>NC_066584.1:41996248-42306748 GCF_024323335.1 Lathyrus oleraceus | reverse complement strand
ACTTGGTAGACATATATGACTATTAGGAACCCTGTGGAGCATTTTCATGCTTGTTCTCATCTTCATCTAGCCACTTCTTTGAGCATAGGAGCCTCTTAGGAGCCTTGGATCACATGACTGCTTATGCTTCAAAACAAAAGATGTTAGTGACATATTTTTGTGCTTTTGGTTATTAAACAAAATAAGAAAAGTAATAATATATAATTAAAGCATGCTTGATGGTCTCAAACCAACTCACACAAGTCCCAACCCAAGGGTTAAGGAGCCACACATGCTATGATCCTTGAGGCAATGCAATGAGCAATGATATGATGTGATGAGGGATCTTAGGGTCAAAATTAGGGTCTTACACCTTGCATAACCGACTTCCTTACCCTTTTTCTCTTCCCCTTGGGTTTTAGCGATATTTTCCATTTCCTTTAGAATAAACAAAATTCAATTGCGACTTTGTTGTATCTTCGAGTGTGCGATGCGCTTAGGTAGTTTTCACAGCGTGACACCTAGTGACTCTGTTGGGGAGTCCCTAAGTAAGTCAAGCCTAGTTTTGGTTGTTTTATTTGCATGTTTGGATGTTTATCTTTATTACTTTAATTTATTTATTTTATCGCATCTTTATTTACTTTTGTCTGCTTTATTTTTATTACATCTTTATTACTTTCTATATATTCATCATATTCTGGTGATCTGTTATATTTTCAATTGTGGGTTGGGCTTTATGATGTTATTTGAGATAAGCTCTATACCCGAGCTTGAGTATACACACAAGATAGAATCTTGGATAGTCGTGTTGACTTGCGTTTCACACATTGGGTTGGTACGAGACCCATACCCAGACTAGATTCACTTGGAAGTACCATTGTCTTGCAAGCATTTGCTATGACAAGGTATTTTCATTTTGATCCATGACTTTGGGAGGCCTTTTTTAGGGACCACCTTTTGAAGATTAGAACCTACCTATGAGGGGGTATGGGTTTTTGTAGGAAACCATAAACTCTACATACCTTGAAAATCATGAATACGTCGAACCTTTAAACCTTCATTGAGAAGTATATACAGATTATCCAGAATATGGTGAATCTTTGAATGCATGATGTTCCAATGCATTTCATCATATCATTACAAAACTGATTTTGACATATGTGTTTCCAAGGAATCCAAAAGATATAGTCTTTGTTGAGCATTCAGGAAGAAAATGAATATTGGCAGAAAAAACACCTACAGTTACAAGTTTCTTGAACCTGAGTTGAAGGCTTTGAGAGGATTGGGAGCCCGTCTGATTCTTAACAACATAGATGATTTTAAAAATAACTATGGCAACCTACTAAGCATACTCAACACTGTAGTCAATGTGATTTCTATCCACACCCTTGTACAGTTATATGATTCTCCATTGAGATGTTTCACTTTCCAGGATTACCAGTTGGCTCCTACTTTGGAGGAGTATTCATACATCTTGGGGTTGAAATTAAAGACCAAGTTTTGTTCAATATCACATAGGAACTTCGAAAATTTCACCATATATCTGAAGTACTCCACTTGGAGAAGAAGAAGGTAAAGATCAATCTTAAGCTCAAGGGTGGTAGTCATGGTTTTACCATGAAGTTCCTAACAGACAAGGCTACAAACTTTGCTGATGCTGGAAGTTAGAACGCTTTCAATGCTATTCTTGCTCTGCTTATATACGGGATAGTTTTGTTTTCTAACATTTAAGACTTTGTGTACTTGGCTTCTATTCGTATCTTTATGACTCTGAACCTCGTTCCTACTCTCCTTGTTGACACCTACTACTCAATTCACTTGAGGAATCATAAGAAGAAGGGAACTATTGTATGTTGTGCACCTCTACAATATAAATGGTTTATGTATCACTTCCCCAATAAAGGCCTTTTTATTGAGAACAAGGGAAATCCCAAGTGGTCCTAGAGGATCATGTCTCTAACTACTGATGATATTTTATGGTATTCTCGAAACTACGGCGATGTTAAGATCATCCTCAAATGTGGTAATTTCCCTAATATACCTCTCATAGGAACAAAATGAGGAATTAAATATAATCCAAGTCCGGCTTTGCGCCAATTGGGCTACCCAATGCTTGACAAACATGACACCGAGCAATTGGAAGAGTTTATCCTACATGAAGGGGTTGATAATCCAGATTTGCTGAAGAGGATTAATAGAGCTTGTGGAGAGATTTACCATCATGGAAGGGCTGAACTAGGAAAAATGAATTGTATAAAAAAAGAGGCCTACACATAATGGGTTAGATAAAGAGTCAAAGAAGTCTTGTTGCCATTTCCACTTGAACCTTCTATGAGAATTCAAAAGATCTCGATGAATAACAAAGCCACAAAACCACAAGGAAACATCCAAGTCTTAAATTGAAGATCAAAGGGTCCATAGGGATCACAAGGTCTCAGATACTAACACAAAGTCCATAAGATCAGATTAAAGCTTTTTAGGGTTTTAGCCATTTTATAATGTTTTTGTTATTTTGAAATAAGAAAGCAAGAAAAGGCAAGAACTAAAAGGAAAGAATGTAAATTATATGAATGTAAATGACATAAATGTAAAGAGCGTAAATGTAAAGTTAGGTGTTAGGTGTTAAATGTTAGAAGGCAAATTTAAGTCATCACATTGGGATCATTTATCAACCAGTCAAAGGACTCAAACATATGTTACACCAATGGATAAACTATCATTAACTCAAAGTGTCAAAAATATGATCAAATGACCATCTATCAAAATATTGAATTAGAGAAGATTGAGTCAACCAAGGGACCATCTATCAATGATTTGAAATGTTGAAGATCTCTTCAACCAAGCAATCACTCAAGCAAAGTCAAATGAATGACAAAAATTGAATTAAAAATGAAATAAAAAGGATTAAAAATGATTAAAAATGGGAAATAAAGAGAAAATTCAAATCAAGCACCAAAACATAGAAGAAATGTTTGAGAAAATTATGATAAGTCAAGAAAAATATGAATAATTGGATCTCATAAGTTGAATCTCAAAATGTTTGAAAAATTAAAATAGAAAATGAAACTTAAATGAAAATTAAATGAAAAATAAAGGAAAATATCAATTAAATGAAAAAATGATTTTAAAAATTATGAAAAAAAATATATGTGATGCAAAATATTTTTATGCAATTTCAGTAAAAAAAATTAGATCAAAATGAATTAAAAATCAATAAAGATAAAATTAGAAAAGAAAAAGAAAAGAAAATAAAAATAAAAATAAAAAAATGTTTGAACTAGGGCGTCAACGACTACTTTATTTGAAAAAGCGCGCGCAGGTCCATTTCATCTTCAACCTTGGTTCAATTTCTGCAAATCATGAACTAGGTGTTTTTAGCATGAATTAAGAAAGGATTTAACATTAACATCCATCATCGTCCATGTCTTTTTGCTTTAGAGCCATTGATTGACTCTGAGCAAAGGGAATTGGCTCAAGAACATGAAGAATCCTAATTCTTTAAAGTAAAATTAAATGATGAATACGGAGAATAAATTCTAGGTAAGTGGGGGCTTTTGATCAGTGAATCAAGACGAACACACCAGTAACTTGTTTGCTCAAAAATGTTACTTGTAACTATCTTTTAAGTTAAAGCTTTGAAGGTAAACAATAGTGGATTTGGAAGTCTGGTTCCAAAGTTTCAAGTCATGAAAATGCTTCAGTTAGCTTCAGAAGGTGCCGATGAGTAACTCTGGGTGAAGAAACAAAGTTAAAAGAGCTTGAATCAAAGAAATGGTTAACTAGTTTTTTTAGGTATCGAGTTCAAATGGTTTCAGAGTTACTTTGGATATCCAAGCTTACAAATGAAGTCAAATTTTTCCTCTATTTATATGAAAAGTGTTATTGAGCTCACACATGTGAAATAGACCTGAATTCGTGTGAATGGAGTTAGAATTTTGTGATTTGCAATCCGTGTGAGAGCAAAGGTGAAATGTGTGAGTTAATGATGAAACCAAGTCATTTTGCACATGTTATGATGCGTTTTGCTTTGCCAAAGAGGTTTCAAATCTGAAGGTGGTCCCATTTTGATATTGGAATGAATTTCATGACCTAACACTTGCGTAAGACGCAGAGTTTGAGGTACCATGTTGGAGCTTGGGCCAAATGAAATTCACTCGTGTGTTTTGAGATATTATTTGTAACAAATGATCACCTAATGGTGAAGAATCAAATTCAAAAAGAATCAAATCAAAATGATGCTTGAGTTGAAAATGGCATGGATGGAAAGTTGGGTTCGTGACCTAAAATTCTAGGCTAGGCATTAGGTCGACCAGGTCTTGGGCCTACTTTCATGCACACATGGGCATCTTCGAAAATTCCAAAATTGATGGACTTATAAGCAAAATTTATGTTTGATCCTTGAAGAAAAGTTGTAGAGGAGTTAAAATGTGACATTTGGCTCAAAGTAAATTCCAAAAATGTTGAGAAGTGAGAGAGTTATGGTGTTTGGACCAAGTGACATGCCATACTTGATTTTAGGTCAACCAAACATGTACCAACTTGTGATTTATTGCATCCAAAGGCCTAATGATGAACACTAGAATACCAAATGAAGGAAACTTGATTTTCCCTTGAATAATCTTGATAAGTGCTTGAAAATTGGATAGAGATGGCATGGAAATAAACACATAAACCATACTTGAATCAACTTTGAAATTAGGAACCAAACTTAAACTTCTCTTTATCAAATGATGTTGAATGAAGCTTGACATGAATGTGACCTAAGATTATAGGTCATGCTTTGAAGTAAAAGCTCTTTTGGACCACTTGTTGGCCAAACATTAACCTTGGGAATCAAAACCCTAATTTAGAAACCAAGCTTGAAGTCAAAGTCAAAGTCAAAGGGTCTATAAGGTCCATGAGTTCATGATCACTCTAAGTTAAGCAAAGTTCTAAAGGTCCTAAGTCTAAAGTCCAAAGTCAACAATATGGGCATCATCACTCCAGATCAAGCTTAGGTATTAAGGACCAAGTCAGTTCATCTTATCATGTTTTGATTCATTGAGGTAGTGTCAAGTAGATCAACACAATATAAGAAGCAACAAATAAATAAGACAAGATAGTCAATAAAAATGAATAATGTATGAAATAAGATGATGAATGAGGCATAAAAGTAAATTACATAAAGTAAAGACATAAAAGTAAATAACTTGAATTTAAATGACAATAAAGTAAATTCAATAGTTAATGATGAGAGTTAGTAGTTAATTGATTTAATTGGGATAATTTAGCGCTATGTTAAGCAATCATAAGTAGGCTTATGTAGAATCCATACTTATCCGAGGTTGGTCAACAACAATTTATGTGTCAGGCATGTTAATGAAATAACACAAGTTAATCTCCTAAAATATGTAACGCAAATGGATCAAAGTAAAAGAAGAAGGTAAATGGATAAAGTCAAAGAGAGAACCAACTCAAGTGTTTGACCTGGGATCTACTAAGAAGCAAATCAAGGGACCCAAAAATATGGCTCAATGAGGGATAACCTATCATTGATTCAAAGTGTCAAAAATGATTCAATGATCATTTATCAACATGTTTAAATCAAAGAAGATTGAATCAACCCCAAGCCCATTTATGGATGATTTGAAATGAAGAAACATTGATCAACCAAGTCAACAACTCAAGTCAAAAGCATCAAGTGTATCAAAAGTCAAACAAAAATATGAATAAAAAAGATTTAAAAGGGAAATTAAAGAGAAAATCCCAAACTTTGATCAAATATATTAAAAAATGATTGCAAAAATTACACAAAGTCTCAAATATTATGTATGAATAAATCTCAAAGGTTGGAGGAAAAAATGTTTGAAAATGGTTACAAAATAAATTGGAAAAGGAAATTAAAAAGAAAATGAAATAAAAATAACAATAAATTCAAAAAAGATTTAAAAAATTAAGATAAAAATGTATATGATGCATAATATTTTTAAAGACTTTGTGTAAAAAAATTGGACCAGGATACATTAAAATGAGTGAGAAATTAAATTGGAAAAGAAATTAAATAAATGAAAAGAAAATGAAATGAAATAAGGCGTCATCGACTACCAGATTCAACAAATGCACTGGAAGGATTTGATTGGATGAAATTTGAACTTGGCACCAAAACGCGCGCTGGTTCACATCATCTTCAACCTTTAGCTCGAATTTTACAATCCATGGCCTCGTGTTTTTTGTAACACCCAAATATGGCATTAGCTTCGCAACATTTCATCATTCAAGTCTCCCTGTATCAGAGCCATTAATTGGCTCTGAGTATGGAGAAATTACTGAAGAACACGAAGAACCCTAGTTCTTCAAAGTAAAATTAAATGACGAATACTTAAGACAAATTAAAGGCAAGTGAGGGTTTTGATCAGTGAAATGAGTTGAAGAGTGTGGCAACTACTTTGCTTAAGAATTTTACTCATAACTATCTTTCCAGTTGGAGCTTTGAAGGTCAATAATGATTGATTTAGAGATCTGATTCCAAGGAGCTTCAAGCCAAAGTAATGCTTTAGTGAACTTTAGAAGGTGCCGATAAAGGATTTCGGGTGGAGATTTGAAGTTAAAAGAGCTTGAATCGAAGAAATGGCTAACTGGTTTTTTCAGGTATCAGGTTTAAATGGTTGAAGAGTTTCTTTGGATTTAAAAGCTTTAAAATGAAGGCAAAATCTTCCTCTATTTATAGGGAATGTGTTGATGAGCTCACACATGTGAAATGGATACGAATTCATGTGAATGAGATGGGAAATCATAATTTGCAATCCGTGTGAGAACAAGGGTGAAAAGTGTGACTTGGGCATGAAACCTGGTCATCCTATGCATTTTTCAAGACAAATAAGTTCGCACATGTGTGGTGGTCCCAGATTGAAGAATGACCTGTAATATAAAAATTCGGCTTCGTGCAAAACAGAGTTCATGAAACCATGTTTGAGCTTAGGCCAAATGAGATTCCCTCGTGCATTTCCTGATTTTCTTTGTGCCAAATGTTCATCTCACGGAAATTAATTGAATGCAAAAAGAATCAATTCAAAAGGAGGCTTGAGGTGAAAATGGAAAGTGTTGAAAGTTGAGGTTGAGACATGTTTTCTAGGTCTGGCATTTGGTCAAGCTATCTTCGCAAACTTTGGGCATCTCGAGGTCCGAAGTTCATGACACCATGACTTTTGATTCCCTCATGCATTTTGACCCAAACTTGGGCTAAATGATCTTTGATATAAGCTTAACAAGATTCAAAAGGAATGGTATCAAAAGAGTACTTTAGCTGAAAATCGCATGGCTAACAAGTGGGGGTCATGACAAGGTTTTAACCTAGTTTGTTAACTTATCCCTTTCCAAAATTGAGGTCCTTAGAGGTTTAATTTATGCTTGAGCCTTGAAGAAAAGTTATAGAGTAACTCATTAGGGACATTTGGCTCAAAAAAGCTTGCCAATTTGTTGAAAATTGAAGAAGTTATGGGCTTTGGTTCAAAAGTGAACCATTCGTGCAAATTAGGTCAACCAATCTTATACTAACTTATGCAAACTTGAAGTTTTATTGCATCCCAAGCCAAAATGATGATGGAATGATCATCCCTTGTGGAGAACTTGACTAAGTCTTGAACAATCTTGAGGATGGCTTGAAGATTGGATGAAATGGCATGGAAATAAGCACATGAACCAATCTTGAATCAATGAACCAAACTTGCACCTTTCTTGACCAAAATGAAACCTTATCTTGCCTTGAATTGAGGCATGATTACGTACATGAGCAAAGGAACAAACAAGTATCAACTCTTATGATACTTTGGTTAGTTGATAAATGAATCAAAGTAAAAACCCTAATGTTAAGATTAAACAAAGAATGTGGCCATGCTTGTGGCCCAATGACCAAATGAAATGGTCAAAATGATGCATGAGATGATGCTACGTATGCAAATGAAATTGAGCAAGAGGTAGGAAAAAAAGAGGGTAAATTTGGGGGTATGACAAGAGGTTTAAGGATTATCTTCTTGTAGCTCATCGAGCAAATCAATGAGTTGTAGTAAATGTACTCCTTATTCTTCCCCAATGAACAAAACGAGTATTTGGCATTGTTGACTTTATCTCCTATCTTTATTTTCATGCTTTACGATTACTCATAACAATAGACAAAATCTCAAGATTCCCTGGAAGCTTAAAAATATCTTTTTGCACGCATTCATACATTCATGCATTCATGCATATCATTCAAAATACAAATCGGAATTAGTTACAAAAAAGGAACATCACCATTGATGGCCAATAACAAACATAAACAAAACATTAAATTTCGTGATGCTCGTCTTCCTGAGACTCAGGGGTCGATTTGTTCATCGCCACGTCTTTCAAAACCTCCACTTTAGAAGAAGCTTCCTTCATGTCCACCAGCTAGTCATCTACCATAGTCTTGAAAAAATCCATCTTTGATACGTCTAGGTCGGGCATGATGCATAAAGCTTAGGTTTTGGCCCTTTCAAAAGCTTCATCACCAGCCGAGAGCAAGTCTACATGGGCATCTTGCAAAGACTTCTTCAAAGTCTCATTAAGAGCCATAGCTTGTTCCGCTTCTTGAACCAAATCGGAATTGGTTACTTCTAGCTTCGAGCATTTTGACCCATCAGTTTCCTTTTGCTTCGTCATTTCTGAAAACTAGGACTTTGATGTCTCCTTCTGCTTTTTCATCTCTTATAGTTATCTGTTCAGCTCCTCCTCCTTGGCGGTCTAGACTTTCAAGTCATCATTCAATTGGGTAATCTCTTTAGTAAGACGACCCTCATTTTTCTTATAAGCATCACATACTTCAAATAGACCTCAAGTCATGAGATCACATCTCATCAGGTAGGCCCCAAAATTTTGGGTAAGCTATTGTGCGCCTATGGTCTTCACCTTCTCAACATCTTCAGTATCATTCATATGATCATAAAGATATCTCAAACTGTAAAACCTATTGCACCAGAACTTAAATTAAGAAGATGGTTTAGATTAATGACTACTACCTGAGTCTTGCATCAAGGTAGTAATGACTAGGTCGGTCTGGCTAACATCATCACTCATCAGGGTCTTCATCTTCTTCGGAGAACCCGACTTGGAGTGCCCATAGGGAGGAACAGAGGCAGGCTAGGGATCTAACACAACAGGGCCAGATTTGATAGCATCTAGTTTATTCCTTTTGAGAGTCCGGGTTTAAATAAATGTCATATCACTTTTAGAAGTCGGATTCTCCCCAAGTCTCACTCTCATTTCAACCATCAACTTCTTTTGTTTCGAATGTTTGAGGTTTGTCATGTTAGCTGAAATGAAAAAACCAAAATAAAATCCAAAGAGCTATAAAATATTAAGGTTATCAAAAATCAATAAAAGGCATATGTAAGCATTACCCAGGAAATTAGAAATTTGTTTTGGGTCATCAACAATGTGTAGCAAATCCATAACTTTTACTACCCGAAAAGTATCCAAAAAGGTCAAGGCTCAGATTTATAGAGAATTCAACTTATCATAGTCATAACTAGAAACTAGTAAGTGGTTATCCGACTAGTAAACCAGGGAAACGATAGTTCCCATCCAAAGCATACATAACATGAGGACATCTTTTCCCACTCTTCACTAGAAGGAACTTGTCCTTGAAACCCTTATAATTGGTAGTATAAGCTTGAAAGAATCTTTTTCTCGGAATCCCATTGAGAGAGACCCAACCTCTTTTTTCTGTTCTCTTCAACTCAAAGAATGATAAAAACAAACCTAATGTGGGAATTATGTCCACTGTATCACACACAATCTCAAAAGTATTTATAAAACCCCAATCGTTTAGGCGTATTTGAGAATGGGCTATATTTAGGGTTTTGAGGAGATTAGACTCAAAATCGGTAAATGGGATATGAACTTTGAAAGCCTCTATGACCTATGGGTAGAAATAGAACTATTCACCAGTAACTACTTTGGGCCTAGTAGTACAAACCCTCTCACCCTCCATACAAGGTCTAGTATAACACCTTCCTTGTTCCCTATGGAGGAAACTGGGTTATTAGAACGAAACTTTGAGATGTAGTTATCGTCAATGGCACTATGGTTGTAGCTTAGAACCTCTTTGTCTACCAAAGATCATGTTGTCTCCATCAGAGTGTCCTAGAAAGCTGATGATGAAGACTCTGAGTTAATTTTACTAATAGGTGTAGGGATTTCACCATAAACTTCTTTAATAATCCAGCCAAAGTCCACTCGACTCAAGTGACCCTCACACTCTCCCATGCACTCATTCCAAATTCTATTTCTCTCATGGGAAGTAACAGAAATCGGGGATTCTCCCTAATGACCATAACCTAGTATTAAAGACATAATAAAAGAATAAAAAAGAGTGAGAAGGGAAAGAAAATGACACCTGAGGTTTGAGCTTGTAGAAAGAGCGAATGATTGAGGAAGTAGAGAGATTTGTCAAAGGGAAGATCACTAGATTTGGTAAATAAACAAAGTAAAAGAAGACTCCCTCTATTTAAAATAAGTTTGCAACACTCAAGAATTCATATGGAACAATAATAATGATGGAAAGTGAGAGTTCCCATAAAAACCATCATGACGAGGAAAGAGAAAAATGTGTCATCATTAAAATGACTGACATTCAATAACTCGTAGAATATAAGGTCAGCTTAAGGAAGAAGGAGTTCCAAGATTTTCTTGTCCTAACACTTCAATTTAATTGGATCTCATGATCGAGGGGATTATATACATCATGGAATTCCCAAAGGCCAAGTTTTTGAAAAACTGAGTATAAGGAAGCAAGTAAGTCGGATAAGCACAAACCTTGCATAAGTCAGAATCTAGTCAGTGTTCACATACCTTAAACACAAGCACATCAGGGGTGGTCTTGTAACAACACTGACAATGGAACAAGTCAGATCTAACCTCAGTACTAGGAGGCCATGTGAACAATCACAACAGAAGGTTACGATATACCCCTGTGATTTCATGGGACTTAGAGAAACTAAGAGAAAAGGTGTTAACTGATAATTACAGAGGGCAACTAATATTATCTAAAGCCACCTTAATGAGGGATCTGAAGAGACATACTTTGAAAGATCATTGATAGAGTGAACGAGTATAAAAAGGGAATTCCCCAGGAGGAAGACACTAACCAATATACCTCATAACAAAATAGGACAATTACGGCTTCACCTGACTATCTTCAGAGGAGTTTCTCCAAATACTGTTTGGCAAGAACATATATTATTCCAATTAATTTCTCCTAATTGTAATTTTTGTCCAACTCAATACACGTTTCTCTCCACTAACCACCTACCTTTCTCAATTCACAAAGTTGTCCCAATTCCTCATATTTTACCAATTTCTAATTATTTAATTAACTAATTCCCACTAAACTAATTAAATTAACACAAAACACCATAAAAGTTGACTTTAGGAAACATGTCATAATTCAAACAAAATAATTATTTTAATAATTTAATTCATTAAATCAAATAAATGATTAATTAAATGAAGAATAAAAATTGGGGTGTTACATTGGACCTCTCGGGCGAGACTTCTATCAAACCCTCACACATGACTTGTGACTAAGTCTCTTTGGCTAGACTTTGGTCGTACCTCTTGGCCATGATTTCTATGTCTGATCCCGCCTGAAGAAACCCTAAGTCCTTCAAGCGAGAGTTTAATTAGCCTGGGAAATCTAAGTTCGTCAGACAAAGTTATATGTAGCTTGCATGATGAGACTATAGGTCTCTCAGGCGAGGCGTTGAACCTCTCGGGCGGGACTTCTATCAATCCCTCAGAAAAGACTTGTGAATAAGTCTCTTGGGCATGATTTCTATGTTTGATCCTGCCCAAGTAAACCCTAAGTCCTGCATGTGAGAGTTTAAATAGCCAGGGGAATCTAAGTCTCTCAAGTGAAGTTATATGTAGCTTAACTTATGAGATTACAAGTCCCTCATGCGAGGCATTGGACAACTTATTTGTATTTACCTGAGGGGAGGCAAGGATCTTCTATGTGAAGTCCAGTGTTAAAGCATTACCTTGAATGGAGACAAGGACCTTCGTCATGAAGTCCAACATAAAAACATTGACTTGAAGGGAGACAAGGGTATTCTCCATGAAGTCCAGCATAAAACATTTCCATAATGGCGGAAAGGATCTTCACTATGAAGTCCATCATAAAAGCACTGTCTCAAGGGATACAAAGATCTTCGTCATGAAGTTCAACATAAAATATTTCCTAAAAGGAGGCAAGGATCTTCTGGTGGCCATATGCTTGGCTGCAAACTCTTAGACGTTGGCGACCTCTCTCAATTCTTCGATTAGGTTCTCTATACATTCCAATCCGACCTTATTTGCCTCTTCATTAAACTAGGATCGTCGCCACTGAGGGGTTAATCTCTACAGGCAGCATGACTTCCGCTCCATATACCATATAAAACGAAGTTTCCTTGGTATTGGAGTCCGGGGTGGTGCGGTACGACCACATTATCTTATGCGTCAATTTTGTACATAAACCTTTAGCATCATCAAGCTTGTTCCTGAGTCCTTTTAATATTCCTTTGTTTGTTGATTATGCCCTCCCATTTACCCGTGCATGCTTAATAAATATGAACTTCGTATGCACCCCCCAAATCTCTTCAAAAGTACGTGAAGATAGCATTGGTGAACTGGGTTCCATTGTCAGAGACGATAGGTCCGGGAAGTCCATACATGTACATAATTTGTTTCCAATAGAAACGACAAATTCTCTCAGTTGTCATTCTAGAAACAACTTTAGTGTTTATCCATTTGGTGAAATAGTCAACTTCTGCAATCAAGAATTTTAGTTGGCCTATGCAAGGGGGAATAGACCCAAGATATCCATGCCTCATTGGTAAAAACGTCAGGGCAAAGTCATCGACTTAAGAAGTTCAACCTGGGCGGGGTGAAGGTCAGCATGTCTTTGACACTTATCTCACTTCTTGACAAAGGCAATTATATCCTTCATCAAAGTAGGAAAATAATATCCCACCCCTAACATCTTATGGGCAAGGGCCTTTCTGTCAATATGAAGAAAAATTATAAGCCTAGCTTGCCAAATACTAAATTTACGATCATTTAAAAGTGGTGATGTGTTTAGAAAACACCTCTTGTGAGAATTCATCTTCCTCTTGAGACGGTTAGTCCTTAAACAGGAGTTAGGATTTGATGCCACTTTTCGACTTGAGACTTCACACACAAGAGGTGGGGGTGAATTGTTTGGTTAAAAAAAGTGATTTTGAAAATCTTTGGGAAGTAAAATCAGAGTTTAAAAACATTTTAACTAATTAGTAGTGGAAAATAAAATGTGGAAAATAAATTGTAGAAAATAAATTGTAGAAAATAAATAGAGGAAAAGTAAAGAGTTAAGAGAAAGAGATGAACATCATGATGTATAAAGGTTTGGTCAAACAAGAAAAAGATATACTTCTCTCCTAAAGAATTGATCTTGAGAGTATCCAATAAACGTTGAGAGCTTTTAGTAGGAAAGACTCACAAACCCCCTTATATAAGGAAAGATGGTTGACCTCCAACCAAATAATACAAGACTTTGGAATATAGAAAGTTGCCTCTTCTCTTCCAAATGGCAGATTGAAATGGTTAGTCTTATTTCCACACGGTAGATTGAAGCGGTTAGTCTTCTCTCCACAAACGAAGACCTTGGAGCGGTTAGTCTTCAAGTTTCTAAACCTTGCAAGTTTTTATACAGGTTGAGCTCAAGAACCTTAAAACCTTGGTTTTACAGTGGATAACCAATAACTTGTGAGATTTTACTACCGAGCTAATCTCAAACCTACCAAGTTTTTAATACCAGTTGAGCTTAAACCTAATCTTGGTTTTATACTAGGTTAACCAAGAACCTGATGAAAGCTTTTATACGGGTTGGGCTTTCGAACCTAAACTGAGACTGAAACACATAATCCCTAAGCCAAAGCTTTTAACAGGTTTAGCTTCTAACCCAAAAAAGAAGGTGGAATCAGATATTTGTAACTAAAGATTTCGTATTGTTGTTTTTCCAACCCTATAGACAAAACATAATTCAAAAGCGTGTATTCTAGAAGTTGGCCAAGAGATTTTTTTGTCCTTTTTCAAATACTTTAACGCATTAGAATAGTGACATATGAATTAAAGCTACCATTTGGCTCTAAAATACATCTAATTATCCATTCGTGTATCTCAGCTCCAAGCTTACCATGGGTCAACTTCTTACTCAAATTTCTCACCAACCCCTAGTGAGATAGAACACAATGATTTATGGGGACAAAGAAACGACTCTCTCTGCACTTCCTTAAGAAGGCACATAAAAAATATGGAAGTCAAAAATTTTGGGCAAGGAGAAGACTAAGTTCTATGTGAAAGTGATTTTTTTTGGAATGGATAAAAAATATCAGAAAAGAGTAGTTATGCGTCCACAAGATGAAAGTGCAAAGTGTAACTTAGAAGAGGACATTGGAATTTGTAATAACACTGGTATTCAACAAGTACAACATAACCAATTGATACTAACAGTAAAAGAACTCTAACTCTTATATCCACTAAAATTTGAAAGCTCTCATTATGAACTGTGTGATGAAATTTCTATTTCAAATAATCATTAGAATGCAAAGCCACTTGATTTACATCAAATGGCCTACATGATCAAACTCTATAATGGTGTAGCCAACAACCCACACCGTATCACCTAATGTTCCCCACTCAACTAACATTGACACAACAACTCAAATTTCCATACAACCATCCAAAATCATCTTCTTTCATCACAACCCACCTGGAACGAACAACTCTCCATCCATTCAAAAATCTAAATCCAACACAAACATCCATACACCGTCTAATGAACTATTAATCTGCTCCTCCCTATCAAAATTCAAAATTTGACCCATTAATTCTCCATCCAAAATCCACACGGTTTCCCAACATATTTCACCTAAATCAAAATTTTCAGATTTTCCTCTCTCACGCTTATCCTACACATCAACCCTCTCTTCTCTTATCCATAAATATTTTCTCCCCTTCACACCAATCTTTCCCCAACCTTGAATAAACCAACTAAGTTTTTTAAAAAATCTCACCCTTTACAAACGCAACCAATATGTGCCACTCCCTCCTATCCAACCATGTCATGTCATGTGGCACCACCATCCCAAACTAAATTGATGATCCAATAACACCCCTCATAAACTATCACAATGATTTTTTTTAATTGGAGCAAAATTGTCAGCACACTTGATTAATCTCTTATCACTAACCTTGGGGAATTTAACCTACCATCCCCAAAAATATACATGGCACCCCCATATTTTCAATAATTCAAAAGCTGCACTTGGACAAAATTGGATCAAAAAGTGCGAACAAAATTTCTAGTAGTTAATTGAAAATTTTCGGTATCAGTTAAAATTTGTGGTAGTTCATTCAAAGTTCCTGATATGAAGTTATATCGATTTTTTGAAAACAAAATCCGATATCTTTGAAATAATGCCGATATTTTCAAAAGGTACCATTTGATACCATAACTTTTTATGCTTTGCAAAATTTCTGGTAGTACATATTTCCAACAACTACGATTTTACCGACAATTTTGTACGATTGTGATTGCAACGACCGTTTCTTATGGTCCAGAATGAATCCAAACTTTTATAAATAGGGGTATCTGTTGTTGATAAAAATATATATCTAGTAATGCATCTTCCTAAAAAATTTATTAAGATAGAAGTACACTTCAACAGGGTGAAAGGTTCTATGGAGTTTCGACTTCCAAAGGACACCGCATGTCTCGTTATCTTGAGATCCATGTTGAATGATTAGTCGTATGACACCAAGAATAGAAAGATGGGTAAGATCGAGTTTCGTGCAGACTGGATTGATACTGATGGAAGGTGAAATACAACCTTATTGAGTTGAAGACCGGTAAAGATTTGAACGTTATGCAGACAACATTTCACAGTAGGCTAAGTAAGGGATCAATCGAGTTTGATGTGACAATTTCAAGATCTATCGATGACATAATCAATATGTTGAAAGATCCAGAATCATATGGTAGTGTCTATGTTTTCATGTTCCTTATTGTTAATTTATGTTAGTTGTAAAGTGTTAAGTTATGTTCATCTTTCAAACATGTAATCGACAAAATATTATGTAATAAAAGGTACAGTGCTAAATAGTCTGAGTCATAAATATACAAATAATACAAATGTATAATAAAATCTAAATAGGTCCCCCACGGGATATGTGTGATGTCCGCGATAATCTATTAAAAACCTCACCATCTGGGTTTACCAAACCCATCAGGTTATCCATAATAACAGTGATCATCTATATGCATTTTCGGTTGTCAACATTAAGTAGAGGCGGAACGGGTGTGATACACTAAGGTATCACTCTAGGAACTACTAAATCCTCATTGCGCTATGTCTAATGGCATGGGCAGAACTAATGATGTTACTCTAAAACCACCTATCAATGTCCGAAGTTGGAACATCCAGAACTGGTCGTGGGACGCCTTGGACATACCCATAATGGCACAAACACCTCTCAGATAAGTGTTTAATCCCTAAGGTCACCAACCGTATATAACTAGAAAATAGAGAAGCCTCATCAAACTCATGATGGACTCTATGACCTGTGTAAGGTGTTCAAATGACATCTTCTATTATCAGCGCATCAAGCACCCTCTTATACTCTACAACACAACATGTATGTTCCTTCCTGGCCTTCCATACCTTTGCATGTGGAGAGCTAGCAGGGGTATGTTGCACCCTTCTGTCATAAATGGTGGGGAAATGCTCGTATATCCAGTACTAATAAAAGAACATACACAAATCAAGAAATTTCATACATAACAATTAAATAATAACTAATATACAAATAATAATTTTTAATATACCTGGAATAGACTCAAATAGCCAGCAAGTTGCATGGTTTCAAAGGAAGTCGCAACTCCAAGTGTTGCATATAGGTTAGTCAATGCAACGTACCCCTAAGCTCAGTCGGTATGCTTAATGCTATTGAAAAACCATATTTACTGATCACCAATATAAACATGAGACTTATCCTCAAAGAGAGTACATGCTACTTGATGTAGCATGTATACCCTTCTGGCTTCGTCATACATTTGTTGCTCCATAAGCTTGGTATACATATCCCAAAGTCAAGACATATTAAAGTGAGCTCCTCTACAAAAATAAAACTCTTATAACACGACCACCTCGGTAATTTCCAAAATCCCGTGTAGCCGTGTTACATGCAAGCCCTTGGTTTATAACAAGAGCGGTGAAGAATCTACCAAAAATGGAGAGATGGAACAGTGAGGAGACATCATCCAAAGTGATAGTCATCTCCCAAAATGGAAGATGAAATAAAGATTTCTCCTTCTATCATCGCTCAACAAAGGCAGTAGGGAGTGAAGCGTCAAACATGGTCAGTGAGAAGTCAACCATGGATAGGAGACCGAAATCAACAACAATTTTCCTGTGACAAACAAAGTTAAAAAAATTATTAGTTATTTTCAACATATTAAGTATCAATAATAAATAAATTAAATTTAAACAAAACTTATATATACCTCTCATTTCCATTATTAGTATGCCACAAAGTTATCATACTCGGTAAGCACGAATCGGTCATTGGGTCCTCCTGGGAACTCTTTGTTGGTGTGCATAAATGGCTTCGTTGAAGGAGGATTAATAACTTTGTATCACCAGTAGCATTAGCCTCGATGTCAGTTGTCTTGACTGAAGGAGACTAGCGATCCAAAACGTAGCGGAAATTAAAAATTTCTCCTTTTGTGATCTTTACGAATAGGCATGATCAGTGATAGAGTCGTTACCTCTTGTGGTGATTGAAACCTTTGATGCAGATGATCGGAAAAATAGCAAGTGTACTATTTTCCCTGTTATAGTAATAAAGGGGAAATTCCCCGAATGCCGATCTCAAGGATTGCAAGTTAATACTAAGTTCAGTTCATCGTTCAATTAAACAAAAATTATAATTGAGGTTTTTAAATTCAAAATTATAAAAATAAAGGCAAAGGAAAATAATAATAAAAATAAGGGTTTGCAAGGTATGATGAACAATGCCAGGGAAGGTGTATGATTTATCCCTGTAACAACTTTAAGTCACTACTGCATCAACAAATATCAATTACTACCAGTTCTCACAGGTATTTTCTCCCAAGTCCTTGGTGAGAAAACCTTTAATAAATCTACCCTAATTTCTATGTCCATAGGCAATTAGGGTGAAGTTAAGCTTTATTATATCAAGAATGCTCTAATTCACACAGGTTATCCCTAGTCCTAGGTGATATCTACTGCAAAGTAACCTTATGAAAACCTTACCAATGACAGTCTAGCCTAATTGATAACCATAAAACAATCTCGATTGCTCCAAAAGAGAAAGCATTAAACACATCAAAAGGTTACCGTAAGAATAATATTATAAATGCAATTGTAAACTCAAAGTCATTACAATTCTAAATCAGGGGCACCCCCTAGCATTGGGGGGTTTAGCTGCTCATATTGTTCAAAACAAATTCAAGATAAAAAATAAACATTACAAGTAATTGGATGACTTGGATCTTCAATCGCTTCCGCTCATGAAAACCTTCCGCTCTCTGAATTCCTTTATCTCTATAATCCTTGATTTCCTGACAATTTTGTGTTCTCCTCGTTCCAAGATGATATTTTCTCTTGTAGAAACTCTCCTAATATAGTAAAAATCCCTTCACAAAAGGTGGAAATCTCCAAAACGTTCATGCAGCTTAAGCTCGATGAAAAAGCCCGAAAACTAGAAAATCAGCATTTTGGGCTGACACGGGCGGCCGTGTCAGCTCTCTGCCTTGTTATTTCCTTACTGACACGCCCCAGGTGACCTGACACAGCCGTGTCAGGCTGACACGGGTGGCCGTGTCAGGCCACTATTTTGGGCATTTCTTGTACTTTCTTGGCCTTCCTCCTGACATGGCCCGTCTCAGGTGACACGGGTGGCCATGTCAGGCCTCCTGAACTGGGAAGTCTTCTTTTTTCAAACGCCGGAACTTCCCACTTTCTCACATTGAGTCCATTGGATCTTCTCCGTGGACTTGGAGGGCATAAACACGACAATCGGAGCGTAAAATCACGAAAACAAAAAATAAAACTAACAATTAATAAAGTTGCTTAAATAACTTACGAGAATGAAAACTAACTTTAAAGGTACCATAATGCGTACACAGTGTCTCAAAATCCTTGGTTTCATGTCGGATAAGCAACGAAAACATAGTGAAAATGGTGATCGATTACAACCCCAAACTTAGCTCATTGTTTGTCCTCAAGTAATGTCCTATACGACAAAGTGTCACTTCCCAAAATTTGTATTCTTACCATGATACTGCTGAGATCTTTCGCCAACGCCTTCACTCTCCCTTTTAAAGTTCATGCTTTTCCTAATGAGTTTTCTGCCGCACTTCCTCATCGAGGTACCGCTTCACCTGTTTGCTTACATCACACTCTCACCAAGTCTCTCGGGGTTAAAGTGTTTTCACTCCAAATTCAGAATATGCAATATCAACTCATAAGTTTGAATGGTTTCTCCTTTCATATCACTACACACAACACACACTTTTTGAGGTCTTTCGGGTTGTAATAGGGTTGGGGTTATGGTGTGGTAAATACAAACAAAAAGGAAAACAAGTGGTTTTGGGTCCAAAGCCAATGTTAATATTCTTTTGACTATGTTTTATTATTTTCTTTTTCAGTTGCTCAGTTTTTCTTTGATATTCGCTCTTTTTTTTCAACTGAGTGTTCTTCCTTTGGTGAGTGCTTCTTTCGAACCATCGACTACATTTCGTTTTCTCAATTTTTTTGATGGCCATTTTTCTTCTTCTTATTTTTTCGTACTCACCTTTGTTTTTGATACTTATGGGGTTTACCCCAAACTTAGAATTTAACATAGCTTAATGACATCACATTGACTCCGAACAGGGTAAGGAAGTGTTTTGGTCCGCGAGTTACATTTATGTGGTTAGACAAACAAAGGGTACAAGCTCAAATAGGGTTAACAAAGGATAACATTAATGAGATGGTTAGAAAGGCTCATGGCTATAATCAAACAACGTGCCTCAGTGTGTGTATACATGCAGTGAAATTCCTAGAGAACCTACACAAAGTCAGAGTGATAAAGACATACCTGAATATCGCTCATGATGATAAATGTGTTTGGCTTTTTATGCACTCACCATGTTAGCTAAAGCTTAACAACATCCACAGTACTTCGAGTATGGTGCGGCTTCTTACTCAACTCGGAATGCACAGGGAACCTACGTTAGTTGAGCTTTAGAAGTTGTGTCTGATCTTTTCTTCAACAGTATCGACTTTCTGGGAAGATCCTTCACAACAAGAAATCGTAGGTGGAGTGGTCATTTCATTCACTGTCGTTATTCATCATCACCTCATCCATCAATAATACCAAGAACGTGAAATGCATGCAGCACGTGATAGCCGATAGTAAAAATAAACCAAATGTGAACGGTAAAAATTTGGGAACTAATCAAATAAAACATAAAACAAAACAAAAATAAAAAATATAAAGCATAGGAAAACCTCCCCCATACTTCAACTAAACATTGACCTCAATGTTTTAGAACAGGACAAAAGGAGGGTGACTCACAGTGCCTCACTGAGGGGGATGGGGAGGAAAGTGCAACATGCCCACACGAAATTCAAATGTTTCAAACAAAACTCAAATCCGCAGGCCTGACACGGGCCGTGTCAACTCACACGGGCGGTCGTGTCAGACCACTGTCTCTTCTCTTGGTTGGGCGTGGCCTTTAGTATTCCTGACACGGGCCGTATAAGCTAACACGGGCGGCCGTGTCAGGTTGCTGTTATGCTCATTTTTCAACTTTTTCCATGTGAGTACCTTCTCTCTTTTATGCAAGGCACTGTGCAAACCTAAAATAACAAACAAACACAAACAATAATTATAACTAGTAACGCGTGGGTTTCCTCCCACGAAGCGTTTCGTTTAACGTCGCGTGGCTCGACGTTTTATTCCCCTTGTTGTGGGGGGTACTTCGGCCTCCAAACCTTGTTGCACCTCTTGTCCAAAACTAGGAAGTTATCTCTTTCATCAGTATGGATTCCTTTGTGCCACAAGTCCTTTTTAACCTTCATCTCCTTACCTTGTTTTCGTTTTCTTTTCTTTCTCTTGGTTTTTTGAATAGAGATGAGAGTTTTTCCATTCAGGGTGGTTAATGGCAGTGGTGAGAGTCGAGAGAGCCTTCCTGTATCTTTCTCTGATGTTGGTATGTTATTTTTCCTCTCTCCTCTATCCTGATTAAGCCTACTTGATAGTGAGATTTTATATCTTCATCTAGCTCCTGGTCTTAAATAACATTCAGTGTTATCTCCTTGTCATGAACTTTCAAGGTTAACGTGCCCTGATCCATGTCGAGATTGCATCGACTTGTCTGCATGAAAGGTCGACCCAGAATGATGGGTGCCTCATCATCTTCAGGTATGTATAGGATAACAAAATCAATAGGAAAAATCAATTCCTCTATTGTTACCAGTACATCTTCTGCTATATCATATGCATCCTTTCTTGAGTGATCCGCAAACTTCAGATTGGTCTTTGTATCACTGACATTTTTAATACCTAACCTGTGATAGATTAATAATGGCATCAGACTCACACTAGCTCCAGAATCTATTAGTACCTTTTTGAAGGTTCTTTCTTTAATTGTACATGGTACTGTTACCGTTCCTGGATCCTTTTGTTTGTTAGGAATTTTCTGCCCTAGTGAGTTTGCACTATACTTTTCCTTCCAGGATACCTATTCTTCTATTGTTGGTTTCTTTTCGGCCATTACCTTTTCCATGAATTTTTTGTACATGGGCATTCTTTCGAGTGCTTCAAACAAAGACATATGACCCTCAACCTTTTTAAACATTGTCATGAATTTATCCAAGTCTGACTCACTTGGTTCCTTCTTTGTCACTCTCTGAGGGTAGGGCAACTTAATCACCAGTTTAGTCTCCTTTGTAATTTCCTCTTCAGTCGGCTCGCTCGGTAATATAACTTTTTTCTTTTTAGCAGCCTTTTTCTTTTTCGTCGTGACAGTACTAATATTCTCTTGACCTCTCGGATTTTGAACTGTTTCACTTGGTAAGGAATCTGGTGTTCGAGAACTTGCTAGTTGTTGTGCTATCTGCCCTAGTTGAACTTCAAGATTCCTTAGAGAGGCGGTGGTGTTTTTTTTATTGTTACTCGTCTCTTCTTCAAATTGCCTATTTTGAGCTATCATGTTTTCAATGGCAATCTCCCAGTCTGCTTTCCTTGGAGCTTGTTGTTGTTGATATTGAGTCTGATATTGACCTTGACCCTATTGTGGAACATTCCCTTTCTGATCTTTCTAGGAGAAGTTTGGATGATTCTTCCAACCTGGATTTTAAGTGTTAGAGTAGGGGTTATTCTGCTTTAAGAATTTTATCTCTTCAATTTGTCGAGGAGTTGCAAAGCAATACACAGTGCGATGAGGTCCATTATAGATTTCACAAGTGATGGTCTGAGCAGGTTAAATTTGAGCTACCTGTTGAGTACCTATATTCATCAGTTTCAATTTCTTCTCCACTTCAGCAACGACTGTATCTTCTAAACGGATTTTATTTGCTTCTACTTTCAGGTCAATGACTCCTTCAGGTTTACTTGTACACCTATCATATGGTTCCATGTGCCCATTGGCGGCTATCACTTCAATGATCTTTTTAATACCGGTGGTTGTTGAGAAATTTGTTGAGCCACCAACTGTTGTATCAATTAACTGTTTTGTCTTTATTTTCAGCCCATTCACAAACATATGCACTTGTTCAGTCTGATCCATATTATGAGTTGGGAACGCTACCAGGGCCCTTTTGAATCTTTTGTAGGTATCTCCCAAAGACTCACCATCTTTCTGTTTAAAGTTCAAGATTTCATACCTTTTTCTCAGAAATGCTAATGCGGGAAAATACTCATTTAAGAAAGTTATTTCCATCTCTTCCCATGATGTAATACTGCTAGTTGGAAGAGAGTAGAACCATTCTTCCACCTCTTCAGATAAAGTGAACGGGAACATTCTTAACATCTTTGCTTCATTAGTATGACCATCAATTTTCAAAGTAGTACTCATGGTCAGGAATCTCTACAAGTGCTTGTTGGCATCTTCATTAACTTTTCCGGTGAAAGATTTTCTCTCATGTTGATTGATTGTGCTAGGATTCAATTGAAAGTTCTTCATATTCACTGGTTGGTTGACAATGGTCAATCTCCCAACCGGTGCATTTGCCCCTCCATAGTCACCTAGAAGTCTTTCCTGAGGTGGAGGCGGTGGAATTGGAGGAATTTCAGCCATAGTTTCTTTTTTTGAATCTGAGTGATCAGAGGGAACTTCTTCTTTGGAATCCAATCTAGCGTTTCTACGTCTCCGGTGAAGGGCTCTCTCAATTTCTGCGTCAAAAAGAAATTATGTTGAGGGCTCTCCTCGCATACACAAATTAGTGAGTGAAAATATATAAATGACAGAAAAATAATTTTATTGCAGAGCAACAAAATTTTAATTGAACTTAAAATTAAACTCTATATTTTGGCAGTCCCAGACAACGGCGCCAAAAACTTGATCTAAAAAATAGCAAGTGTACTATTTTGCCTGTTATAGTAATAAAGGGGAAATTCCCCGAATGTCGATCTCAAAGACTGCAAGTTAATATTGAGTTCAGTTCATCGTTCAAACAAAAATTATAATTGGGGTTTTTAAATTCAAAATTATAAAAATAAAGGCAAAGGAAAATAATAATAAAAATAAGGGTTTGCAAGGTATGAGGAACAATGACAGGGAATGTGTATGATTTATCCCTGTAACAACTCTGAGTCACTACTGCATCAACAAATATCAATTACTATCAGTTCTCAAGGGTATTTTCTCCCAAGTCCTTGGTGATAAAACCTTTAATCAATCTACCCTAATTTCTATGTCCATAGGCAATTAAGGTGAAGTTAAGCTTTATTATATCAAGAATGCTCTGATTCACACAGGTTATCCCTAGTCCTAGGTGATATCTACTGCAGAATAACCTTATGAAAACCTTACCAATGGAGGTCCATCCTAATTGATAACCATAAAACAATCTCAATTGGTCCAAAAGAGAAAGCATTAAACACATCAAAAGGTTACCGTAAGAATAATTTTATAAATGCAATTGTAAACTCAAAGTCATTACAATTCTAAATCAGGGACACCCCCTAGCATTGGGGGAGTTTAGTTGCTCACATTATTCAAAACAAATTCAAGATAAAAAATACACATTACAATTAATTGGATGACTTGGATCTTCAGTCGCTTCCGCTAATGAAAACCTTCCGCTCTCCGAATTCCTTTATCTCTGTAATCCTTGATTGCCTAACAATTTTGTGTTCGCCTCATTCCAAGATGATATTTTCTTTTGTAGAAACCCTCATAATATAGCGAAAATCCCTTGGCAGTGTAGCGGTAAATTCATGACAATTAAGCTATGGATAAACTTAACGTCAATAAAACAAGAGTCGCCACCGCGCTTTTATTGTTTCCAAGGAAAAGGGAAATGCACGAAAAAAACCCAAAGATAAGAAGTTTTCAAATCAAAACAAATAAAATGTTAGAGATTTCAAGTAAGGGGATTGGTTACACAGAGGGAAGGTGTTAGCACCCAAAGTGTCCTAGGTACTCCTAGGGAGCCCTTTTTTGTGTGCATATGTGTTTTTGTATAAAATGATGTTTGCAATAAATAGAGTATGGGGATGATAAAAGAATTCATTAATTATATTTTTGTGTTTGACAAGACCTTCGGACTTGTGCCTACGTACCAATATAAAAATGAGGGATCAAAACCTCGTAGTTTGTGGTATCAATTTCAAAGTGAATGAGTTGCTTTTAACAAAATTTTAAGTTTAAAAGAGGCACAAAAGGCCTAAAAAGGTTTGAATGGGTGTTAGTTCTTTTTGTCTTTTGAAATTTTAAGTCAATATGATTAGATTCATTTACAATTTTGATTAAGATAAAGAAGGTTTAAAAATGCAATGGCATAAGGCCAAAGTTTCTAATTTGCAATAAAGTCTAAGTTTAGAAATCACAAGCAAAGAAGAAGATTTTAAAAGGAGGGAGAGATTTGAAATTAAAGAAGTGGGAGGAGATGAAGAGACTAATCCTAAGCAAAAATTTAAAAGTTAAGAGTAGAAAAGATCTGACCAATGGGCTGCAATCCAATAAACAAGAATGTCATATAGAAACCCAATTTCCCTTGGACTTTAGAATCAAGCAATATCAATACACAAATAGCCATATGAAGAGTAAGGAATAAAATAAAGATAGTCACATCCAATCTTAAAAACTTCATGATCTTCTTCATAATCTAATATGTATCAGATGACTCAGAGATAGGCTTTAGGCACAGGTTCAAAGTAACAGCTTCAATAAGACCATGTAGCAGATGACCTCAAATGGGATCTCAATACTTGCATCAGATAAAAGTTCACTTCACAAGCACTTGGTTTCATGAAAGTTGACATTAGCCAAGTCCTTTTTCATAGGTAGTGTTACCTAATTCTAAGTCCAATTTCTCAGATCAAAACCAACAGTCCACACAAATCTTTTTTTAAGGTTTTTGTTGTTATTATGTGCATTAAGGTCAAAAGACCACAAAACCAAACAAGATACACAAACAAGTATATACAATCACAATATAATCACAAAGATATGGCTCAAGTGAGCAAAGTGAAAATGGCATTAAAGTAAACAAGTTAAACGCTATGAATAATGGCAAATGAATAAAGACTTAAATTTAAAGTGCATAAAAGTAAATGGCTTGAAATTAAATGTTAGTTAAATGTTAGTTGCTTAGAAGTTAGTATTGCTTTTGCTTTTTGTTGTTTAAGTCATTCTTTGGAGAACACTCAACCCACTATTCACAAGTATGGATCCTTGAACCAAGACATCTTCCAAAGGAAGGAAAAAGGCCAAGTTTCCACACAATACCATGAAAGGGGGGAGACTTACAATCTCACTTACTAGAATGTTATGTCTTTTGTGTCAAAATTTAGCACTATGTTAAGCAATCATAATTGGACTTATGTAGAAGTCACAACTATTTGAGGTCGGACAATAGAAATCTTAGTGTTAATGCATGTTAGAAATATGGTATTATGAACCATACTCCTAAAACATACCACACTTAAAAGAAAATGGCAAAGGGGTGGACCTAATCTCATCCATACTTATGTTGATTTTGCAATTAAATAGCCTTAGGATATAGAGATATCATAGGCCCAAGAAATGGATTGGAATAGAACAATATTGATATGAAGAATGAGGGGAAATGAAATCAACACAAATTGGTAAAATGATGACTTTTATCAAATTAAAAAATGACTTTCTAAGCAAAAATAGCTCTGAACCTCAACATGAAAATTGTTTGTAATGTAATTTAGAGTAACATTTCTCTTGGAATCATTTTCATATGAAAAAAATTGTAGGAGATAGGGTCTAGGGAACCCCAGTTTTGATTAGTTGAACTCCTCTGGTCAACCACCATGAACCACCTTTCTAGCTTGCTATTCTCTTGACTTTTTGGACTCATGGAGGATCATATATGTATAAGATGATGAAATGTGAAGTATCCCTTGAAATATTTGATCAATTGGTGAAGAAGCTTGTTGAAGAAGTCACATAAGATACCTAGATGAGTTAGGGTTTCCAAGGCAAACCAACTCCAAACTCTTGATGCTTTCTTGATCAAAATGACATGTGAAGATCATGGGGATCCAAATATTATACTTAGAGCCATAGTAGACCAATTCTTGATTGAGCTCCTTGTAATGAGGGTATTAAACCCTAGATATGAACTTGATAGATCAAAGGTGAGCATGTGCACTACCTACAAAAGAGTTACACTATACAATGACATATTTTTGGTATTTTGGTTTGTAAAAAGATAAAATGCAAAGTATGATACAATCAAATGGTGCTTGGTGATCTCTCCCAATGCAAACCCAATGAATGAGGGGTAAAGAGGATGTCAAAGTGTGATCCCAATGCTAATACATATGATGAAAATAGTATGAGGGATCTTAGGGTCAAAATTGGGGTCTTACAGCTGCCCCTATTTAAGGATGTTCTAGCTGAGGAGATAAAGGTTAAAATCTTCGTATCGACTCAGTAGAATGGACTTAAATAAAGACATATAGAAACAAATTTTGGTCCCTAAGAGACCTCATGTTGCATGTGATATGAATGTTAAAATAAATCTTTGGGGGGAATATGCTGCCACAAAGGAAAAGAATTCAGAGAGACTGAAAGTCCGTAGGAGTATAATACATTCCATAAGGAACACTCACTGGGATAGATATCAAGGATGACTCGCTGAGGGCAACCAAGAGGTGTATTCATTACCGGTTACTGGGTAAGAATAAACTGCTGGGGAAAAGCCAAAATAGGATTTACAACTACTGGTTACTAGGCAGAAGACCAAAGGGAGATAATATTCGTCACTGATTAAAGTGAACATATCAAGGACAGACTCAAAGGAAAGAAAATATGTCATCGATTAAGATGAACATATCAAGGATAGACTTGCCTGAGGAAATTAGGAAGGATATCCGTCATCGGTTAGGATGAACATATCAAGGATAAACTTCCTGAAAAAGTAGGGATTACATCTATCGGATACTGGATAGAATACCAACAAGAGAATATCCGTCATCGGTTAAGATCAACATATCAAGGATAGACTCAGAGGGGAAAAATAGGAATTATATCAATCGGTTACTGGATAGAATACCAACAAGGAGAATATCCGTCACCGGTTAAAGTGGACATATCAAGGATAGACTCTACAAAAGGGGAAAAAGAAGGATTTACAACTACCGTTCACTAGGCAGAAGACCACAAAGAGAAGGAAACCTGTCATCGGTTAGGATGAACATATCAAGGATTAACTCTCTGGGGAAAGAAAATATGGATTACAACTACCTTTTTACTTGGCAGAATACCAACAAGGAGAATATCTGTCACCGTTTAAAGTGAACATATCAAGGATAGACTCAAAGGAAAGAAAATCTGTCATCGGTTAGGATGAACATATCAAGGATAGACTTCCTGGGGAAACGTGGAAACGAATCCGCTGGGGAAACAAGACTGCTCTTGTCGGGTATTGGGCAAAAGTGACATGCTCGCAAACTGAGAAGAATATTACCAGTTACTGGGTAATCGACTCTCATGGGACCAAAGGCATCTATCTAGGTAAGATCTAGAAAGAAACGGCCAATCAAGACCCAACCCAATGAGGATATAGCTCAGGGGGAATGGTTCCATCCAGATAATCAACTAGGGAGGAAACTGAAATAATGATCATCCACAAGGAAATAACTCAGTGGGGAAAGCAGAAAGGTTAAAGTCTTTTTGCTTAAAGGGGCTGACACTTTACAATTGAAAGAGGACAGACACACCAAATCTGCATAGGGGAAAGGACACCACCATGGCAGAGGATCAGATAAACAATAAATCACAAAGTGTAATAATGCAATAATGAAGTCATATGAGTGTATATGTATATGTATATGTATATGTATATGTATATGTATATGTATATATGATGATTACGCTGACAAAACGATCACAAAGGATACAAATGTTGCAGATTTGAATCATCGATACAACTCCTATCCAATCCTCACGGGAGGGAAACCACGGCTGGAGAGAGATCAAACATCTCGAAGGCTCTGAGGGGAATTTTAGGTCAACACCATATCAAATGGGAGACAACCCTGCAGAGGACAACTATGGCACTGCTCAGAATCAGGGCTAACAAAGATTAGGGATGAATCTGGTGACAAATTGCGGGGAAGAAAAATTCTTCTGAAACCATTCAAACTGCCAAAATAACGCGCCTATAACTCAAGGGAGGCCAACAAACTCGACTGGGGAAACCAACAAAACTCGGTTGCTGAAAATCTGATGGGGATGAAATAGGGATCACGGCCACTGCTTGGGGAGAAGCAATAATGCTCCACCTTTAGGGCTCACCGCTTTTCAAACCGTTGTTGATGTTCCTTTAAATGAGATCAATTTCTTTTTAAAGTAACTGCTTTTATATATTTAAGAAAATATGATTTTAATTTAAAATTTAATCAAATAAAATTTAAATCTATTTGGATGAATAATAAATAAGAGTATACATAATTGGATAGAAGTTCAACTTTATTTAATAGGATGGTAGTCTGTAAATGACAAGACTCCATAGATTTTTTACAAAAGTTGGAAAAATGGTAATTTACTTGGAAAAGGGCTACATTGAATAAAATGATCACTAAGCCTTCTATCAACTTTTGATATCCACTGTGCTCTTAGCATCTCCACTAGGGATGATGAATCAGAATTGATCGACTTGCTTAAGAATGTCTTCAAAACTGAAGATCAGTAGGATGCAGTAACTTGCCATAATCCCTAATTTTTGCATAAATTTCCCCAAGGTGGGGTACTCAATTTATCGGGATAATTTTTTTCTATTTTATGTCTCTAATTTTTGCCTGGATCGCCCTTTCGGGTTTTCAATCCACCGAGATGTTCATTTTTGCCTAAGTCATCCTTTCGGGTTTTCAACTTAGCGAGTTGTTCTTTTCTTTTTTTAGGCAAAGTATTTCTTGACTACATCTGCGTTCACAGGATGAGTCAACTCTTCACCATCCATAGTTGTAAGAGTCAAAGCACCACCTGAAAAAGCTCTCTTGACAATGTATGGGCCTTCATAATTAGGAGTCCATTTTCCCCTAGAATCTGGTTTGAAAGATAGAATCTTCTTGAGCACAAGGTACCCTTCTCTGAACACATGAGGTCTGACCTTTTTATCAAAAGCTTTCTTCATTCTCTGCTGATATAACTAACCATGACACATGGCAGTCAACCTCTTCTCTTTAATCAAGTTCAGCTGGTCATACCTGGTCTGACACCATTCAGCTTCAGTCAACTTGGCTTCCATCAAGACACGCAATCATGGGATCTCAACCTCTACAGGGAGCATAACTTTCATGCCATAAACAAGTGAGAAAGGGGTTGCCCTTGTTGAGGTGCGGATGGATGTACGATACTCGTGCAAAGCAAATTGGAGCATCTCATGTCAATCCTTGTAGGCCACAACCATCTTCTGAATGATCTTATTGATGTTCTTATTCGCAACTTCAACATCCCCATTCATCTTAGGTCTGTAGGGAGAAGAATTATGACGTGCAATCTTGAAGCCATTACAAAGAGCTTCCACCATATTATTGTTCAAGTTCGATCCATTATCAGTAATGATCTTACTTGGCACACCATAACGACATATAATCTGATTCTTGATAAACCTCACAATAACTTGCTTGGTCACATTTGCATATGATGCCGCTTCAACCCACTTTGTGAAGTAGTCAATAGCCACCAGAATGAAACGATGTCTGTTCAAAGCTTTGGGCTCAATCGTACCAATCATATCAATTCCCCACATGGAGAAGGGCCATGGGGAGGAAATGACATTCTACAGTGTCGAAGGAACATGAATCTTATCTGCATATATTTGACACTTATGGAATTTCTTCACAAACTTGCAACAGTTAGATTCCATTTTCACTCAATAGCATGTCCGTTGGAATGAGTACCAAAGGAACCTTCATGGACTTCAGTCATTAATAAGTCTGCTTCATGTCTATCCACGCATCTGAGCAGAACCATATCAAAGTTTCTCTTGTACAATACATCACCATTCAGGTAGAATTTGTCAGCTAATCTTCTAAAAAATTTCTTATCTTTTAAAGATACCCCAGACAGGTAAATCTGACTTTGGAGAAAACACTTAATATCAAAATACCACGGCTTCTCATCTTTGATCTCTTCAACAACAAACACGTGAGTTGGCCTATCAAGACGCATCACAGTCAAATTGGGAACTTCATTCCAAAACTTCACTACAATCATTGAAGCCAAAGTTGCAAGAGCATCTGCCATCCGATTTTCATCTCAAGGGATATGATGAAACTCAACCTTTGTAAAGAAAGTTGAATTCCTCCTCGCGTAGTCTCTATATGGTATCAAACCGGGTTGATTCGTCTCCCATTCACCTTTGATCTGATTCACAACCAAAGTTGAATCTCCATAGACATCAAGATATTTGATTCTGAGATCAATGGCCTCTTCAAGCCCCATAATGCAAGCTTCATACTCAGCCATATTGTTTGTACATTTGAAAGTTAATCTGGCTGTAAACGGAAAATGTGTGCCTTGAGAAGTAATAATCACTTCCTCAATGCCATTACCATACTGATTAACAGCTCCATCAAATACCATGCCCCAACGGGAACCAGGTTATGGCCCTTCTTCAGGCAATAGTTCATCACAATCTTTCATCTTCAAGTACAAGATCTCTTCATCAGGAAAATCATACTTCACTTATTGGTAATCTTCAATTGGTTGGTGAGCCAAATGGTCAGCCAAGACATTACCTTTAATCGCTTTCTGAGATTAGTATTCAATATCATACTCTGATAACAACATCTACCAACGGGCAATCCTCCCAATTAAAGCAGGCTTCTCAAAAATATACTTGATTGGATCCATTTTGGATATCAACCAAGTGGTATGATTCAACATATATTGACGCAGACGCTTATCAGCCTAAAGCCAATGCGCAACAACTTTTCTCAAGCATAGAATACCGAGTCTCACATTCGGTGAACTTCTACTGAGGTAGTAAATTGCATATTCTTTCTTTCCAGTTTCATCTTGCTGACCAAGAACACAACTCATACTCTCTTCACGCACAGCCAAATACATGATCAACGGTCTTCCTTCAACAGGTGGAGACATAATCGGAGGTTTAAGAAAATACTCCTTGATACTATTAAAAACTTTCTGGCAGTCTTTGGTCCAATCACAAGACCTATCTTTCCAAAGCAGCTTGAATATAGGCGCACATGCGGCAGTCATGTGTGATATGAATCTGGAGATATAATTCAAGCGGCCGAGAAAACCTCTGACTTGCTTCTCAGTTTTTGGCGCATGCATCTCTTGTATTGCTTTGACCTTGGCAGGATCAACTTCAATACCCTTCTCGCTGACAATAAAGCCCAACAACTTACCAAAAGGAACACCAAATGTACACTTATTGGGATTCAAGCGGAGTTTATACTTCATCAAACCCTGGAATAGTTTCATCAAATGCTCAACATGTTCTTCTTCATCAATGGATTTAGAAATCATATCATCAATATAGACTTCGATATCTTTATGCATCATATCACGAAAAAGAGTGGTTATTGCTCTTTGGTAAGTTGCACCAGCATTCTTTAAACCGAAAGGCATCACTCTATAACAGAATGTTCCCCAAGGTGTAATGAATGTGGTCTTCTTCATATCTTCGGGTGCCATCTTGATATGATTATATCCGGAAAATCCGTCCATAAACGAAAAGACTTTGAACTTAGCTGTGTTGTCTACCAACATATCAATGTGTGGCAGACAGAAATCATCTTTTAGACTGGCTTTATTCAAATCTCTATAATCAACGCACATACGAAATTTTCTATCCTTCTTCAGAACAGAAAGAATGTTGGCCACCCACTGTGGATACTCAGTAGTAACAAGGAAACCAGCATCAATCTGCTTCTGCACTTCTTCTTTGATCTTCATTGCCATGTCATGATGAGTCCTCCTCAATTTCTGCTTGACTGGCGGGCATTCTAGCTTCAACAGAAATTTATGCTCCACGATCTCAAAATCTAAACCAGGCATGTTTTGATAGGACCAAGCAAACACATCTGAATACTCTCGGAGAAGATCAATCAACCCCTTCTTAACTTCAGGACACAATCGAGATCCAATCTTGACCTCCTTCACATCATCTTCGGAACCCAAGTTGACTAGCTCAATCTATTCATCGAATGGCTGAATGGCTTTTTCCTCGTGCTCAAGTAGACGAGACAATTCATCTGATACTTCTTCATCATTTTCTTCCTCGGCCTCAAACACAGGGAATTCAAAGTTTGAAGAAGGAGTAGGATCATTGTATTCAATGGGTTTAGAAACCAACTTGCATAATGATTTACTATTTTGATTTTAGAGAAGTGAATTGTAACCAAATATTATGCAGATGGACAATTATTATTTTTTATATTTTTGTGATTACTATTTTCAGAAAAGCAAAAAGTAGAAATAAAAACATCATAGATGTGGATGAATAGAATTGCATTTTATTGATGATCAAATTTGAAAGTGCCAAACAATATTCACTTCTCTGTTAGGTATAGGAGAAGGATTTACAAAAACAATAAAAGAAATTACTTAGAATGATGAACAATAACAAGAACATCGACAACAATCCAATTGTTGCAAGCTCTTCCATGTGTCACAAAATTGGTGCAGTCTTCATCTTCATCCCCCTGGATCACTGCAGCTAAGTGTTATTCATTACCATGAATGAACCCTCTGCTACGGAAACTGGGTTGCACATCTTCAACTCTAATCACAGACGAACCTTGTTGGAATCCCAAACCGGCTCTGCTCTTGTTTTCGGCGACCTCTACCATCCAGCCCCACTGATCAGAATTACCGTCTTCAATAATCTTTTGCGCATCTTTGAAGGAGGACATAGGTGCCCTAACTCTCTTTTCCTCAACAATAGATAGAGCTTGGAATGGAGTTCCAATCTCATCCTCCGCTTTAACATACGAGAATGAAGACAGATGGCTTGCCAACAAAGCCTTCTAACAAGCTTTCGATTATTCACGAATCTCAATTTTTGATGCAGAGTGGATGTAACATCCCCCGCCTCATGTATCCATGGCCTTCCTAACAAGCAGTTATAGGCCAGGTGGATATCCATTACTTGGAAAGTAATTTGGAAATCACTTGGACCTATCTTCATAGGAAGGTCCACCTCACCAATTACACTCTTGCGAGAACCATCAAAAGCTTTGACGATCACGCCACTGTACCTCATTGGAGCTCCTTGATATGACAATCTAGAAAGAGTTGATTTAGGGAGTACATTCAATGAAGAATCGGTATCAACCAATACATTTGACAGAGCGTCTTCCTTGAAGTTCATCGATATATGTAGTGCCAGATTGTGATTCCTACCTTCCTCGAGAAGTTATTCATCACAAAAGCTTAAGTTGTTGCAGGAAGTGATTTTAGCCACAATATGGTCAAACTGATCTACTGTAACATCGTGCTCTACATGTGCTTGCTCCAATACCTTTTGCAATGCTTCTCTATGCGCTTCAGAATTCATAAGCAGAGACAACACTGAAATCTTGGAAGGAGTCTGGAGCAGTTGCTCCACCACATTGAATTTTCTCTTCTTAATCAAATGCAATACCTCATTGTAACACCTCAAAATTTGCCCTCCTCTCTTGGGACTAGCTTGGCATATTGCATTTCATTTTATAGGACATTAGTCATTGCATATTGCATATCATGTGAAAATAGACAAGTCATCCTCCTAAGTCTTTCTCAGAAGGTGGAGAGGTTAAGAGATGCAAGCCTGAGGGTCTCATAAATTGATCACTAATCATCTGAGGTTTGTGCTTCAATTAGGGTTTCTTGGTCCTTCAAGGAGTTCGAGCATTATCTTATTGGCAAGGGTACATCATCATCATCATGGTTATGTCATCCTCAAGGGGCTCATTGTTCAGGCTCAGATTCTTTGGGATTAGGGTTTTGACCTCTGGTCAACCCTAATCAGTTGCATTCTACCAGTCAGGGTTCCTCAAGGAGATGGGGTTTATTTGCTTGGATGGAGATCATATGATTTTTATTTGGAGCTTACAAGATCTAGGGGTTCCTTTTGGAGCCAATTCCTCAAGTAGTTGAGGCTCAAGCTGATCAGAGCATGGCCAGGTCATCTAAGGACCTAGAAAGTCAACAGAAAGTCAACTGAGGGCTAGGAGGTGGAGAAATGAGTTTCAACATCTCATTCATGTCCCAAAGAGGCTTATTAATCATGTCAAATTCATATCTTGAAGAATTTGAGGTCAGATCAAAAGTTTCCAAAAATGGAAAGTGACCTATAATTGAAAGTTTCCAAAAATGGAAAGTTTTTGGTTCAAATTCAACTTGATCTTGCATCATCAAAAAAGCTTCAAATGAAATTTTGTCCAACATGAAAGTTGAAGATCTCTCTCTCCCATTTCCAAAAAGTCCAAGATCATGAGCATCTGATGAAAGGTTGAGGAGATATGGTCCAATCATTGCCAAGTGTACATGGAACTTCAAATGGCCATAACTTTTGATTCGTAACTCCAAATTTGGTGCCTCTTTTTCTAAAATGCTTCTCATAACATGAATTTTCCAAAACATTCATCACATTGCATGAATTTTCATCATTTGATCATTTGCTATTCCATGCCTTTTTTGGAGGGAAATTCAAAAATTCGAAATTGGTGCATTGTATGGACAAAATACCATTGCATTTTGGTTTGTGAAATGATTTTGAGTGATTTTGACCATGTACATGGCACTGTTCATGTGAGAATTTTGCCATGCACCTCCAATTTTCAATTTTTGCCAAAACACCTTATTTTGCCTAATTTCAATTAACCAAATTAAGTGTGGATTAGCAATATGATTAAGAGAGCATATAAATACTAAAACCTAACAGAATTTCAAGGGGCTTAATCATTTTTCACCATTTCTAGATCCAAATTCTCTCTCCCTCCAAAACTTTCTCTCAAGCATAATTCAAATTTTCTTCACATAACATTGCAATATTCTTCCACATTCTTGTTCTCTGGTGTTGATATAGTGCAGATCAAGCTTTGAATTGTTGAATTCGTGTGGAAATTGTGCATAGCAAGTTCATGAAGGTGAAAATGGAAGTTGATTGTTGAGCTAGATCTACACGTTTCCAAGCTTCAAATTCTTCATCAAACATCATTACAAGTATTCTGGAGCTGATTTGGATCATTCAAGGCCTTGGATCGTGCGTTTCAAGGAGCTGCTCTTCAAGAGGTCATATTTTCGAGCTTCTTAATTCACTGTTTTGTATGCATAATCTTGTAGATCTCTCTTTGCTGATAAATCTGATGGAAATTTCATGTGAAATGGTGAATTATTGAGTAAGATATGTGTGATTGAAGTTTTGAGCATCAAACTTTTTTGCTTCGATTTGCACGATTGGTGATGGATTAACATGAATCAATGCCTGATTTGTAACCTACGTGGAATAAGGATTCGAATGATGTACTTATTTTGAAATTCTGGAAAAATATTTTTGAGCTTCGTACTGTTCATCATCGTCTTCGCGAGGAAGACGATGTAGCGACGACCTAGCGTCCGTTAATGTCCGTCGCTAGTTGTGCGCTAGGGTTTTCTGCAGATTCCCTGTACATTGGCAAAACGACCGTGTTTTGGTCCAGGCGCGCTTCACATTTGAATGTGTACATGGTTCGATCCCAGCGTCCTTCATTTTTTCAAATAAATGCTTCATATGCCATTTCCCTCCAAATTTTGTACATGTGTCCATTTCATTTCAAATATTTTTATCTAACTTTAAAAATTCATACCAATTTTAAAAATGCTCCAAAAAATCCCTGGTTTTTTGCTACTTGTTCATTGAGATGTCTAGAATTTTATGATGTTAATTTCTGAAGTTGTGCATGGTTGGATTTTGGATTGTACTAGACTTTGTGATCATGTATACATTTGTGACCTTGCTCCACTCTTCCTATTGTGAAATGCTTGATTTTAATCCAAATGCTTTGAAATTTTGCATGATTGTTCCTAACATGTTAATGGATGTTTGTGGCTTGGTTTGGTATTTTTCTCATTTGCCATTTCTGTTTTATGTACATGTTTGTATGGTGTGACAATTTGTGTCACACATTTGGTTGATCAACTTGTGCAATTTCATTTCCATGCCAATTGATCTTTGATGCTTCTGATTTTTTGTATGATGATTGTATTGGATGTGTTGAATGCTTATAAATTTTTCCAGAATTGTTTGAATCATTTCTGTTTTAATTTGGAATTTTCATTCTCAATGTCCAAATGTGAGCTTTGAAATTGTCTTTGACTTCTTTTGCTTATTACATGGCCTTGCTTGATGATTTTGTTTTGGTCCTTTTTAGGACATGTTAATATGTGTTTGAAGTTTCATTATGTTGAATATTATCTCCTGTTTTGAATTTTTTCTTCACCTTTGACCCTAGGCCTTGACCTAGTGGTTTGGACTTATATGTGAGTTTTGAATTTCAGGACGAAGCACCCAAATTCCATGGTTGATGTTGCTTCATCATTTGAATGTTGATATTTGCTATTGATTGCTAACATTTGGTTGTTTTGTAGGTTGAGGATAATTCACTTGAGTTTTCCTTATGGCTTATATGTTGTACATTGGGATTTCTGTTTGTTGTTGACTGTTGTCTGTTTGTCTGAATATTGTACTGATTTATTTAGTTGTTTACACAGGTACCTAAGTTGCTTTAAGTTCATTTGAACTTTGCTTTGCTTTGCTTGTGGTTGGCATACCACTTAGGTAACTTCCTTGATCTCCATGTAGTCTGGAAGACCTGTCATGTTACTTTGGCAGGCACCTGTCTGAAGCCCTCCTTAAGAGGCAATGTTTGTGTTTGTTTATCTTTGTGCCTTGTACATATAAAGACCTCCTAAGTGAAGAGGCATTGGCAGATAAAAGGGATGTGCAATCCATCCCCTGCTATTCAGTTGTGTCTTTCATCTTGCTCACACCATGTGTTGATGTACTTTGAATAAAAACCCAAAATCTTGTTGTGTCAGTCATGTGGAATAGAGTCCCACATTCTGGACTCCCACACATTCTTTGATTCAAGCTCACCCAGGCCTGGGTTAAGAGCTATGAGGCATAACCCTCATCTCCATTTCATCTGCTCACCCTAACTCTCAATGTTAGAGGTTAAGAGCCTGACTACCCATTCCAGTATTTTGCTTGTTTGTCAAGGTCGATATGACCCCTTGACTAAAGCCTAACCTTGCTTGAGCCCCATTGGTTGTGTATAGTGTGTGCTATTTGCTTTTGATGTTTATCTGCTTAGCTTCTCATCTCCTTTTTGTAGGAGTCGTATGATCAACTTTCGAGGAAGTTGCATGTACGTAGGGATAGACTTGAGTTGACTCACTGCCTGTGTGAGTCAAGCTCTTGTTAGAAACCTCAACCTAGGACTATTGTGGATTACATGATAACTATTAGGCTCGAGTCAGTCTCCGTTTTAGTTTGTCATTTCCCAGTCTCTGGTTAGGATAGGAATTTCTCCCCTGTTAAGGGGAACTACGTTGCCCTGATCCTCATACCAGATGAGGTACGTAGGCAGGAGATCGTGCGAGGTCTCTCCGGGCACCCTTTTTCTTTTTTGTGTGTGTTTGCTTGACAATTATTAGGCTCGAGTTCCAGACTCCCTATTAGCTTGTCTGTTTGTTAACCTCTTGTGTGTGGGTGTGGAGTCTGATGTAAGTCCAGCGATTGGCATTCGATTTCCCGTTTGTTTGTTGTTTGTTTGGAGTCTGATGTAAGTCCAGCGATTGGCATTCGATTACTTGTTTGTGTTTGTTGTTTGGAGTTGGACGTAAGACCAGCCATTGGCAGTCTATTTCCATTTGTGTGTTTGTTTTGACGTCTCAGCGTCTGTGCGTGTGTTTTGTTTCGGCGTGTGTTACCCGAACTACGGTAGCTCTGATTCTCATTCCAGATGAGATACGTAGGCATAGGATGCGATATCCTAGCGAGCCCGTTCCCCTCTTCTTCCATCTATGTCTTATTCCAGTGTGTGTGTGCATTCTTTTGAGCAGTTATTAGCAACCTTATTCTATTCTTATGAGCGTGGATCCCGTCGAGTACGACGGACGTGAGGGGGTGCTAATACCTTCCCCTTGCGTAACCGACTCCCGATCCTTGCAATCTGCGGTCGTAAGACCATTTCCTTTCCAGGTTTACTTCGAGTGTTTCCTTTCCCTCATTTGGGATAAATAACGCACAGTGGCGGCTCTATTTGTTTTGGTTTTTCCCGCCGGTTGTTTTTCGCGGATGCGACAGCTGGCGACTCTGCTGGGGAAAATAGAAGTTGACCTCTTACTGGTCCATCTTCCCTAAGCGAGTCATTCCTAGCGCTCTCTAGGGTAGTTTTGGTTGCTTGTGTTGCTCTATTTATTGCATTTATGTTTATTATATTGTGACTGTATATATTTGCATAAATATTTGCATGCATCATACTATCATTGTGCTGACTTTGTACAGGTTGGTTCCTCTGATTTGGGGCGGGTGTTCTGAGTGGGGCTAAAACCCAGGCCCGAGTATACACCTAGGATTAGCGTGGTCTCATGTTGCCTCTCATGTTAGGTCAACATGTTTTTGGCGACGTGACATACCACAAGCCGGACGAGGTTCTTTTGAGGGAGCTCTTCCTTTGTGGAGTATCCACTCTGGTTGAGTCACCTCATCTGAGCTGGTGACTTCGGTGACCGTTCTTTCCCGGATCTTTGGTTGAGATGGTCTTATGAGAGCTGCAGCGGCACACCCGAAAGGGCAAACCCGTTGAGTATCTTGTCCGATTGTCGAGACCATTATCCGCCTTAGGATGACCTGATTAGAACTCACCTGTGAGGGGAGGGTTGATTCTTACAGATGCATGTTCTGATGGTGACTTTAATGGTGACTAATGGTTCAGTTGTTGATCAGAGTCCTATTTATAAGTCAGATTTATGGATTTATTTCTAAGACTCCGGAGTTCTGTCCGTGGTATTTATCAATGGGGATCCGTTTATTTCAGGATTCCCTGGGTTGATTCAGATGATTTTTGTTGGTTATCAGATCAGTGATTTCTGGTGATGATGATGATGTATCCTCCGGTTCCGTTTATTTCGGAACCCTGAGTCGGATTTATGGTTGCTTAGTACCTCAGATGGTTGTGATCAGTTCAGAGACCGTGATCCAGTGCAGTGGATGTTCAGATGACTTGGAGGATGGCACAGTGCATTGCATTCATACATTAGCATCATTCTCATTTTGCATTTATCTGCATCTAACTCATGTTTATCCATATGCAGGGGACATTCTTGATCGAGATCCTGGTTGAGAGACTTCTTTGTTCCAGACATGAGGACCGGCTTGAAAGATGACATCGTCTACAGTTTCTTCGACCCAGAGATTGGTGTGCTGAGAGATATGATAGCATTGATTACACCTGACCGTGTGGGGTTGTTCCGTGAGGCATACGGTGGTATTTTGAAGTTGGTTTTCAGGCTTACATATATAGATAGGAGTGCCATCCATACTCTTCTCCAGATTTATGATCCGGGCTTGAGGTGCTTTGTTTTCCCGGATTACCTGTTGGGGCCTTTGATGGAAGATTATGCCAGTATTCGGGGTCTTCAGATCAGAGACTGGATTCCATTCTATGTCACTAAGGGGGAACCTGATGCTGCTGAAATTTCTCGTGCTCTTTATTTGAGCCCAGAGGTGACTAAGGGGGGTTTGAAGGAGAAGGGAAAGTTGCCCGGTTTTCATCTGAGTTTCTTGGAGGCTAAAGCCAAGGAGCATGTTGTTGAGGGTAATTGGAGGACTGTTTGTGCTTTGCTTGCTGTGAGCATCTATGGGATCATCTTGTTCCCTAATCAGAAGAACTTTGTGGATATTAATGCCATCCGGTTATTTGTGCAGAGGAATCCTATTCCTACCCTGGTTGGGGATGTTTATTACTCGGTCCATAATCGGAACGAGAAGCGGCGTGGTGGATTGATCAGATGTTGTGCTCAGCTGTTGTACAAATGGTTCATGGGGTATTTGCCTTCCAGAGGTGCATTTGCCTTTCTTGATCCTACTGTCAAGTGGTCATTCAGGTTGATGGGTTTGCGAGCCAAGGACATAGCTTGGACTCACAATGGTATGGTTGGACGAGATTTCATTTATAGTTGTGGGAGTCTTCCCAATGTGCCTCATATTGGAGTTCAAGGTTGCATTAATTACAACCCGGTGCTTCTTAGGAGATAGATGGGGTTTGCTGTGGAGGGTTCTCCCCTTGGACGAGAGATTCAGGAGTCTTTCTACTTCCCGATTGAGGGTAATCAGCCAAAGTTGAGGCAAGTGTCTGATGAGTGGCGTGACATTCAAAGGAAGGGAAAGGTTCCTTTTGGTAAGGTTAATAGCAGGTCTTTTCCTCCGTTTGATGATTGGCTTAGGAAGAGGATTGAGCTCACACATTTACCATTTCCTGGAGGTGATCCTTGGTGTCCATTGATTGAGGGGCCACGTTCTTCTGTCAGCATGGAAGAGTTCCTTGAGATGAAGAAAGCCAGAGATCAGCTGCAAGCAGAGAAGACTGAATTGGAGATGAGTGTTGCTAGGATTCAGATGGCTAATCAGGAAATCAAAGGGAAAATAGAAGACCAGGATAAGAGACATGCCATTGAGGTGAGGCGCTTTGAGATAGACACCGCTTATTACCGCAAGATCAACCAAGCGTTGGAGTCATCGACAAAGGAGCATGACATTACCAAGGAGAAGCTAGCTAGAGCTTTGAGGGTTATTGAAGATGAGAAGAGAAGGCAGATCCTTGTGAAGAATCAGAGAGATGCCCGAGCCAAAGTCCTTGCCACAGAATGGGAAGCTGAGAAAGCGAAGATTATTGCTGAGAGAAATCATTATCTTGCTGAGAGGGATCATTACTTCAGACAGATGAAGATTCACCAGAAGGAGATAGGAAGATTGCAGTAGGAGAACACTGAGCTTAGGTTCGCCGTGAAGTTTACCAGTATGGTTGATGATGCAGAGCCTTCTGGGGGACCTTCTTCAGTGTAGACTTTTGTTATCATGTGTTGGATTACCGTCAGGCCTGTTGACGGAATTCACTTGCTTGTATTTTCTTTCTTATTCTGGAGAATTGTAATCTGATTTGTATCAGCCTGATGTATGACTCTTGCACGTGTAGTGCACTTTTGATATACAGTGGTTATTTTCATTCAGTGATTGATCTTCAAGATTTATTTGCTTCTCTGTACACTCACATCACACACACATGGTTGGGTGATATCTTTGCTAAATCATATATTTCTGCTCTGAATGGCAAAATCAAATGATGGACGTCAAAATATTGCTGTCAAATTATTATCTGTCTCGATGAAACCAGGATCGAAAGACGGAGTGTTCCTCATATGGATAGACATTGCATTCATGCATGAATCATAATAACTTGTCTTCTATTTTGCAGGTGTCGGTTTCTAACGTGCCTGATTGTTTCAGGAATCATTGCTCGCGCACGTAGAATCATTCCTTTCCACGCAGCACGTCCGCACAGATACCCTACTAGACGCAACACATCTAGGCTAATGGATCTACCCAACGCAGATATTCTCGAGCTGAAGGAGAAAATGAATGAACTGATCAATGTTATGCAAGGGTTTGCCGTGGGACAAAAAGCACTTGCTGATAAGGTGGAGAAGCTCGAGCGGGCTTCAACTGCCAACAATGGTATCAATTTAGAGGGTGTCTCCAACCATGGCCTTGGTGGTTCCAGGGATGGGGGAGATCTCGGAAAGAAGACAACTGCTGGTGTGGTGATTAATAATGGGGGTGGTTTTGGTGTTGCCACAGGCGGTGGACCGGGTCCGATGGGTAACAATTTGAAGGACAGTCTGTTTCCTCCTTTCTTCGGGGCCGAGGAGGATAGAGAAGAAGACCAGTTCTCCGTGCTTAATGAACAGTTTGGTCAATATGGTGTCCAACCACCAAACAAAGAGATTCAGGTGCTGGCGGAGAAGATCAGGGCTCTTGAAAGCTATGCTACTCCGGGGGTTGTCAACATGTCGAACATGGGGCTGGTTGAGGGGATTGTGATCCCACAAAAGTTTAAAGCGCCTGCGTTTGATAAATACAATGGGAGTTCTTGCCCGGAAACTTATCTCCAGGAATTCGTTCGAAAGATTTCTGCTTATACAATGGACCAGAAGCTCTGGATGTATTTCTTCCAAGACAGTCTGTCTGGGGGGTCTTTGGAATGGTACACCAAATTGAGGTCGTCTGATGTCAAGAGCTGGCAGGATCTTGGCGATGCGTTCTTTAAACAGTACCAATTTAATGCTGACATGGCTTCTAGCCGTACCCAGCTGCAGGGTATGTCTTAGAAGCCTAATGAGGGGTTTAAGGAATATGCACAGAAGTGGAGGGAGTTGGCTGCCCGAGTCCAACCTCCTTTGGTGGATAGAGAGATGTCTGATCTGTTTATGGGTACCCTTCAGGGGACGTTTGCAGAGAGGATGGTTGGATGCCCAGTTACCAATTTTGCTGATATTATGGTGGCCGGAGAAAGAATAGAGAGTTGGTTAAAGATGGGGAAGATCCAGGGTAGTGCTTCGTCGTCTGGATCGAAGAAGCCCTTTGGGAATGGTCAGAGGAAGAAGGAGGGTGACACCAGCGTTGTGTATGCCCAGAGGGGACAGAGTAGGGATCGTTACTACCAGCACACTGATGCGGTAACCATTCCTGCTGATAATCAGCAACAGCAACAACCGCAACAACAACGACAGCCATTTCAATAGAGACCGCGGAGGGCCGGGTATCAGGTGCGAGGGCGAATGACTGATCGTCAATTTGATAGGCCACCTGTGACGTACTCGTTCTTGTTGAAGAAGTTGAAAGACTTGGGGTTGGTTTAGCTGAGGACCTTGGCTCCGTTGAGACCTGATCAGAGGCCTCCCAACTATGATGAAAACGCCAAGTGCGAATTCCACTCTGGTGCCCCTGGACACAATGTAGAAAATTGTAAAGCTTTTAAGCATGTGGTCCAGGACTTGGTGGATTCTAAGGCAATCAATTTTGCACCGTCTCCAAATGTGAATGCTAATCCCATGCCTGCGCATGGTCAAATGGGGGTGAATGCAATTTCTGAAGATGGTAGAAGAGTTGGGCTGACAGAGGTAGACCAGTTGAAGACTCCCCTGGTTGAGGTCAAGAGGCAACTGTTGAAGAATGGGGTCTTCCCGGGTTGTGATGATTATTGTGCTGCGTGCACCGTTGTTCCCAATGGGTGTGTATTGTTGAGGGAGGCTGTCCAGAGGCTGATGGATGAGGGAAGCCTCAAATTTGAAAAGATTGATTCGGAGAGGGAGGATGTCTCCACCATAACCATTTACTTCGACCCGGTTGATTTGTCAACGCTGGCAGATGTGGCTCCAGTTACTATCACGGTACCTGGGCCAATTCCTTATGACAATGATGACGCCGTGTCGTGGCATTATGATGGGGAAGTATACTGTAATGGGGAGAAGTTGGAGGATTAAACTGCAGGTGAAACCACCGTTTCAAAGGTGGATAATGCCGGACCTAGTGGTTTCACTCGCAGTGGAAGGTTGTTTGCACCCGATGCTTTGAGGAATGGAGAGGAAGAAAAAGAAAAGAAAGATAAGGCCGAGGCTTTAGCCAGGGCAAGAGGGAAGCAGGTGGTAAATGAGGGTACTCTTGTGGTGACACCGGCGCCTGGTGGGTCGGAAAAAGAACTTGATGATGAAGCTGAAGAATTTTTGAGAATCATCAAGAAGTCAGAGTATAAGCTTGTTGACCATCTGCAACAGACTCTATCCAAGATCTCAATCTTGTCTTTGTTGCTGAGCTCCGAGGGGCATAGGGAGACTTTATTGAAAATACTGAAGAGAGCCTATGTTCCCCAGGAGATAACAATCAATCAGTTGGAGACGGTGGTGTCAAACGCCAATGCCAGCCATGGGCTGGGTTTCACTGATTTGGATCTGACGGTGGATGGGCGTAATCATAATAGGGCATTACACATTGCGATGGAGTGTAAAGGAGCGGTGCTTTCGCACGTCTTGGTGGATACCGGCTCGTCGTTCAATGTGCTGCCAAAGAAGGCCTTGGCGAAGCTGAACTGTGAAGGGTTAATCTTGACGCCCACAGACCTGATAGTTAGAGCTTTTGATGGCTCAAAGCGGGTTGTGTTTGGAGAAGTGGAGCTCCCGGTGAAGATTGGGCCCGAGGTGTTTAAGTCTGTATTCTATGTCATGGATATTCAGCCGGCATACAGTTGCCTGTTGGGTCGACCATGGATCCATGCTACTGGAGCAGTGACTTCGACTTTGCACCAGAAACTGAAGTACATCTAGGACGGGCAGGTCGTCACCGTTTGTGGGGAGGAGGATATCTTCGTCAGCCACCTATCATCATTCAAGTATGTTGAAATGGACGGTGAAATATGGGAAACGCCAAGTCAAGCATTCGAAACCGTCAAGGTGGAGAATGCCATTTTTGCTAATGAGGAGAAGCCGTCCATTTCTTCGTACAAGCAGGTCACCGAGGTGGTGAAGAGTGGAGAAGCTCCTGGTTAGGGGAAGATGATGGACATCGCCGCCAAGAAAGACAGGTTTGGGGTTGGTTATCAGTCAGGCCGAGGCTCGTCTGGACAGGGCAGAGGACGTCGTCCGTCATTCACATTCACCAGTGCTGGAATGCTGGATCCAGATCACATCTGTATGGTGGGTGAAGAAGTTGACAGTGACTGTGAGCTTGATCGATGGATAAAGCCGTGCGTACCAGGGATGGAAGTCCAGAACTAGAAGGCCGAAAAGATCATCACTGTCACTCTACTTGAAGAGTAATATTTCCTGTTTTTCAATTTTGTCTGCATGAAAGCCATACGTTTTGCCCGAAACATAATGGTTCATTGTAAGGGCCACCTCACATGTTTCATTTTGCAATATTTGCATCATAAATAAAAGGATGTTTTTCAATTAAAAGCGGTGTTCCCTGTTTTTCATTTATTTTTGCAGTTTAATAAAAACAAAAATAAAAATGGCAATGTTTGTTTTCATTTTCCTTTTAATTTGCTTCACTCCGGTTCTAAAGCAATGCATGAATCAACATTCATGCAGATGCGATCATTCTCCGGATCTTATTGATAACAATTCTGTTACACCCTCATATGACTTCGATAATCCGATCTATCATGCCGAAGAAGAAGGCGAAGAAGATTGTGAACTGCCGGAGGAATTAGCCAGGTTGTTGAAACAAGAGGAGAAGGTGATTCAACCGCACGAAGAGCAAGTTGAGATTGTGAATCTGGATACCGACGAGGTTAGAAAGGAAGTGAAAATTGAGGCTGCTTTGGAGGTGAATGTTAAGAGCAGAATGGTAGCCTTGTTGAAAGAATATGTTGATATCTTCGCCTGGTCTTATCAAGATATGCCAGGGTTGGATAACGATATCGTTGTGCACAAGTTACCATTGAGAGCAGATTGTCCTCCAGTGAAGCAGAAGTTGCGCAGAACTCGACCTGAAATGGCCATGAAAATTAAAGAGGAGGTACAGAAGCAGTTGGATGCTGGGTTCCTCGCTGTTACCAATTATCCGCCTTCGGTCGCGAATATTTTGTCGGTCCCGAAGAAAGATGGGAAGGTGAGAATGTGTATGGACTACCGAGATCTGAATAGAGCTAGCCCGAAGGATGATTTCCCATTACCTCACATCGATGTGTTGGTAGATAATACAGCTCAATTCTCGGTGTTTTCCTTCATGGATGGCTTTTCTGGCTATAATCAAATCAAAATGTCGCCAGATGATATGGAGAAAACAACGTTCATCACACCATGGGGCACTTTCTGCTATAAGGTGATGTCATTCGGTCTCAAGAACGCCGGTGCTACTTATCAGAGAGCCATGGTGACTTTGTTTCATGATATGATTCATCATGAAATTGAATGCTATGTTGATGACATGATAGCAAAGTCCCAAACAGAAGAGGGGCATCTGGTAGATCTGGCCAAGTTGTTTGACCAATTGAGACAATTCAGACTGAGGTTGAATCCGAACAAGTGCTCTTTCGGAGTGCGGTCTGGTAAATTGCTGGGGTTTATTGTAAGTAAAAGAGGAATCGAGGTTGATCCTGCTAAAGTAAAAGCAATACAAGAAATGCCTGAATCGAGAACAGAGAAGGAGGTTCGTGGTTTCTTAGGTAGATTGAACTACATTTCACGGTTCATATCTCACCTAACAGCCACGTGTGAACCTATATTCAAGTTGTTAAGAAAAGATCAAACGGTCAGGTGGAATAATGATTGCCAAGCGGCATTTGAAAAGATAAAAGAATATTTGCAGGAGCCTCCGATTCTGATGCCTCCTGTGGAGGGACGACCGTTAATTCTGTACTTGACGGTCCTTGAGGGGTCTATGGGGTGTGTATTGGGGCAGCATAACGAGTCTGGTCAAAAAGAGCATGCCATATACTACCTTAGCAAAAAGTTTACCGACTGTGAAATAAGATATTCACTGCTCGAGAAAACTTGTTGTGCTTTGGTCTGGGCTGCTCATCGGCTGAGACAATATATGCTGGTTCATACCACTTTGTTGATTTCCAAGATGGATCCGATCAAGTATATCTTTGAGAAGCCAGCATTGACCGGACGGGTTGCGAGATGGCAAATGATTTTAACCGAGTATGATATTCAGTATACCTCTCAGAAAGCAATCAAGGGGAGTGTATTGTCTGATTACCTCGCCCAGCAACCCATTGAGGATTATCAACCGATGAAGTTTGAATTCCCTGATGAAGACATCATGTTTCTCAAATCGAAAGATTGTGAGGAACCTATCCCGGAGGAGGGGCCTGACCCTGAATCCGAATGGATTCTGATGTTTGATGGGGCCGTTAACGTGAATGGTAGCGGTGTTGGTGATGTTTTGGTTACGCCGAAAGGATCCCACATTCCTTTTGCTGCCCGGCTTACATTTGAGTGCACCAACAACGTGGCTGAATACGAAGCTTGTATCTTGGGGATCGAAGAGGCGATTGATTTAAGGATCAAGAACCTTGTTATATATGGAGATTTAGCTTTGGTCGTAAACCAGGTTAACGGGAAATGGTATACGCATCAATCTCATTTAATTCCATACCGGGACTATACGAGGAGATTGTTGACGTTCTTCACCAAGGTGGAATTACATCATGTGCCTAGAGAAGAGAATCCTTTGGCAGATGCTTTGGCTACACTGGCTGCCTTGATTAAGGTACAATGGTGGAATCAGTTCCCCAGTGTTGAGGTGGGACGTCTGGATATACCGGCTTATGTGTTTGCTGTTGACACAACACCTGATGATGAGAAGCCGTGGTATTACGATATCAAGCGCTATTTGGAAACCCAAGAATATCCTGAGGGAGCATCCAAGAACGACCGAAAGACTCTGCGGAGGTTGGCCATGGTGTTCTATCTGAATAAGGATGGGGTCTTGTACAAGAGAAATTTCGATTGGGTTTTGCTCAGATGCGTCGATGACAAAGAAGCAAGCCAATTGATGAAAGAGGTTTACGAGGGGTCGTTTGGTACCCATGTCAGTGGGAATGCAATGGTGAAGAAGCTGTTAAGAGCTGGTTATTATTGGATGACAATGGAGGCCCAATGTTTCAATTTCGTGCGGAAGTGTCATAAATGCCAGATTTATGCTAACAAGGTGCACGTGCCTCCAAATACGTTGAGCTTGATGTCATCTCCATGGCCGTTTGCTATGTGGGGCATTGATATGATCGGGAAGATTGAGCCTACGACTTCTAATGGGCACCGGTTCATATTAGTGGCTATTGATTACTTCACCAAGTGGGTGGAAGCGGCCTCTTATGCAAACGAGACGAAACAGGTCGTCGCCAGATTTCTGAAGAGAGATATTATTTTCAGATATGGGGTTCCCGAGAGAATCATTACTGATAATGGTTCTAATCTGAATAATAAGATGATGGCAGAGTTGTGCCGGGAGTTCAAGATTGAGCTTCACAATTCTTCTCCTTATCGTCCGAAGATGAATGGGGCGGTCGAGGCAGCTAATAAGAATATTAAGAAGATTGTGCAGAAGATAGTTGTGACCTATAAGGACTGGCATGAGATGTTGCCATTTGCGTTACATGGGTATCGAACCTCGGTGCGCACTTCTACTGGTGCAACGCCTTTCTCACTCGTGTATGGGATGGAAGCCGTGCTACCAGTCGAGGTCCAGATTCCATCATTGAGAGTCCTGATGGACGTGAAATTGCAAGAGGCTGAATGGGTAAGGACTCGGTACGAAGAGTTGAGCCTGATTGAGGAAAAGAGGTTGGCGACCATTTGTCATGGGCAGTTGTACCAGCAGCGGATGAAGCGTGCTTTTGACCGAAAGGTACGACCTCATGTGTATCATGTAGGTGATATGGTGTTGAAGAGGATCCTTCCTCCTCAAAACGATCGTAGGGGCAAGTGGACACCCAATTATGAGGGTCCATTCGTGGTCAAGAAGGTTTTCTCTGGCGGAGCCTTGTTGTTGACGACCATGGATGGCGAGGACTTTCCATCCCCTGTGAATGCGGACGCAGTTAAAAAATACTTCGTATAAGAGACCCGCTGGACGAAAAGAATAAAATAGTCCAGGCAAAAATGGGCATCCCGGCGAACCGAAAAAAAAGAAATAAAAAGGTTCGGGCAAAAATTAGGGATAAAAGAAAAAAAAAACTGTACACCCAGCAAGTCGAAAACCCCACAAGGGCGGCTTGGGAAAAAAAGGGTATCCCGGTGGACTGAAAACCCGAAAGGGCGGTCCAGGAAAAAGAGGGATTGAAACGAACAACTGCGTCTAGCATGATCGTTTGTACTTTGGTTATGACACCAGGATAATCCCGACAGAGATCAGTCAGAAGCATCTTGTTCAGAAGGCAGAAAGCACGGAGAGTCTGAGGACATATGGGTTTGTAACCGAGTTGGAACTCGATGAGATCGCGGTTTCACATTGCCATTAGGATAGATTTTTCCTTTTGTGCGCAATTACCTCTTTTCAGGAATTGCTTCCTTTTGTATTGCTCATTCACGAGCCACCTTTTCAATCAATAAAATGCATATTCAGTCAAATAATTTTGTTTTTGTTTTCATTACCACTTTGATTGCAAAAACATCCGTTTATTTTGATAAAGAATCTTTGCATTTCGAAACATGGAGATCCCTTCCAATGCATGTTTATAAGATTGAAAACTTGAAATCTTATTCGGAAGGTAGAGTGACTCAGGTGTTGAAACTTTGGCACACCTGGGGCACGTTTTTATCTAACGATCACTTTTGCAGGTGCTGTTAGATATTTTCACTCACTTGCAGGTTTTGATGTGAAGTTTTGACAAAAAGATCCCCGTGGAGTCCAATCACGGACAAAGGATTGAAGAATGGTGAAAAAACGGCGAAAGGCGGGCGACGATCCTGGAGAATTAATCAAGAAGACTCTTCAAAGTCTGAAGACTGGAAAGATTGTATGAATCCAGGGCGTTCGATCTTTGTGGAGTACGGAGAAGTCGAGAATACAAGGTGATGAATCAGAAAAGTCCAGACGAGTCTGGGAGCTCTCAAAAGTGGAAAGCGGATACTGGATTTAGATGTGGAGTACCAGGGTTCGACGAGTCGACGGGTGTTTTGTGCCAGACTTTCTTTATTTCCCCAAGCAGAGTCGGGATTGTTACCTCCCTAGCAGATTCAAGGTCTGTGTCTTCTCTAGCAGAGTCGGGATTGTTATCTCCTCAGCGGTTTCGAGATCAGTATTTCCTTAGCAGCCAGGCTGGAAGGTTGCTATTTCCCCTAGCGGGGTTGGAGATTACTATTTCCCCAGCGGAGGTGTCCGTTGCTAGTTTTTCCCCCAGCAAGTCGAAGACTGTTGTTTTCCCCGCAGAGTGTGTTGGTGGTTTCTTCCCCAGTGAAGTCCCCAGGCGGGTCGGGTGCAGAGGAGGTTATCCCTAGTGAGGGTTGCCTATTCCCCAGCAGCAGTGCTATTCCCCAGCAGGGTGGAGGTTGGAGCGTTAGCGAGTTCCTCAGCAGAGTGCCTCGAGCTCCCCAGAAGAGTCCCTTGAGGGGGATACTTTTTATGCATTCATCATGTAGATAAGCATAGCATATTGCATAGCTAATTGCGTAGCATTTCCATGATTATGGAGCATTACGCTAAAAAATCATCATGCATAGGCATTGCAAGCATAAGCTAGTCTCAAGCCGTGGCTACTGTTTGAGGATTGGTTTTGCCAGAGGGTGAAGATGTTACTCTGAGGAGTTTGGCATCGTGATTTTAATCAACAGTATTCCCCAGTAGTGCGATATTGGAGGAAGGATTTTTGTCGGGCGGAGATGGAAATGATAATCCAAGAAGTTTTGGGATTCAAGAAAAGCAAAAACAAAAAAAAGGTAAAGAGAGAAAAATCCCCAGCTGAGCGCAAATTGTTCGTTTGCTAGGGTTGAATAGAGGATAGCATGCTCATGGCTTGTTATCCCCAGCATGGGTCGTTGGCACGCGTGCCGCCTCATTTATCACTGTTCCTTATCTCTGCCGATGCTGACAGGCATGACAAGTTTTTCGGGTATTCAGACCGATATGGCGTTCAGGCCAGAGTTTCCGATTTTCAGATCGAAGAAGCTTCCAAAGTTCAGATCGATGCAGCTTGCGGCATTCAGGCCAGGTTTCCGGTGTTCAGACCGAGATGGGTATTCAGGCCAGTTTCCGATTTTCAGATCGAAGAAGCTTCCGAAGTTTAGATCGATGCAGCTTGCGGCATTCAGGCCAGGTTTCCGGTGTTCAGGCCGAGGTGGGTATTCAGACCAGTTTCCGATTTTCAGATCGAAGAAGCTTCCGAAGTTCAGATCGATGCAGCTTGCGGCGTCAGGCCAAGTTTCCGGTGTTCAGACCGAGGTGGGTATTCATACCAGACTTCCCGATTTTCAGATCGAAGAAGCTTTCGAAGTTCAGATCGATGCAGCTTGCGGCACTCAGGCCAGTTTTCCGGTATCCAAACCGAAGTGGTATCCAGACCGAAGCGGCATTCAGGCCAATCTCTCGGTGTTCAGACCGACATTAGTACTCTCATATTTCGATGCTCAGTATTCAGACTGATGAGCGGCGTTCAGGCCATGGTGGTTCCTGTGTTACCATTTATTTTGGTATCCAGGTTAACGTTCATTTTCGATATTCAGGCCGACTTTCTCCATACCAAACGGATTTTTCTTTTAAGATCACTTCTTTGCCGATTCTGACAGGCATTGTTAATTATTTCCCTAGCGGAGCGCAAATTGTTCGTCTGTTCTTGGTATTCAATCACTCTTCACCCTGATCATCTGAAAGCCGAGGCTATTCATATCGACAGATTCACAGTGGATTGAATAGGGGCAGTTGTAACACCTCAAAATTTGCCCTCCTCTCTTGGGACTAGCTTAGCATATTGCATTTCATTTTGTAGGACATTAGTCATTGCATATTGCATATCATGTGAAAATAGACAAGTCATCCTCCTAAGTCTTTCTCAGAAGGTGGAGAGGTTAAGAGATGCAAGCCTGAGGGTCTCATAAATTGATCACTAATCATCTGAGGTTTGTGCTTCAATTAGGGTTTCTTGGTCCTTCAAGGAGTTAGAGCATTATCTTATTGGCAAGGGTACATAATCATCATCATGGTTATGTCATCCTCAAGGGGTTCATTGTTCAGGCTCAAATTCTTTGGGATTAGGGTTTTGACCTCTAGTCAACCCTAATCAGTTGCATTCTACCAGTCAGGGTTCCTCAAGGAGATGGGGTTTATTTTCTTGGATGGAGATCATATGATTATTATGTGGAGCTTACAAGACCTAGGGGTTCCTTTTGGAGCTAATTCCTCAAGTGGTTGAGGCTTAAGCTGATCAGAGCATGGCCAGGTCATCTAAGGACCTAGAAAGTCAACAGAAAGTCAACTGAGGGCTAGGAGGTGGAGAAATGAGTTTCAACATCTCATTCATGTCCCAAAGAGGCTTATTAATCATGTCAAATGCATATCTTGAAGAATTTGAGGTCAGATCAAAAGTTTCCAAAAATGGAAAGTGACCTATAATTGAAAGTTTCCAAAAATGGAAAGTTTTTTGTTCAAATTCAACTTGATCTTGCATCATCAAAAAAGCTTCAAATGAAATTTTGTCCAACATGAAAGTTGAATATCTCTCTCTTCCATTTCCAAAAAATCCAAGATCATGAGAATCTGATGAATGGTTGAGGAGATATGGTCTAATCATTGCCAAGTGTACATGGAACTTCAAATGGCCATAACTTTTGATTCGTAACTCCAAATTTGGTGCCTCTTTTTCTAAAATGCTTCTCATAACATGAAGTTTCCAAAACATTCATCATATTGCATGAATTTTCATCATTTGATCATTTGCTATTCAATGCCTTTTTTGGAGGGAAATTCAAAAATTCGAAATTGGTGCATTGTATGGACAAAATACCATTGCATTTTGGTTTGTGAAATGATTTTGAGTGATTTTGAGCATGTACGTGGCACTGTTCACGTGAGAATTTTGCCATGCACCTCCAATTTTTAAATTTTTCCAAAACACCTTATTTTGCCTAATTTCAATTAACCAAATTAAGTGTGGATTAGGAATATGATTAAGAGAGCATATAAATACTAAAACCTAACAGAATTTCAAGGGGCTTAATCATTTTTCACCATTTCTAGATCCAAATTCTCTCTCCCTCCAAAAAAAATTCTCAAGCATAATTCAAATTTTCTTCACATAACATTGCAATATTCTTCCACATTCTTGTTCTCTGGTGTTGATATAGTGCAGATCAAGCTTTGAATTGTTGAATTCGTGTGGAAATTGTGCATAGCAAGTTCATGAAGGTGAAAATGGAAGTTGATTGTTGAGCTAGATCTACACGTTTCTAAGCTTCAAATTCTTCATCAAACATCATTACAAGTATTCTGGAGCTGATTTGGATCATTCAAGGCCTTGGATCGTGCGTTTCAAGGAGCTGCTCTTCAAGAGGTCATATTTTCGAGCTTCTTAATTCACTGTTTTGTATGAATAATCTTGTAGATCTCTCTTTGCTGATAAATCTGATGGAAATTTCATGTGAAATGGTGCATTATTGAGTAAGATATGTGTGATTGAAGTTTTGAGCATCAAACTTTTTTGCTTCGATTTGCACGATTGGTGATGAATTAACATGAATCAATGCCTGATTTGTAACCTACGTGGAATAAGGATTCGAGTGATGTACTTATTTTGAAATTCTGGAAAAATATTTTTGAGCTTCGTACTGTTCATCATCGTCTTCGCGAGGAAGACGATGTAGCGATGACCTAGCGTCCGTTAATGTCCGTCGCTAGTTGTGCGCTAGGGTTTTCTGCAGATTCCCTGTACATTGGCAAAACGACCGTGTTTTGGTCCAGGCGCGCTTCACATTTGGATGTGTACATGGTTCGATCCCAGCGTGCTTCATTTTTTCAAATAAACGCTTCATATGCCATTTCCCTCCAAATTTTGTACATGTGTTCATTTCATTTCAAATATTTTTATCCAACTTTAAAAATTCATAACAATTTTAAAAATGCTCCAAAAAATCCCTGGTTTTTTGCTACTTGTTCATTGAGATGTCTAGAATTTTATGATGTTAATTTCTGAAGTTGTGCATGGTTAGATTTTGGATTGTGCTAGACTTTGTGATCACGTGTACATTTGTGACCTTGCTCCACTCTTCCTATTGTGAAATGCTTGATTTTAATCCAAATGCTTTGAAATTTTGCATGATTGTTCCTAACATGTTAATGGATGTTTGTGGCTTGGTTTGGTATTTTTCTCATTTTCCATTTCTGTTTTATGTACATGTTTGTATGGTGTGACAATTTGTGTCACACATTTGGTTGATCAACTTGTGCAATTTCATTTCCATGCCAATTGATCTTTGATGCTTCTGATTTTTTGTATGATGATTGTATTGGATGTGTTGAATGCTCATGAATTTTTCCAGAATTGTTTGAATCATTTCTGTTTTAATTTGGAATTTTCATTCTCAATGTCCAAATGTGAGCTTTGAAATTGTCTTTGACTTCTTTTGCTTATTACATGGCCTTGCTTGATGATTTTGTTTTGGTCATTTTTAGGACATGTTAATATGTGTTTGAAGTTGCATTGTGTTGAATATTAGCTCCTGTTTTGAATTTTTTCTTCACCTTTGACCCTAGGCCTTGACCTAGTGGTTTGGACTTATATGTGAGTTTTGAATTTCAGGACCAAGCACCCAAATTCCATGGTTGATGTTGCTTCATCATTTGAATGTTGATATTTGCTATTGGCAGATAAAAGGGATGTGCAATCCATCCCCTGCTATTCAGTTGTGTCTTTCATCTTGCTCACACCATGTGTTGATACACTTTGAATAAAAACCCAAAATCTTGTTGTGCCAGTCATGTGGAATAGAGTCCTACATTCTGGACTCCCACACATTCTTTGATTCAAGCTCACCCAGGCCTGGGTTAAGAGCTATGAGTCATAACCCTCATCTCCATTTCATCTGTTCACCCTAACTCTCAATGTTAGAGGTTAAGAGCCTGACTACCCATTCCAGTATTTGGCTTGTTTGTCAAGGTCGATATGACCCCTTGACTAAAGCCTAACCTTGCTTGAGCCCCCTTGGTTGTGTATAGTGTGTGCTATTTGCTTTTGATGTTTATCTGCTTAGCTTCTCATCTCCTTTCTGTAGGAGTCGTATGATCAACTTTCGAGGAAGTTGCATGTACGTAGGGATAGACTTGAGTTGACGCACTGCCTGTGTGAGTCAAGCTCTTGTTAGAAACCTCAAACTAGGACTATTGTGGATTACATGATAACTATTAGGCTCGAGTCAGTCTCCCTTTTAGTTTGTCATTTCCCAGTCTCTGGTTAGGATAGGAATTTCTCCCCTGTTAAGGGGAACTACGTTGCCCTGATCCTCATACCAGATGAGGTACATAGGCAGGAGATCGTGCGAGGTCTCTCCGGGCACCCTTTTTCTTTTTTGTGTGTGTTTGCTTGACAGTTATTAGGCTCGAGTTCCAGACTCCTTATTAGCTTGTCTGTTTGTTAACCTCTTGTGTGTGGGTGTGGAGTCCGATGTAAGTCCAACGATTGGCATTTGATTTCTTGTTTGTTTGTTGTTTGTTTGGAGTCTGATGTAAGTCCAGCGATTGGTATTCGGTTTCCTGTTTGTGTTTGTTGTTTGGAGTCGGACGTAAGACCGGCCATTGGCAGTCTGTTTCCATTTGTGTGTTTGTTTTGACGTCTCAGCGTCTGTGCGTGTGTTTTGTTTCGGCGTGCGTTACCCGAACTACGGTAGCTCTGATTCTCATTCCAGATGAGATACGTAGGCATATGATGCGATATCCTAGCAAGCCCGTTCCCCTCTTCTTCCATCTGTGTCTTATTCCAATGTGTGTGTGCATTCTTTTGAGCAGTGTTTAGCAACCTTATTCTATTCTTCTAAGCGTGGATCCCGTCGAGTACGATGGACGTGAGGGGGTGCTAATACCTTCCCCTTGCGTAACCGAATCTCGATCCTTACAATCTCCGGTCGTAAGACCATTTCCTTTCCAGGTTTACTTCGAGCGTTTCCTTTCCCTCCTTTGGGATAAATAACGCACGGTGGCGGCTCTGTTTTTTTTTTTCCCGCGGGTTGTTTTTCGCGGATGCGACACTCATCATCATCATTAGGCTTCAAAATGCTAGGTTCAACAGACTGACAGTTTGGAGCACTAACCGGATTTGCTACAGGTACTTCAACCTTCTTACCAACATCCTCTATATCCTTCGAGAAAACAGGACCAAACACACGACCGATACGGGTCACCTTTGTTACACCAACAATACTCACAACAGAACTGGTCGTAGGAAATGGAACCTCTTGACCATTCTCTAACATAGTAGTGTTATACTGGTATGGAACAGCTCTATCGGATGCATACTGGACTGGACCCGCTAACCGTATTACCAACGACGATACCGATATATTGATGTTGTTACTGCTGCTACTGTCAAACTGAATTACCACCCTCTCCGGGGTCTTGAATACAAGAACTATGACATTCACATTGTCACCCAAGTGACGGGACTGAAAAATATGGATCATACCTTCACCCGTCAACCTTTGGATGTCTCTCTTCACAATTACACAACCTCAGGGGTTAACACTACAAATTACACAACCATCATGGTCATGCTCACAATCACTCACGAAACAGATATCCTTGTGCATCATCACCAAGGACCTTCTAATGAAACGGACATCATATATTTTGAATTCCCCGGGACAGCCGTCCACCATATTGATAGATGAATTACCATGAGCAGGTAATGGGTTTGCTTTAACATTCGGTGCACGATCCTCAAAGGACACCATCCCACTCTTAACCAACTTCTAGACTTCATATTTCAGGGGGTAACAGTTCTCAATATCATGATTGGGAGCTCCTTGGTGAAAAGCAATGCGGAGTTCCGACTTATACCACCATGGAAGTGGTTCTGGAATCTGCGGAGGATTTCTTGGTTGAAGGAGATTCTTGAGAACCAAAGATGGATACAATTCAGCATAAGATATAGGAATTGGGTCAAAAGAGACCTTCTTCCTCTCAAATTTTTGTTGTTGTTGATTGTTATTGTTGGTGTTTATGTTGGTGTAGTTGTTTGTTCTTTGTTGTGGTTGTTGTTGATGTTGTTGTTGAACTGACATTGATTGATTATTAGAAAATACTGGAATAACATATGATACTTGATGATGGTGTTGACGTGGTTGCGGACTTCTTCTGACATGAGGCCTCATCTGCCTCCCAACCGACATTGCATTAGTCTCCCCTTATTTCTTTCTGGCAAACCCGCTTCCATACTTCTTGCTAGACGAAACCTCCTCTTTAGACAACCGTCCCTCTCGGACACCCTCTTCTAATCTCATCTCCATATTTACCATTTCGGTAAAGTCACTAGGGGCACTAGCAATCATTCGCTCATAGTAAAAAGAGCTAAGGGTCTTGAGAAAAATATTGGTCATCTCCTTTTCTTCCAAAGGAGGGTTGATCTAAGTAGCAAGCTCTCTCCATCGTTGGGCGTGATCTTTAAACGTATCCTTATCCTTCTGAGACATCGACCTTAACTAGTCCCTATCTGGCGCCATATCCACATTATATTTGTACTGCTTCACAAATGCTTCACACAAATCATTGAACGTATGAACACTCGCACTATCCAAACCCATGTACCACCTCAGAGCGGTGCCAGTCAGACTATCTTGAAAATAATGAATCAGTAACTGATCATTATCAGTTTGCGTCGACATCTTTCTAGCATATATGACGAGATGGCTGAGCGGGAAAGTGTTCCCCTTATACTTTTCAAAGTCAGGGACTTTGAACTTCATCAGGATTTTGACATTAGGAACCAAGCAAAGTTCCGCAGCACTCTTACGAAACAAATTGTAAGACCCTAATTTTGACCCTAAGATCCCTCATGGCATCATATCATTTGCTCAATGAATTGCCTCAAGGATCATAGCATGTGTGGCTCCTTAACCCTGGGGTTAAGACTTGTGTGAGTGGTTTGAGACCACCAAGCATGCTTGTATTGTATATTATTGCTTTTCTTATTTTTTTACTAACCAAAAGCACAAAAATATGTCACTAACTCTTTTTGTTTTGAAGCTCAAGTAATCATGTGATCCCCTGCTCCTAGGAGGCTCCTATGCTCAATGAAGTGGCTAGATGAAGGTGAGAACAAGCATGACAATGGTTCACAAAGCTCTTAATCATCATATATGTCTCCCAACTATCTGAATTTGTCAATTTGATCAAGACAACCCAAAGGGCTTAAGGATTGTTTCCCAAGGAAACCCTAATTCAACTGTGCATTGACTGTGCCTTGCTCATGAAGCAACCTCAACCTATGATAAAATTTATTCAAGGGAAGTTATTTCATTCATCATTTTATGCATATATGAGCTTATGTGAGTATCCTCAATCATTCATTCATCAAGATTTGAAGTTTGGCTTTGAGAAGTTGACCAGTCAAGTCATCTGACTAAACTGAGGATCACTGAGACACAACTTGTGATGTATTTGTCAAATGAAGATGACCCTAACATAAAAAGTGTTCTTAAGAACCATATGAACAACTTTCATGTTCATAAAAAAATCCATTTGAAACTTGTACGGTCATCATTCATTTCAAAACATTATAGGTCATTTTGACTGAAACCCTAATTTTGGGTCAACTTCCCGAGGACCTAACTTCCTTATTTTTTATGATTTTGAGGTGAGACCAAATGCATTGGAAATCTTACTATGTCTACTTAAAATGTTATGTTGGACAAAATTTCATAATCCTAAAATAAACACATGTGATAATACAAAACATTATAGGTTACTTTGGACCAAAACCATTGAATTTGAAAAATGTCAAACTTCAAGTGCCCATAACTTTCTCATTAAAAATACAAATTATGCAAAATTTAAGTCTAAATTGATCATCTTGAAAATATCTACAACTCTGACGTTTGAGGTTTTTCCATTTGAGGCTTGAATCATTGAAACGGAAAGACTTGAAGTTGATCACTTTTGGTAAAAAATTTCAAAGGGAACCTAGACATGTTTTGTACCTCAAACTTCACAGCCAATTTTCTTAAATTTCCATACTCCAAATGGATTTTTTCCCAACATAACTTTTGTTCCTTATTCCAAGGCCTTTCCAACCATTACTGACATTACCATTTTTGGATTTTCCATGTGAGAGTTTCGAAGAGCTAAAGGTTTATGTCCATTTGTGCAATTCACATCATAACTTCATATGCAAGCAAATGTCAGGCCTTGTGCACGTCCAAATCATTTCTACTTGACTTCAGCATGCATTTTCATCCATTTTTGGGCTTTGCACGCGCCTGTACAGTCCCATGCATGGAAGGTCCAATTTTCATGCACACGAGCATTGCACCTCCTTGCATCAAGTTCGGCTATAAATAGAGGCTCTTGCTCATTCAAAATTCAGCCGGAAGGAGATCTGAAACTCTGTTGAATTGAAACCCCACCCTCACTTAATGGCATTTCAGTTTTCATTTCTCAATTTCAAGCGTGAATTTCAACATCCTTAGTTGATCTTCAAGTCTTAATTCCTTAGCCTTGCATCATCACTACATCTCTAGATCAAATTTGGATCAAAAGCTTGGAGAGATTGTGTTGTTCAAAGCTGCATTTCAGAGGTATATCACCAAACTATTTTGATCTGGATCTTGCTGTACAATGTGAATTGCTTGAGTTTGAATTGTTTTCTGAAGTCCTCGAGCAAGAGGCAGGCCAGTGGTGGTCTTAATTTCATGAGTTGTGACATTTCAGATCAAACACCATGATCTTCAAGCTCTTGTTTCTCTCCAAATAGAAACATTAAGGAAGATCCAAGGTTACATGGATGATGTACATCACCCCAGCTTTATTTTGATAACCTACTTTTTCATTTTTATTAACTTTTGAAACCCTGCGCGTGGTGGCTGGAAACTGTTAGCTGGCCGAAGAAGATGGTGGTTTCCACCACCATCCCCACGTGGATGCTTTAGGTCCCTCAGATCTGGCTCAAATGTTATAATCGTGGCCATTGATTTGTTTGACTTGTTTTAATTCCAAATGTGATGCGCTTGACTTGAGAACATGGTATGACCGCGCCTCTGGACCGTGTGATCACGACCACGTCATTTAATGAATTCATCCAAGCGCTCTGGATTTGTTATTTTCCTTATTTTCTTTTATTTTTAGATAATTCCTTTTATTTTCAAAAATTCATGAATACTTTATTTGAAGTCACAAAAATATGAGACCAACACCAAAAGTTTTCTTGAAAAATCTAGTTTCATATTCTGATTTTTAATTATTTTTGTGACTTCATTTAATAATTTTTTGTGAATTATTTGGTTTTTAATAGTTTTTAATTCATTTTAAATACTTTTTGATATCTGAAAAATCCAAAAATATTTTCTTAACACATATGGATCACGGTAAGTCAATGAAAAATAGTCTCATCAATTTCTTAATTGATTTGAGATTTATTTGAGATTCTAATTCATTTGTGTTGTTTTTCATTGTTTTTTAATTGTTTTAAAATAGTTTCTGATTTCAAAAATTGTTGAGAAATTTTGTCAAACCTAGTTTGACCATGTTAGACCTATGAGAATTTAATTGAACTTGTTGAAGTTGATTTGAATTGAATTTGAGGTTTGACCATATTTTGTCCATTTTATTTTTGCATTTATTTTAATTCAAAAAATACCAAAAAAATATGTTTGACTTGTTGACTTTTAATCTTCATTTCTCTTCTGTTTACCATTGGTTGATGATGATTTGATTCACTTTTGACCAATTCTGTTTGACATTTGAATTATCTTTCCATTTCATTTTCATCTTCATCTTCATTTCTTTTATTTTTGGCCAATGAGTTAATGTCTTATGGTTAGTCTTGACATATGAGAGGCTTAACCTTCTTTGACCCAAATCAAACTCAACTTGATCCAATATCAAGTGAGTTGCTTTGTGTCCAAGATAGGTTGCTTCTTGGTCAAGCAAAAAGCCTAAAGTCCATACAAGGCCTTCCTCTTTTTTCTTTTGGCATGGCAAGTTTTAGGAGCTTGGCTTACTAGTCATGATCTCTAACTTGTGTTTATTTGCCTATAGTTGTATTGACCAACCTCAAATAGGTGTGATTACTACATTAGTCCACTTACGATTGCTTAACATAGCGCTAAATTATCTTATGACAAACTAACATAACTTCACTAACTACTAACTTTAATTTGAGCATTTAATTTCTTGCAATTTACTTTAAAGCACTTTATTTCTTGCTCATCTATTCATATTGCTTTTCACTTTGCTCACTTGAGCATATATTTTATGTTTATGCCATTTTCCTTTTGCTCATTTGACCTCATTATTGTATATAAATGTATTGTTGCTTTGTGTTTGTTTTGTCTTTATTTGTGTGAACCCAGTGCAAAAAGGAGAAAGGACTTAGAATTAGGACATTGCCTATGCTTAAAGGAGTTCAAGAGCAACTAGGCCTCATGCCTTTAGGATGCTAAATTAGTTGAAGAGCAACTAGGCCTCATGCCTTTAGAATGCTAAATCTAAGAGTTGACTTCAAAGGACTTCCTAATCAAAACTCATTTCTTTGTCCATTCCTCTTATTGTGTGGTGAACTTGTTGATGTTTGTTCTTGTGTGATAGGGATTCCATCTTGAGATAGTAAGAAGGACCATTGTCATGAGTAGCCAAGTTAAGAGAGACAAGCCAAATGGAGATCCTAAGAGCTTGAATTTAAATTGTTTGATTGCTTGCTTGTTGTTTGCTAAGTCCAAAGGAAAGGAGCATCTTGAATGACCTTTATGATTTCAAGAAAAGGAACTACAAGGGTTTTTTATCTCTTGTCTTATCTTTGTATGCTTTAGGACTAGCCCTTCTCTTCTTCTCTCCACTCTAACCCAAGCCAAACTCTTTTGTGCAAACTTTGACTTTGTTTCAAACTAGAAACCTAGGCCTTATGCCTTTGACTTTTCAAAATATTTTTTTCATCAATACTCATTGTGAATAAATCTTAATTCAACTTTGACTTCAGTTTGTAAATACTTCTAACTTGTAAATACAACTCACTTCAAGTTGTTTTTGTGGTTCCAATGGCCACCTTTGCTAAAACGTTTTCATAAACATTAGTCATAGGTTTGAGTTATCATAGTGGTTGATGTAAATCTCACCTTATCCTTAGTGATTGGACTATAAGTCTTCCATACTTATTATAGGGTTAACCCCTCACTAGTATGTTGAAGCTCTCCTCACATGGTGGATTGTTGGTTTAGGTTGAGTTTTCTCCCTTTGATAACAAAAGACCTTAAGGCTTTTGGTCAGGTCAATTCACCAATCTTTTTGAGATTTTTTACCCCGAACTACGAGGTTTTGATCCTACCTTTGTGATGATACGTAGGCAATGGGTTAATCCATTCAAACAACAAAATTGTAAATATAATTTATTCTCTTCTCATTCCCCCAATCTTTTGCACATATTTTCACAAATACCAACCTATAACACACATTTGCAAAAAGGGTTCCCTTAGAGTACTAAGGATGTTTTGGGTGCGTAAAACCTTCCCATTTCATAACCAGCCCCCTTACCCAGATCTCTGACATTTTTATTAGTTTTTGATTTGATAAAACTTCTTACTTGGCTTTTGTTCGCTTTTTAGCCTTTCCTTTGGACAAATAAAAGTGCGGTGGCGACTCGAATTGTATGTTTACTTTTGGTTTAGTCAATAAACCATAAGGTAACGAATACCCCACAACAGAAAAGTGGCGACTCTGCTGGGGAAGCTAAACATTTTCCTAGTGGGTTTAGCCTACTTTTTGCCTTTGTGTGTTGTATGTTTATATTTATTTGTGACATATTTTTGTGCAAACTTGGGATGACTGTATTGTTTGTAATGTATGCATTGCTTGATATATCAATTACTTGTATGCTTGGTGGTTTCTTGTGAGATGAGTTCTATACCCGAACTCAAGTGCACTTATGATAGGAGAATGGCATAGTCTTGTTGACTTGTGTGGAGTTATTCCTTAGCAAGTTGACTTGCAAGCCCATTCACTTGGTGGAGGTCTTGTTGGGATCAATAATGTCACACGAGTAGTCGTGGTTAGGCATTACTCTTTCCAATATAAACCTTAGAAGCCAAGGACCTTAGATACCTAGCCCATCTTGGCCTATTTTAGGACGTAGTGCGAAGGTCGTTCAAGTGTAAGATTTGATATGATTGTTACGCGATACTACACTCATAAGTGTCTCTCTTGAGAATATTTTTGGAATACGAGTAGTCGTTTTATCCGATAATATCCGAAAGATGAGATGATGACTATGGGGACCTTTTTTTAGAACATGATTGTCAGGTTTAACCATGGTACACTCTCATTTGGTGGTTCTTAACCGAGACTCCATGCTCGTGACTTGCAACAAACCCTTGATTCGCGGTTGATCCATTCTCGTATATCCTCAATATCAATGGAACTTGGGTGTTGATAAGGTATAAACCATAATCCACCAAAATGGATGATTGATATTGATGATGACTTGAGCCATCTCGTGACCTTTGTGTGGTGTGACTTGCTTGGTCCTTGAGTGTGATTGTTGCATCCATGCATTCATGCATTCATTTGCATCCATATCATCAACAATGAGAAAATTTTCAAGGAAAACTTAAAGAGGTCTATTTGAAAATTTTCAGACATGGATAAGCAAAGAAGGAATACGAAGAAGTACTGTTTCAGACAACCCGACTTGAAGGAGTTAAGGAGTTTGACATCTTATGTATTAAATCCCTTGGAGTTCAAAGCTCGCAATGGGAAGCTTCTGTCTATTCTTTCTACACAGGTGGATGAAGGTTTGATGAGTGTGTTAGTGCAGTTTTACGATCCTTTGTATCGTTGCTTCACTTTTCCGGATTTCCTGCTTTTTTCTACACTTTAGGAGTATGCCTATCATGTGGGTATACCTATTCTGGATCAGTTGTCGTTCAGTGTATTGGAGAGGGTTCCTTCTTCCCAAGAGATTGCTGATCTGCTTCACATAGATGTATCTGATATTTTTGCTCATATGACTACCAAAGGTGGAATTCAAGGTCTCGTATTTGATTTTCTCATTGCCCAAGCTACTTTGTTTGGGAAGGCCATGAGTGAGGATGCTTTTGAAGCCATATTTGTACTTATCATCTATGGGCTAGTGTTATTCCCCAACATCGACAATTTTATGGATGTGAACGCTATTAGGATTTTCTCTTCTCTTAATCCCGTTCCGACTCTGTTGGGTGACACTTATTTCTCTTTGTATATGAGGAATGCAAAGGGTGGTGGCGCCATTGTGTGTTGTTTTCCTCTACTGTACAAGTGGTTTATCTTGCACTTGCCTCAGACGCTCGCCTTCAAGGAGAACAAGGGATGTCTACGGTGGTCTACGAGACTTATGTCTCTCACTAATAATGATATCTCTTGGTATAATCGTGTGTATGATGGTGTCCAGGTTATTGATTCTTGTGGTGAATTATCCAATGTGCCTCTTCTTGGTACATGTGGTGGAATCAACTACAACCCTATTTTGGCTCGCCGTCAGCTTGGGTTCCCCTTAAAGGATAAACCTAACAACATTCTGTTGGAAGGAGTGTTCTTTCAAGAGGGTAAAGATCCCCAGAACATGAAGGTAAGAATGGTCTGCGCCTAGCGCAAAGTCCATAGGAAGGGAAGGAAAGAGCTTGGTCCGAAGAATTGCATTGCTTTGGAACCCTACACCGCTTGGGTGAGGAAGAGAGTTCTTGAGTACCTCATGCCCTATGATTATCCAAGACCTACCCCTATGGTTATGGTTGGGCCTTCAACCCTCCCTAACCAAGGAGTAGAGGAGTAGAGAGATGAAGACCAGTCGCGTGCTTGGGTTCGTGAGCGAGAGGAACTTCTTCAATAACTCAGAGATAAGGATTCAGTGATAGAATTTCTGGAGCATCAGGTTATTGATGAGCCTGGTGATGTGGTTACTTCTCTTCTTCCTTAGTCATCCAGGTTTTGGAAGAGGAAGTATGATCGACTCGCCAAGGAGAAGGCCGATATGGAAGCAGCCTACGAGAGAGAGGTGAAGAGGCTTCGTGCAGCTTATCTTCCGATCTCGAGAGTTTTGGACGATTGTTTCTAGGGCTCCATAGGATGTTTATTCTCCTTTCCTCTTGTATTGTATTTGGTTACCAAAACTGTACTACTTCATTGGTGTAAAAAATTTCCAAATATTATTGCTATGACTATTCCATATATGTCTTAAAAGATTAATATTTTCAAAGATTTGCAAATAGATCCCTATAAAGTTCCTCTAATAAAAAACAAATCATATGCACAAGCATTGCATGCATCATATGCATAAGCAGGTTTTGTTCAAAGCTCAGTGGTCTAACTCTTTGCTCTTCACTTATTTTGAAGACAAGCTGACACACCGGTATAACACAAGAGCTAATCTGCCAAGGATAATGGAGCACTTAGAACAAGAGAACCGGGAATTGAAGGAAGAGATAGCTAGGATGACTGCCATGATGGAGTCAGTACTGGCTGCCCAAAGCCAATCGTCGCCAACTCCTGCAACTCCTCCCACGAGGACTATTATATCAGAGGTAGCTTCTTCTACTGTGCCTGCTACAATAGGCCATTTCGCTCCTGCTATGTCAACCGGGTTCCCCTGGGGAATGCCTGCCAATTTTGTGCCTGTGGGTTTTGCTCCTACTATCGCTTCTCTGTCGGCATCTAGCCCGGTCCTTTCTGTGCCACCTCCCGTTGTGCACACCTTACCATGCGTTGAAGACACCATCTATCATTCCGAGCCATCTGAGGGTCCGGATGTTTATGAGAAGATGGATTAGATGAAAGACCAATTCCTTGAGCTGCGCAAGGAACTGAAGACTCTGAGGGGTAAGGACCTCTTCGGTAAGAGTGTTGTTGAGTTGTGCCTTGTGCCTAACGTGAAGATCCCTGTAAAATTCAAAGTACCTGACTTTGAGAAATATAAGGGAAACACATGCCCGCTCAGCCATCTTGTGATGTATGCTCGCAAGATGTCAACACAAACTGATAATGACCAGCTGCTTATCCATTACTTCCAGGATAGTTTATCTGGTGCTGCACTCCGGTGGTACATGGGACTGGAGGGTGCGAACATCCGCTCTTTCAACGATCTTGGCGAGGCCTTCGTCAAGCAATACAAATATAACGTGGATATGGCTCCTGATAGGGACCAATTGAGAGCAATGTCGCAGAAGGACAAAGAGACCTTCAAGGAGTATGCCCAGAGATGGCGCGAGTTGGCAGCTCAGATAGTGCCACCCCTAGAAGAGAAGGAGATGACAAAGATCTTTTTGAAGACTTTGAGCTCTTTCTACTATGAGAGGATGATTGCCAGTGCTCCCTCAGACTTCACTGAAATGGTGAATATGGGAATGAGACTGGAAGAAGGGGTCCGTGAAGGACGTTTGTCTAGGGATGACAGCTCTTCAGCAAAGAGATATGAGAGCTTTGCTAAGAAGAAGGAGGGAGAGGCACATGTTGTGTCCTCCCATATTAAAATAAGGCCATATGTGAAGAGGAAGATTGTGCGTCCTGCTATTAACTAACACCGGGTGGCTCATATAGCACCTGCCTTTTGAGAAGTTCATCATCAACACCAACAACAACAAGAATATCAACAACAACATCGTCAGCAACAGTAGACCTACCAGCCTCGAAACAATAATAACACCAGTACCAGCAATTACGAGAGAAAGAGGATAACTTTTGACCCGATTCCGATGTCATATGCTGAACTCTATCCTTCTCTGATAGATAGAAAATTAATCACTCCACGAGACCCACCTGCTGTACCAACTAACCCTCAGTGGTGGTATAAGCCTGGACTACATTGTGTATATCATTCCGGTGCTCCTAGACATGACATGGAAAATTGTTATCCGTTGAAGACCAAGGTGCAAGACCTTGTGAGAAGCGGTATATTGTTTTTCGAGGACGTAGGTCCTAATGTGAAGAAGAACCCATTGCCTGAGCATGGGAAGACTGCTGTTAATATGGTCCAGGGTTGCCCTGGCAAGTACAAAGTCCTGTATGTTAATGATATCAGGCAATCTTTGGTCGAGATGCATAAACTGTTGTGTGGATACAGTCACTATGAGCATGACCATGATAGGTGCCAGGTGTGCACTATCAACGAAAGAGGGTGCCGACAAGTTATAAAGGACATCCAAGAGATGTTGGATTAGGGAATGATCGAAATACTCCAGAATCAGAATGAGGACGAAGTTGATGTTATCTCCCCTGTATTTAGAATACCAGAGCCTGTTGTCGTCAAGTATGATGGCAACAAGAAGAAGGTATCTCCCACTCTTATGATCAAGCCAGCGGGCCCTGTCCCGTATGTATCTGACAGAGATGTTCCCTACAGATATAACATAGTCATGCTAGAAGATGGAAAGGAGGTGTCGTTGCCCTCAACTTCCGCAGTGATCATTTCTGACGCCAGTGGTGTGACCCGTAGTGGTCGTGTGTTTCTCGGTGCAGCCGGAACCCCATGAAGACGTTTTGGAGAAGACTGTTGCTAATCCTGCTGGTCCCGTGGGGACTTCTTCTTCTAATCCTGCTGTGAAGGGTGTTGACCCTATTGTTGTTCAAAATAAAAGTACTCCTGTCCTGGTTGGCCAGTCTGGCATGTTTAAAGAGGATGGTGATGAGATGCTGAGGCTCATCAAAAGGAGTGAATACAACGTTGTTGATCAGCTGCTACAAACTCCATCAAAGATATCTGTCCTATCTTTGTTGATGAATTCTGAGCCACACCGTGAAGCTTTGCAGAGGGTGTTGGATGTGGCATACGTGGACCACGATGTCACAATTGAGCAGTTTGATAGCATTGTTGCAAACATAACCGCTTGCAACAATTTGAGCTTATGTGATGGTGATCTTCTAGAGCAGGGAAAAGACCATAATTTGGCTCTACACATTTTAATGAATTGTAAAGATGATGCCCTGTCTAATGTGTTGGTAGACACAGGATCATCACTCAATGTGTTGCCAAAATCCACTATGGCTAAACTTTCTTATTGTAGCGGTGTATTCGTCGCTATATGATCTATCGATTAAATCATAAGCTAAGAGATACGTTGAAATTTTCGAGTCGCCACCGCACTTTTATTTATCCAAAGGATTGGCTAAAAAGCGAACAAAAGCCTAAGAAGTTTTACACGTAGAAAATTAATAAAAAGATCAGAGAGTCTGGGTAAGGGGTAAATTACGCAATGGGAAGGTGTTAGGCACCCACTACGTCCTAGGTACTCCTAGGGAGCCCTTTTCACACTTGTTATGCAAAAATTATTATTTGTTATGACATAAAGATTGTGCAAACATGATTGGGATGATGAGGAAAGAATATACAAGTTTTATTATTATTGGGTTATTGGGTTCGAACGGATGAACCCGTTGCCTACGTACCTTCCATCAAAGGTAAGGATCAGAACGCCGTAGTTCGGCTAAAAGATTTCCAAAAGTGGGTTAGGTTCAATTTTAAACACAAACCCTAGGTCTTACGTTATCCACGGGAGAAAACTCAACCTTATACAAACAACAACGTCCACCATGTGAGAACAGCTTCAACTGGCCAGAGAGGGGTTAACCCTATAATAGGCGAGGAAGGCTTACAATTCAATCACTAAAGACAGAAGGTGAGATTAACATCAACCACTAAGATAAATCAAACCTATAGCTCATGTATGAAAAGATTAATGGACAAAGCCAAAACAAGTGAATGGGTGGAGTTACTGATTATGATTATGAAAATGAAGTCAAAGTATGATTAAGATCAATTCAAATAAGTATTATGAAATGAAGTTTGGAAAAAGGTCAAGGACTTGAGTCCAGGTTTTTAGTTAGAAAAACATGAAGATGTTTGCACAACACTTATGTCAAAATTTAAAAGGTATAGTGTGAAAAGGTTCTAAGACGTAATGAATGATGAATGGATGATGGATGGATAGTAAAACTTCTTAGAAGGTTCACTTCTTGAAATCATATAGCAGATGATTCAAGTGTGTCCTTTGGAATAGCAGTTAATAATAATAAACAAGCAAAGCAAGTAAAAACGGATATCGGATGCCAATCAATGGTCTTATACCAATCTCCTAAAACAGAACGGGATATCAGAAGCCACTCAATGGACTTACACTAATCTCCACAGAAGAAAAACAAAGATGAAATATGGAAGTCAACTGCCAATCTATCTGGACTTAGGTTAACTCCACAGCATGCTCACAGGAAATCCAATGCCACATCACAGGGACTTACAATGGATCCTCACATACAAGAACAAAAGCAATAACATGATCACAGGAATGCAAATGCCAACTTACAGGGACTTATAATTGCAACCTCTCACACAAACAGATGAACAAACTATGATCACAGGAAAGCAGATGCCAACTTACAGGGACTTATAACTGCAACCTCACATACAACATCAAACAGGTCAAATTATGATCACAGGATAACAGATGCCAACTTACAGGGACTTATAACTGTATCCTCACATACAAATCAAACAGAAGATATGAGTGACCAATGAGGTCTTACACTCTATCCTTCCATATCACAGGAGCAAATGCCAAAGCAATGGACTTACAATTGTCCTCAATGGGCAAACAACAATGATAGCATCACAAAACAGATGAGATGATCATGCATTAATGGCAATTGATGATGATGATAAATGCATAGCATACAAGCAAGCAAGTGCATATGAAGCAATCAATCAAACAATGAATATCAAACAGCACACTCTATAGCCAAACAATGGGGGCTCACACAAGAGGGTTTGACTTTGAAAGTCCACTGTAATAGGTAAGAGTTGCTCTTAACCTGGCCATTGAGGGGCTCAGGTGAAGCAGATGAAAAGGAAATGAGGGGTGTGCCTCATTGCTTCTATCTCAAATCAGAGAGAGCATCAAAGAAAGTGTGGGAGTTCAGGAAGTAGGAACTCTCTCCACATTATTGACTCGATTAGATCTTGGGTATTTATCTCATTTGCTTCAACCATGTAATGGGAGCAAAGAGAGGACACACTGAATAGTGGGGGATAGATTGCTTATCCCTACCTTCCACCAATTGCCTTACTTGAAGGACTTTTCCTGCTTAGGACAAATATAAACAAACACAGGCATTGCCTCTTAAGGAGGACTTCAGACAGTTTGCCCGGTCAAATAACAGACCGGGTCTCCAGACTACATGAAGAAGAAGTAATTATACCTCAAAGCAAATGCTATAAAGCAAAGCAAGCAAGTAAGTTCAAAGAACTTAGGCAACTAAAGCACCTGAAAAAGTCAGACTCATTAGTAAACAAGTCAACAGTCAAAATCAAAGGAAATAAACCAAAAGTCAACCACAGAGGGACCAATTGTGCAAGGCACAAAGACTCAAGCATGTGAGTCACCTACAAAACAAAGATTAGCACATCATATAATTCAACTCAAACAAATATTTGAATGATCCTCAAGGCATTAGTGCTCAACCTGAAACAGATGAACTCAACATAAGCTTAGAAGACCACTAGGACTAGCCTAGGGTCAAAGATGAAAGAAAAAGTCAAGGCAGCAAGAAAAAGTCAACCCAAACCAAGTTTGAACATTCAAGAAGCATTCTCAATTGGATTCAAACTTACATCATGCATCAAGGTCATTTCATATGCAAAAGGATGCAAAGCATGGCAAAAGAAGCATACAAAAGTCAACAGCAAAGACTTCATTCAAAAGTCAACTCAAACATTTTCAAAAATTATGAAATAAATCACACTCAATCCTAACATCTAACATGGTATACATGTAAAATTTCATGGCATTTGGATGAGAGGAAGGCAGTCAATGAAATTCATGAAGTCAAATCAAATTCAAGCAAGCATGGTGAAAGTCAACAAGCATAGGTCAACTTCAAAAAATCATATCAATTTGAAAACAGAAGATAAATGAATGAGATTAACATCAATGCAAAGCTTGAGATGTCTAGTTATCACATATGAAATTTCATGGTCATACAATATGATGTGAGAATTTCACAAAAGATTTGGCAATGTGTATCACAAAAAAGTCAACAAATGACCACATATGGAAGAAAATTCTCAATCAAATGGAAAACAGCATGATTAATTCCAAGAAAAATCATACATCAATTAGACATACAAGGGATCATTCATGCAAAATTTGGGATCATTTGGATAAGAGGAAGCATGTGAACAAAAATCATACATTTGCAAATCATTGGTGTGACACAAATTGTCACACCCTAATTCAAAAATTCATATCTATCAAACCACAAATGGGAAATCCACAAACTTTATATGGAAATGAAGATCAATGTGTCTAGTTTTACCACAAAAAATTTCAAAGGCAATGGATGCAACATGAGTATTTCACAATTGAAATGGCACAATGTATCATTTTGGCATACATGTGAAGAAAATAATTATCATAAAAAATCCAGCCAATGGAAAAATCATTAAAAATCACAATTAAAAACTAGACTCAATCATGAACATGATGGAAAAAGAATCATAATTTTTGGATGAAAAATGAATTAGAAAATAATTGTTGAAGTTGGATGAAATAATGTAGCAAGCATGAACAAAAGGCAAGGCAATTGGTCAACACAAGGGTCAACCGTGGCATTTGTGTAATTCTGCAGTCACTTATTGAAGTGCTGCGTTTTGGGCAAGGCAAATGAAATGTTTTCATTGGCTGTTGCCCAATGAAACAGTGAATTGCCCAATGGAATGAATTTCTGGGTTTAAGACATAAACCCTAGGGTTTGGCCAACAGCAAAACAGGTTTTGCTTCAAACAATCATTCAAAACACCTCAAATGCACAGCAACAACTAAACATGGCATTGGCATTTCTAAGCTCAACAGCAGCACAAAACTTCGACCAACAATTCCAACAGCATAGCATTCATCATGTAGACAGCTTATGTTCAAACAACAGCAAAGTATTATGTTCATCATGCAATCAAACAGTCATCATCACTATGCAATAATCAAACACTCACGGCCAAATACAGCTAACACAAGAACATGTAGATTTTATGGGTTAAATCAAAACAGCAGCAGCATATTCATCACTGTCATGTAATCATCATAACAGCAAGTAAGCAAGAGCATTCAACATTTCCAATCAAAATCACAGCAATCAAAAATCATAGCTCACGAACAAACATGGTAATGATGCAACCACACTCATGCACACTTAAACAGTACAAACCATACACATTCATGCAGAATTCTGGCAAGATTTTAAGGTTTCAAAACAGCAGGGCATTGACAGCATTGGTATTCATCATCATCATCCAAATAACAAACCAAACAACAGCATTCAAATGCAGTAGGGCATATACAGCAAGGCAACATCAGTGGTAGGGTTTAGCATAGCGTGCTCATCAATCATCATATCAAACAAAACAAATAACAGCAACAACATGTTTCAAAATTGCAGCATGGTTTTAGCCTCATGTCATCATCATTATAACACCAAAATTCGAGCACGCAACCAGCAATGGTAATGGTCATTTATTATTTTAGCAAACCTAGCTAACAGCAAAACAACATAATCATGGCAACAGCACTTTCATTCATCATTCAGTGTTTATCATCATACAGCCAACTTCAAACAATAGAGCATAAACAGCATGGCAGCACATGGTATTTCCAATATAACAAAACTTGACCACCACACAAAAGCAAAGCGCATGGTAATGGTTCATGCAAATCAGATAAAAACAGCCAGCAGGAATTTTGGAAATGGCTAAGGTTTATGTGCTTGGCTGTAGCAGCAGCATGGTTCAATTAGCATGGTTCCTCATACAATCACATTGAGGTCAATTGCAATCAAAGTTCAAACAACATACAACTGGCATGGCAGCATTCAAACATGATTTACATGGATTTCTAGGCATGGTCATGAGGTTCCAAATAACAGTAGCAGGGTTTTATTAACACATGCTCATCAAATTCATCAACAGATCAAATAACATGATACCATAGCATTGCAAATAGCAATTATGCAACACCAAAACACGATGAACCAAACACACATCACATGAATTTCCTGGACGGGCCTTAGGATGTAAAAGGCAGCAGTAAGATTTATGCAGCAACAATCCATGTTCATCATATAATCAAAATAAGCTCATCAACAAATCAAGCAACAGTTTATGCGAAATTTTGGTGAAATCTGAGGTTTAAACACAGCAGCCATATGGTATTGAACATGTAACATAGATTTTCTAGGCAGCCTTAGGGTTTAAGCATAAACAGCATCATTGGCATTTGCAGCATGTGTTCATGTTCATCATGTAATCAAACAAAACAAAACAACAGCAACAACATGTTCATGCATGGATTTCAGGACAATTCAAATGGGATTTCAAGAAAAATGCAGCAAGGTTTTCATGCGTAGCACCAACCAATGACAAAAGCAAGACATGGTTCTTGGAAAATTCTGGGCCCATTCATGATTCAAGCATAACAGTAGCAACAACATCAGGTTCATGCTCATGATCCATCATTATTCAAACATCAATCCATAACAAAGCAACAATTAGTCATGAACACAAAACTGGACAGGGCAGGTTGTAGCAGCAGCCTAATTCATTCATCAGTCTACAGCAACAGTCATAATTATCATGTGCTCATCATGTTTTAAAAAAAAACATCAAACTAAAATCAAACCAAGCAAAAACACAACAGCAGATAGCAGCAAGGTAGTAATATTCATCATCAAAATGCAGTATTAACCAACAACAACAAACATGAACCATGGAAAGTTTGGGCATATTAAGACAGCAAATCAGCAGCAGGATTTGAACATTCAGTGGTAGTGTCACGTGTGCATTAACATCCAAACAGAACAGACAGCAACATGGTAATGGTAACAACAGCAACATGGTTCATCACCAATCACAACTCATCATTATTTATCAACCAAACCAAATGAACAACAGCATGGCAAAGGCATTTCATACAAGTTCAAAACAGCATCCTAGCAACAACCAAACCAAACAGTCATTCAAGCAAATTCTGGGCAGGTAAAAGTCATATGCAACAGGGTATGACTTCCATCAATTTCAAAAAATCACAACAGAAAAAATATCCCCAGAAATCAACAATAAGCAGGCTAATCGATTCATCAAATTGAACACAAGCATGATATGGCATCCATGACCACTAATTTGAGCACACAAAAGCAGAATCAACAAAAACAATTTTGGATATTGAACTTCATAAACAAATTTCTCTTAACCTAGTTGATCATTTGCAGTGGTTTAAAGTGTTTCGGGATCAGCAAATCACAAACTAGCTAAAGCATATCATGGCATGGAGAAAGAAGGTACTCGAAAACTTACTTGTTTTTGAAGCAAGTTGTGAAACAGTGATGCTTTTGATGATATGAGTGCAAACAGCTGGCTCTTATGCTTTATGTTGAAGGATGTTGAAGCTTTTCTAGCTCGAGAACACTTGGAGCTCTTCAAATCTCATCTTGCCATTAAAGGTCCTTTGCAAAACAGAGCTTGAAAATGTTGGCCCAGCTAGGATTTTTCAATTGGAAAGCAGTCTACAAGGATGATGAATGATGAAGAAAGCCAAGAAAGCTCGAGGGTTTACAGCTTTTTGCAGAAAATCTTGGTCAAGCCAAAATGCAAGGTGAGAGAGTAAGAGTATTTTCTGTGTGGTGGCTGTCAAAATTAGGGTTGGAAATGCAGAAGAATGGCTTAAATATCATCTGTTAATCCTCATTTAACCATGTGCTAAGCTGACTTAGTGTAAATGCCTTCATTTGCAAAGTTGCTAATTATGGACAAAGTGGAAGTGGAGGTGTATTTGCTGAGAAATTGGGCTGCTACAGGCTGCAAAAAGGACAGTATATTTGCTGTTTTTGGTGGTACAGAAAAATGCTGTATGTGTTTTGTTTGTGTACTTCCTTTTTGCACATTTTGCCAAATTTGAATTTTGATCCAAAAAGGTGGTGGAATGATGGTATGGACATGAATTTGGGATTGGAGCAAGTCACAAATGACATATGGAACATTTCCCAATTGGCAAAAATGAGAAAAAGTCCATAAATCAAAAAGTCAAAGTTTGGTCAAACTTTGATTTTAAATGAAAACGGTCCCAAGATGCCATTTTGAATGGTAGGGTTTTAGGTCATGAAATTTATATTTTTGGAAAGAGGATGAAAAATGTGGCTTGTAGGAAAAAACCTCACCAAATTTGGCCTTATGGTTTGAGAGATATGGCCCTTTGAAGTTCAAAAATTGATGAAAATGATTTGATCATATCTTGACAACCACACATGGGATTTTGATGTTCTTGGACTTTTTGAAAATGGGAAGATAAGATCTTCAACTTTCATGTTGGGCAAAAATTCATTTGAAGCTTGTATCATGATGTAAGTTTAAGATCAAGAAGTTTCCATTTTTGGCAGTTGAAATTACAGGTCCACTTTCTATTTCTGGAAAATTTCTGATTGACTTGATTTTCTTCCATGATGAGGTTGAACATGATAGATGAGGCTTATACAAGCATGAATGAACTTCTTCAGATCAATTCTATCCATCAAATTCTTGATTAAATCAACAGTTGACCAAGTTTGACTGTCTGTTGACTTTTCTAGGGTTTTGGACTGATTGAACTACTTCTGATGATTTCCAAACCCTAATTCCTTGAGAATTTGATTTCAAATGATGTCTCAAGATGTATGAACCTTTGATTATTGATCATGGTGCCCAAATTCTGCAAGAATGGCCATCATCCATTGCTTTGACTGATCAATGACTGAGTTTGACCTAATTGCTGATGATTGCTTCAACTGCAAGCAACAAGGTTAGGCTGACAATATTTTTGTACTTTTTGAATGATAAACATATGAAAGCAAAGATATACAAATGCAAAGTATGCTTGGTGATCAAGAAACAAACCCACAAGGCAATCTATCCACTAGGAGGGAAGCAAAGGCATGCATTGATCCTTGAGGTTATGATATGAATGATATGGGCCATGAGGGATCTTAGGGCCCAAAATTGGGGTCTTACACTTATCAGAGGCCTCCCATGAGGCAACGTGGAGTGGTTGTGAAAGCTTTTGATGGATCGCGCAAAACTGTGATTGGCGAATTGGAACTCCCGATAAAGATTGGACCTAGTGATTTCCAAATCACTTTCCAGGTCATGGATATCCATCCATCATACAGTTGTTTGCTAGGCCGACCATGGATTCACGAGGAAGGCGTCGTGACATCCACCCTACACCAGAAATTGAAGTTTTAAAAAACAAGAAATTGGTGGTGATGGGGGAGAGAAGGCTCTCTTGGTTAGCCATTTATCTTCCTTTTACTATATTGATGCTGAGAATGAGGTTGGGACTCTGTTCCAAGCCTTATCTATTGTTGAGCCTTCAAGGAAAGGACCTTCTTCATTTTCTTCCTACAATGATGCTAAGTTGGCGATTGAGCATGGTGCAACTACTGGTTTGGGGCAAATGATCAGGTTAGAAGATAATAAATCCCGAGCTGGCATAGGGTATTCTTCAGGTGTTTCCAATGAGCGTGGGATATTCCAGAGTGGAGGTTTCATCCACACAGTTGAAGACCAGGAAGTTGCTGTCGTTGTGGAAGATGATGAAGAGGAAGACCTTGGCAACTTTGTCATACCAGGCGGAATCTGCAATAATTGGGTCGCTGTTGATGTTCCAACAGTTATCCATAAGTCAACGTAATGTGTTCATTTTGTTTGAAAACCCTTCTCTCATGCCAAAAGGAGAAGTGATGACATTGTTGGCATATTTGATTAATACAATGATATTCATTCAATAATCACATGTTAAATGTTTGTTTTTCCAAATTATTTTTCCTTTTTTGCTTTTGCATGAAATTGGTGATCACCATAAAACCCTAAAAAAGAGAATAAAATCAATCTTTTCATCTGCATAATGATTTGCCTTGTTTGAATTCTGAAATCTCTTTTATACTCAAAATCATTATACAGGTTAATCAAACCCATTGAACATGATGATCCAACACCATCTCCCAACTTTGAGTTCCCTGTATTTGAGGCGGAAGAAGATGATGTTGAAGAGATTCCCGATGAGATCACCCGTCTGCTTGAGCACGAAGAGAAGATCATTCGGCCACATCTTGAGAATCTGGAAACAGTCAACTTGGGGTCTGAAGATTGTATTCGTGAAGTGAAGATTGGGGCACTCCTGGAAGAGTCTATTAAGAAGGGGTTGATTGAGTTGCTACGAGAATATGTCGACATCTTTGCCTGGTCATATGAAGACATGCCTGGTCATATGAAGACATGCCTGGTCTAGATACTGATATTGTGCAACATTTATTGTCGTTGAAGTCTGAGTGTGTGCCTGTGAAGCAGAAGCTCAGAAGAACTCATCCTGATATGGCCGTGAAGATTAAAGAAGAAGTTCAAAAGCAAATTGATGCGGGGTTTCTGGTGACTTCTACATATCCTCAATGGGTGGCCAATATTGTGCCTGTGCCTAAGAAAGATGGAAAAGTCTGAATGTGTGTGGACTATCGAGACTTGAATAAAGCTAGTCTGAAAGATGATTTTCCTCTACCACACATTGATATGTTGGTAGATAATATAACTAAATTCAATGTCTTCTCATTTATGGACGGATTTTCCAGTTATAATGATTAAAATGGCACCCGAGGATATGGAGAAGACAACATTCATCACACCTTGGGGAACATTCTATTATCGAGTGATGCCCTTCGGTTTGAAGAACGTCGGAGCCACGTATCAAGGCGCTATGACTACCTTGTTTCATGATATGATGCACAAGGAGATCGAGGTATATGTTGATGATATGATTGCAAAGTCAAGAACGAAAGTTGAACATGTAGAACACTTGTTGAAACTTTTCCAGCGTTTGAGGAAATACAAGCTCTGCTTGAATCCGAATAAGTGTACATTTGGAGTCTGTTCCAGCAAGTTATTGGGCTTTATTGTCAGTGAAAGAGGTATTGAAGTTGATCCTGCCAAGGTAAAAGCAATACAAGAGATTCCTGCGCCCAAAACTGAGAAGCAAGTCCGAGGTTTTCTTGGCCGCTTGAATTATATTTTCAGATTTATATCCCACATGACTGCCACATGTGCGCCTATATTCAAGCTCCTCCAGAAAGATCAGCGTCATGATTGGACCGAGGATCTCCAGAAGGCCTTTGACAGTATCAAACGGTATTTGTCTGAGCCTCCGATTTTGTCTCCGCCTGTTGAAGGGAGACCATTGATTATGTACTTGACAGTGCTCGATGATTCTATGGGCTGTGTCCTTGGTCAGCAAGACGAATCAGGGAAGAAAGAGTATGCAATATACTACTTGAGTAAGAAGTTCACTAATTGTGAGTCTCGATACTCAATGCTTGAGAAGACATGTTGTGCTTTGGCTTGGGCTGCTAAGCGTTTACGCCAGTATATGTTAAATCATACGACTTGGTTGATATCCAAAATGGATCCAATCAAGTATATCTTTGAGAAGCCTGTTTTAACTGGGAGGATTGCCCGTTGGCAGATGTTGTTATCTGAGTATGACATTGGGTATCGAGCTCAGAAGGCTATTAAAGGTAGTATCTTGGCTGACCATTTGGCACATCAACCAATTGAGGATTATCAGTCTGTTCAGTACGACTTCCCTGATGAGGAGATTTTGTATTTGAAGATGAAAGATTGCGATGAGACTACGCTCGATGAAGGGCTAGAGCCTGGTTTCCGATGGGGTATGGTATTCGATGGCGCTGTTAATCAGTATGGAAATGGTATTGGGGCAGTGATTATTACTCCTCAAGGCACACATTTTCCTTTTACAGCAAGGCTAACTTTCAAATGCACGAATAATATGGCGGAGTATGAGGCCTGTATTATGGGTTTGGAAGAGTGTATTGATCTTAGGATCAAACATCTTGATGTTTATGGTGATTCAGCCCTTGTTGTTAATTAGATTAAGGGTGAATGGGAGACGAATCAGCCTGGCCTCATCCCATATAGAGATTATGCGAGGAGGATTTCAACTTTCTTTACTAAGGTTGACTTCCATCATATTCCTCGAGATGAGAATCAGATGGCCTTCGATGATTGTGGTGAAATATTGGAATGAAGTCCCCAATATCACTGTGATACGCTTGGATAGACCAGCTCATGTATTTGTAGTTGAAGAAGTAAAAGATGATAAGCCATGGTACTATGATATCAAATGCTTTCTCCAAAGTCAGAGTTACCAGCCTGGGGCATCTGTTAAAAATAAGAAAACTTTGAGGAGATTATCTGGCAATTTCTACCTCAATGGTGATGTGCTTTATAAGAGGAATTTTGACATGGTTTTGCTCAGATGTGTTGATAGACACGAAGCAGACCTGTTGATGACTGAAGTCCATGAGGGTTCATTTGGTACTCATTCCAATGGACATGCCATGGCAAAGAAGATGTTGAGAGCAGGTTACTATTGGCTGACAATGGAGTCTGACTGCTGCAAATATGTGAAGAAATGCCACAAGTGTCAGATTTATGTGGATAAGATTCATATTCCCCTGACACTTCTGAATGTTATTTCCTCACCATGGCCTTTCTCCATGTGGGGAATCGACATGATCGGCATGATTGAACCAAAGGCGTCAAACGCTCAGCGTTTTATTCTCGTAGCTACTGATTACTTCACCAAATGGGTTGAAGCGGCATCGTATACGAACGTGACCAGGCAGGTGGTTGTGAAGTTTATCAAGAATCAACTCATATGCCGATATGGTGTGCCAGACAAGATCATTACTGATAATGGATCTAACTTGAACAACAAGATGATGAAAGAGCTATGTAGCGAGTTCAAGATTGCACATCATAATTCTTCTCCTTATAGACCCAAGATGAATAGGGCCGTTGAAGCTGCTAACAAGAACATCAAGAAGATTATTCAGAAGATGGTTGTTACGTACAAAGATTGGCATGAGATGCTGCCATTTGCTTTGCATGGCTACCGTACATCAGTTCGCACTTTAACAGGGGCAACCCCTTTCTCTCTTGTATATGGCATGGAGGTTGTGCTCCCCGTGGAGGTTGAGATCCCATCAATGAGAGTCTTGATGGAAGCCAAGTTGACTGAGGTTGAATGGGTTCAGAGTCGTTATGACCATTTGAACTTGATAGAAGAGAAGAGATTATCTGCCATGTGCCATGGTCAGTTGTATCAACAAAGGATGAAGAAAGCCTTTGATAAGAAGGTCAAGCCTCATGTGTTCCGAGAAGGTGACCTCGTGCTCAAGAAAGTCTTGTCTTTCGCGCCCGATTCCAGGGGCAAGTGGACTCCAAACTATGAAGGTTCATACGTTGTTAAGAGAGCCTTTTCAGTCGGCGCTTTGTTCCTTACAACTATGGATGGGGAGGATTTCACTCGTCCTATGAATTCAGATGCAGTCAAGAAATACTTCGTCTAAAAATAAAAACAGAATAACTCGCTAAGTTGAAAACCCGAAAGGGCAGCTTAGGCAAAAATGAGCGTCTCGGTGGATTGAAAACCCGAAAGGGAGGTCCAGGCAAAAGTTAGAGACATGAAAAAAAATGAATATATATATATATATATATATATATATATATATATATATATATATATATATATATATATATATATATATATATATATATATATATATATATATATATATATATATATATATATATCCCGCTAGATTGAGTACCCCACTCTGGGGCAATCTAGGCAAAAATTAGGGATTTGACAAGTAACTGCATCCTGACAAGACTTTGTTCTACAGCTGTCTTCTGTCAAAGATTCTCGCTCAGTCATCGTCAACTGAAGCTTCAGATACATTGGATTCAGAGTTGGTGGAGAAATGGTCATTATGTTCAATGTAGCCCTTTTTCCAATATATATCACCAATTTCAAATTTGTAAAGATCCATGGAGTCTCGCCATTTGCAGACTACCATTCTATCAAATAAATTTGAGCCTTTATCCAATTCCTTGCACTCTTATTTGTTTCTGTTTAACAAATGTTTGCATGTTTTAATTGGTAAATATCACTGTTTTAAACAAATAAAGTTTTTATAAACTGTTTTTAAACAAAGTGAACATTCACAAAGACTAGAAAGGATAAATGGAATGTCTTCAGTGCTCTCCCAAGGATAGTACGATTTCCAAAAGGTAAGGCATTTGTTCATATTCTGGCATGTTTATATCCTCTTCATCAGCTTTCATTTGTCTCCCCAGCGAGCGCGGAAGGAAGGATACATCATCGGCTTCCTAGAGAGTCTGATAATTTGTGGATATACATCCAGCACACTCAAGGATGGTTTGTGCATGCATGCTTGTTTCTCCCGCAGAGTCTTAGCAATCCGTGATCGACTGGATGGTTGATTAGTGGGTGATCCCTTCTATTCCAGTTCTTGCCTTGATCTTTTAGAAACGTATATCCCTCTATATCAGGCACTAGCATTTGTGTTTTATCAATTATATGGTTGTCATCCCTTGTGCGGACTGACCTAAAATCCCTTATAGATTGATGAAAGTTGATATGCTATCTATTCATGAGGAAGTTTGTCTTTCCCCAGCATGAGTAAGAATCTCCGTAGGGTAGGCATGTGTTCCCTGCAGAGGTATCTTTTCAGATTTTTGTCTCCTCAGCAGTAGTTGCCTAGAGCAGTTGGTGAAGGGTTTATTTCCCTTTTCATCCCCAGCATGGCACGTGTTGGTGAAGGATTTGTTTCCGATCCCTTCAGCAGAGTTAGTTTCCTTTGAGAATATTGGCAGGTTATTCCCAGTATGGTCGACTACAGTCCATCCCCAGTGGAGTTTCCTGATCCAAGCATGATAATTTGTTTGCCCTCCGTATTGGAAGATTTCTTCTGAGCATAGAGATGGTGGTCAAGATGTTTATTCCTTCCCCAGTGGAGCAAATTGTTCTCTCTCCCCTTAGCAGAGATGTCTCTCCAGCGGATGAGAAGGAGTGTTTTGACTGTTGGAACTTCTGCTTGGTGGTAGTTCCCCACAGAGTTCCATATCATTCCTTGATAAGTTCCCCAGTAGAGTTCCTTCTACGACGAATCTTATTCGTATTAAGCTCCCCAGTAGAGTTTCTTCTACGACGGGCCTTTTGTCTGTTCAACAGAAAATCCCCTGCGGTGACTCTGCATGTTCCCTAGCTGAGACTTTGCTTATCCCCAGTGGTGGTTTGTGTCTCCTGGTATTTGGATCATCCCCACCAGAGCTGATTTCTCTTGTGGGCTTTGTCCTACTTTTTGAGATGTTATACCGGATGTCCGTTCGTGGCTCTTCAGCCTGTTTGTGTTAGATATGTCTGTTTGTCAGCATTAATCATACATAAATCACGTATATACATGCATAATCATAGCATTCAGATATTCATGATGCATTCTTTTCCATATATCTTTGCTTATTATCTCATGCTATTGGTGAATTATTCTTCCCTAAGCAGATGGTTGTGTCTGATCTCTCCATATAGAGTCATCCCCCCATAGGCAGAAAGTATCTATCTTTCCTTCTTTCTTCCCCACTGAGTTATGTCCTCGTGGATGATTATTGTTTAAGTTTCCTCCCCAGTTATGTACCGGGATAGGAATTACTCCCCTGAGTTATATCCTTATTGGGTTGAGTCTTGTTTGATTGTGCCTTTCTAGTTTGTTCCTAGATTGACTCTTTTCTTGTTATTACCCTGCAGTGCCCTGTGGTTTAGTTGTTCAATTACTCAATAACCAGTAATTGTCCATCTTTTCCCCAATGGATCTTTGTGGCCTTCTACCCAGTAACCGGTAGTTATAAGTCCTATTTCTGTGGCCTTCTACCCAGTAACCGGTAGTTGTAAGTCCTATTTCTGTGGCCTTCCACTCAGTAACCGGTAGTTGTAAGTCTTATTTTTGTGGCTTTCTACCCAGTAATCGGTAGTTGTAAGTCCTATTTCTGTGGTTTTCTACCCAGTAACCGGAAGATGTAATCCCCTCTTTGTTGGTTATCTTTATCAAATATTCGGTATTGATATTCCTCCACTTTCAAGTATACCACCCAGTAACCGGTGATATATCTCTTGGATAATTGCTTTTGTCAAGCAATTTATCCCCCGCGAGTCATCTTTCATTTACCCTTATTTGGTAATGATTGTTTCTCCTTTTTGATTGGTCATCATTTTATACCCAGTTATCGGTATCCCGATGTCTTTTCTCTTCGGTCGATTTATCCTTTATTAACCCAGTAGTCGGTTATGGATAATCTTCCATGCGAGTATGTTATCTACGTTATGACGGTAATAGATAATATATCTCATGCGCTCTTCATTCGAAGTCTTTTTCTTCCCCAGTTGAGTAAGATTCGTATTTCCTTATGGAATCGAATGCCCATCCTGTAAGTCGAGTTTGCTTTTTCATCCCTTCTTTCGGATGATGAGTGTCTTGGATATGTTCCCAATTTACGCCTGGTTGGTCACCTATTATATGCCCAGTAACCGGTATCCCTGGTGTTCCTTCCTTATGCTCCCTATTATGACTTTTTGTCCCCTATGGAGTCAGATTTTCCTGAGTTGAGATATGCCTTTTAGGTCCTCCTCAGATGTTTTGGATGATTGATATCTCTCACCCTTATACCGGTCTTAGATATTCTTTCTCCCTGAGCGTGTTGTTCTCTCACCCAATAACCGGTGTTTTGATAACATGTCTCTCTTCGAGTTTATTACTCAGTAACCGGTAATATCTCGTTATTTCTTCCTCAGTTGAGTCCTTTGTGGACCTCCCCGTCTGAGTCCGGATTTTTATCTGATGTATCCTTTGTGGATAGTTTTGCTGTGTTGGCATATTCCCCAATACATGCATCTTTGCGTCAGCTCGAGTCTTTCCATCGATTTATTTTCATGGAATCCCTTCGTGTCTCCCAGCAAGTTTTTAAGTCGTGACCTGCTCACGCATTTTTACCCTATTTCTCCCTAGAGTCTCTGTCTCCTTAGTGAGTGTGTTACTCCTATGGACTTTCAGTTTCTCCTGTTTTCTTTTCCTTTATGGCAATTATTCACCATGAAGATTTTTTGCATGCATACATTCGCATCATGAGGTCCCTTAGGGACCAAAATTCGTCTCTTTGTTATTATTTAAGCCCATTCTACCTCGTCGAAACGAAGTTTTTAACCTTCATATCTCCGGCTAGAATGACCATAAATAGGGGCATCTGTAAGAACCTAATTTTGACCCTAAGATCCCTCATGGCATCATATCATTTGCTCAATGCATTGCCTCAAGGATCATAGCATGTGTGTCTCCTTAACCCTGGGGTTGGGACTTGTGTGAGTGGTTTGAGACCACCAAGCCTGCTTGTATTATATATTATTGCTTTTCTTATTTGTTTACTAACCAAAATCACAAAAATATGTCACTAACTCTTTTTGTTTTGAAGCTCAAGTAATCATGTGATCCCCTGCTCCTAGGAGGCTCCTATGCCCAATGAAGTGGCTAGATGAAGATGAGAACAAGCATGAAAACGGTTCACAAATCTCTTAATCATCATATATGTCTCCCAAGTATCTCAATTTGTCAATTTGATCAAGACAGCCCAAAGGGCTTGAGGATTGTTTCCCAAGGAAACCCTAATTCAATTGTGCATTGACTGTGCCTTGCTCATGAAGCAACCTCAACCTATGATCAAATTTAATCAAGGGAAGTTCTTTCATTAATAATTTTATGCATATATGAGCTTATGTGAGTATTCTCAATCATTCATTCATCAAGATTTGAAGTTTGGCTTTGAGAAGTTGACCGGTTAAGTCATCTGACTAAACTGAGGATCACTGAGACACAACTTGTGATGTGATTGTGAAATGAAGATGACCCCAAGATCAAACATTTTCTTAAGAACCATATGAACAACGCTTATGTTCATGGAAAATAAATTTGAAAATTGGAAGGTCATCATTCATTTCAAAACATTATAGGTCATTTTGACTGAAACCCTAATTTTGGGTCAACTTCCCAAGGACCTAACTTCCTTATTTTTTATGATTTTGAGGTGAGACAAAATGCATTGGAAATCTTAAGATGTATACTTCAAATGTTATTTTGGACAAAATTTCATAATCCTAAAAGAAACACATGTGATAATACAAAACATTATAGATTACTTTGGACCAAAACCATTGAATTTGAAAAATGTCCAACTTCTAGTGCCCATACCTTTCTTATTAAAAATCCAAATGATACAAAATTTAAGTCTAAATTGATCATATTGAAAATATCTACAACTTTGAAGTTGGAGGTTTTTCCATTTGAGGCTTGCATCAATGAAACAGAAGGGCTTGAAGTTGATCACTTTTGGTAAAAAAATTCAAAGGGAACCTAGACATGTTTTGTACCTCAAACTTCACAGCCAGTTTTCATAAATTTCCAAACTCCAAATGGATTTTTTCCCAACATAACTTTTGTTCCTCATTCCAAGAGCTTTCCAACCATTACTCACATGACCATTTTTGGATTTTCCATGTGGGAGTTTTGAAGAGCTAAAGGTTTATGTCCATTTGTGCAATTCACATCATAACTTCATATGCAAGCAAATGCCAGGCCTTGTGCACGTCCAAATCATTTCTACTTGACCTCAGCATGCATTTTCATCCATTTTTGGGCTTTGCACGTGCATGTACAGGCCCATGCATGGAAGGTCCAATTTTCATGCACACGAGCATTGCACCTCCTTGCATCAAGTTCAGCTATAAATAAAGGCTCTTGCTCATTCAAAATTCAACCAGAAGGAGATCTGAAACTCTGCTGAATTGAAACCTCACCCTCACTCAAAGGAATTTCAATTTTCATTTCTCAATTTCAAGCGTGAATTTCAACATCCTTAGTTGATCTTCAAGTCTTAATTCCTTAGCCTTGCATCATCATTACATCTCCAGATCAAATTTGGATCAAAAGCTTGGAGAGATCGTGTTGTTCAAAGTTGCATTTCAGAGGTATATCACCAAACTATTTTGATCTGGATCTTGTTGTACAATGTGAATTGCTTGAGTTTGAACTGTTTTTTGAAGTCCTCGAGCAAGAGGCAGGCCAGTGGTTGTCTTAATTTCATGAATCGTGACATTTCAAATCAAACACCATGATCTTCAAGCTCTTGTTTCTCTCTAAATAGAAACATTGAGGAAGATCCAAGGTTACATGGGTGATGTACATCACCCCAGCTTCATTTTGATAACCTACTTTTTCATTTTTATTAACTTTTGAAACCCTGTGCGTGGTGGCCGGAAACTGTTAGCTAGTCGGAGAAGATGGTGGTTTCCACCACCATTCCCACGTGGATGCTTTAGGTCCCTCAGATCTGGTTCAAATGTTATAATCGTGGCCATTGATTTGTTTGACTTGTTTTAATTCCAAATGTGATGCGCTTGACTTGAGAACATGGTATGACCGCGCCTCTGGACCGTGTGATCACGACCATGTCATTTAATAAATTCATCCAAGCGCTCTGGATTTTTGCTATTTTTCTTATTTTCTTTTATTTTTAGATAATTCCTTTTATTTTCAAAATTTCATAAATATTTATTTGAAGTCACAAAAATATGAGACAAACACCAAAAAATTTCTTGAAAAATCTAGTTTCATATTCTGATTTTTAATTATTTTTGTGACTTCATTTAATATTTTTTGTGAATTATTTGGTTTTTAATAGTTTTTAATTCATTTTAAATACTTTTTGATATCTGAAAAATCCAAAAATATTTTCTTAACACATATGGATCATGATAAGTCAATGAAAAATAGTTTGATCAATTTCTTAATTGAGTTGAGATTTATTTGAGATTTTAGTTCATTTGTGTTATTTTTCATTGTTTTTAAATTGTTTTAAAATAGTTTCTGATTTCAAAAATTGTTGAGAAATTTTGTCAAACCTTGTTTGACCATGTTAGACCTATGAGAATTTAATTGGACTTGTCGAAGTTGATTTGAATTGAATTTGAGGTTTGACCATATTTGGTCCATTTTATTTTTGCATTTATTTTAATTCAAAAAATACTAAAAAAATATGTTTGACTTGTTGACTTTTAATCTTCATTTCTCTTCTGTTTACCATTGGTTGATGATGATTTGATTCACTTTTGACCAATTGTGTTTGACATTTGAATTATCTTTCCATTTCATTTTCATCTTCATCTTCATTTCTTTTATTTTTGGCCAATGAGTTAATGTCTTATGGTTAGTCTTGACATATGAGAGGCTTAACCTTCTTTGATCCAAATCAAACTCAACTTGATCCAAGATCAAGTGAGTTGCTTTGTGTCCAAGATAGGTTGCTTCTTGGTCAAGCAAAAAGCATAAAGTCCATACAAGGCCTTCCTCTTTTTTCTTTTGGCATGGCAAGTTTTAGGAGTTTGGCTTACTAGTCATGATATGTAACTTGTGTTTATTTTCTTGTAGTTTTATTGACCGGCCTCAAATAGGTGTGACTACTACATTAGTCCACTTTCGATTGCTTAACATAACGCTAAATTCTCTTATGACAAACTAACATAACTTCACTAACTACTAACTTTAATTTGAGCATTTAATTTCTTGCAATTTACTTTAATGCACTTTATTTCTTGCTCATCTATTCATATTGCTTTTCACTTTGCTCACTTGAGCACATATTTTATGTTTATGCCATTTTCCTTTTGCTCATTTGAGCTCATTATTGTATATAAATGTATTGTTGCTTTGTGTTTGTTTTGTCTTTATTTGTGTGAACCCAATGCAAAAAGGAGAAAGGACTTAGAATTAGGACCTTACCTATGCTTAAAGGAGTTCAAGAGCAATTAGGCCTCATGCCTTTAGAATGCTAAATTGGTTGAAGAGCAACTAGGCCTCATGCCTTTAGAATGCTAAATCTAAGAGTTGACTTCAAAGGACTTCCTAATAAAAACTCATTTCTTTGTCCATTCCTCTTATTATGTGATGAACTTTTTTATGTTTGTTCTTGTGTGATAGGGATTCCATCTTGAGATAGTAAGAAGGACCATTGTCATGAGTAGCCAAGTTAAGAGAGACAAGCCAAATGGAGATCCTAGGAGCTTGAATCTAAATTGTTTATTTGCTTGCTTGTTGTTTGCTAAGTCCAAAGGAAAGGAGCATCTTGAATCACCTTTATGATTTCAAGAAAAGGAACTCCAAGGGTTTTATCTCTTCTCTTATCTTTGTATGCTTTAGGACTAGCCCTTCTCTTCTTCTCTCCACTCTAACCCAATTCAAACTCTTTTGTGCAAACTTTGACTTTGTTTCAAACTAGAAACCTAGGCCTTATGCCTTTGACTTTTCAAAATCTTTTTTTCATCAATACTCATTGTGAATAAATCTTAATTCAACTTTGACTTTATTTTGTAAATACTTCTAACTTGTAAATACAACTCACTTCAAGTTGTTTTTGTGGTTCCAATGGCCACCTTTGCTAAAACTTTTTCATAAACATTAGTCATAGGTTTGAGTTATCATAGTGGTTGATGTAAATCTCACCTTATCCTTAGTGATTGGACTATAAGTCTTCCATACTTATTATAGGGTTAACCCCTCACTAGTATGTTGAAGCTCTCCTAACATGGTGGATTGTTGGTTTAGGTTGAGTTTTCTCCCTTTGATAACAAAAGACCTTAAGGCTTTTGGTCAAATCAATTCACCAATCTTTTTGAGATTTTTTACCCCGAACTACGAGGTTTTGATCCTACCTTTGTGATGGTACGTAGGCAATGGGTTCATCCATTCAAACAACAAAATTGTAAATATAATTTATTCTCTTCTCATCCCCGCAATCTTTTGCACATATTTTCACAAATACCAACCTATAACACACATTTGCAAAAAGGGTTCCCTTAGAGTACTAAGGATGTTTTGGGTGCGTAAAACCTTCCCATTTCATAACCAACCCCCTTACCCAGATCTCTGACATTTTTATTTGTTTTTGATTTGATAAAACTTCTTACTTGGCTTTTGTTCGCTTTTTAGCCTTTCCTTTGGACAAATAAAAGTGAGGTGGCGACTCGAATTGTATGTTTACTTTTGGTTTAGTCAATAAACCATAAGGTAACGAATACCCCGCTACACAAATCTTTTCCCCTCAAGGTCTTCAACTCCTTTCGCAGCTTAAGGAATCGGTCCTTCATTTCATCCATCTTCTCATAAACATCCGGACCCTCAGACGGCTCAGAATTGTAGATGGTATCCTCAACACGAGGCAGGGTATGAACAACCGGTGGCGGCACAGACATGACCAGGCTAGATATCGACATGGAAGCAAAAGTAGGTGCAAATCCCTCGGGCACAAAGTTGGGCAGCAATCCCCACGGGAATCCGGCAGGCATGGTAGGAGCAAACTGAGTAGCAGTAGCAGGAATGGTTGAAGTAGCAACCTCGGAAATGACAGTCCTCTGAGGAGGAGGAGTTGCAGGCGTTGGAGAAGATTGACTTTGAGCAGCTAACACAAACTCCATCATAGCAGTCAGGCGGGCGAACTCGTCCTTCAATTATCAATTCTCTTGTTCCAAGTGTTCCATGATTCTCGGATGATTGGTGCGGGTATTGTATCGATGAGTCAGCTTGGCTGAAGCACAGAAGAATAACCAATGAGACATCTGGCGGAAGAAAAACCTGTTATGCAAATGATGCATGAAATGCAATGCTTTGATTGTTTTTATTTTCAAGGAACTTACTATTTTATTTGCAAATATATATATATAATAACAACAATTCCAACAATTTGATTTACCATAAAATCTCTTTTATTTATATAATTGGAAGGATTACACTGAGTATAATTTCAGAAACCAAAAATACAAAAATACAAGAGGAAAGGAAATTAATCATCTTAAGGATCCCTAACAACAATGTCAGATGATCTGGCTGCAAGCGCGTACTTTCTTTGGACGCGTCGAATCTCGGACTCAAAGGATGTCCTCAATTGAGCCTTCTCGAGGTCAAGCTGATCCACAATTTTCTTCCAAGCACCAGAAGGATGAGGCGTGTTAGAGGAAGATGGAACCTCTGGTTCTCTCTGTCTCTTTATTGCTCGGTCTTCAAGAAGCTCAATAAGTGCATCTTTGTCCTTAGACTCAAGTTGTAACTCCTCATGCTTTCTGCTCAAAGCATGGAACCGCTCTTCCCACACATCATTCTCTTGCTTCATCTTGGCGAGTGCGCCTTCCAACTCCTCTACATCTTGGTTAGGGAGAGTTAATGGCTCAAACATAACCATAGACATATGTATTTCACAAGCATAAGGCATCTTCAATTCCAAAGCTCTCTTCTTCACCCAAGTAGTGTAAGCTTCCAAAGCTACACAGTTACGCCGACCAAGATCGGATCTTCCTTTCCTATGCACATTATGCCAAGCGTGAACTATCTTCTGCTTCAAATGTCGGGGATCTTTACCCTCTTGATAGAAAAGACTTTCTAACAAAGTGCTATTAGGTTTGTCTCTCAAGGGGAACCCAAGTCGACGATGAGCCAAAGCAGGGTTGTAGTTGATTCCTCCTCATGTACCAATGAGAGGCACATTAGAGAATTCACCACAACAATCAATAATCTCCAAGCTACTCAATGAAGAATCATACCAAACTATATCATCATTAGTGAGAGACATAACTCTCTGAGACCACCGTAGACATTTTTTTTTCTCCACAAAAGCAGGCGTCAGAGGCAAGTGGGAAATAAACCACTTGTACAAAAGAGGGACACAACACACAATAGTCCCACCACCTTTAGAATTCCTCAAATGCAAAGAGAAGTACATATCACCCAACAGAGTAGGCACATGATTCTTAATCAAGAAAATTCTAATGGCGTTAACATCAATAAAACCGTCAATGTTAGGGAACAAAGCCAAACCATAGATGAACAACACAAAGATGGCTTCAAAAGCATCCACACTACTGGCTTGAGCAAAGGCAGTAGCTTCCTTGAGGAGGAACTCATAAGTCAACCCAAACATTCCTCTTTTCTTCACCCAATGAGCCTCAATTTCAGACTTCTTTAAGTGAAGAGCTTCAGCTATAATATGAGATATGAGAATCTCCTCAAATCCACTAAAAGGCACTTTGTTAGAAACAGGTATTCCCAAGAGATGGGCATACTCCTCCAACGTAGGCACAAGCTGATAATCAGGAAAAGTGAAGAAACGGTAGAGAGGATCACAGAACTGAACCAAAACACTCAAGAGTCCTTCAACAACATCAGCAGATAATACAGACAGAAGCTTCGTATGACGTTGCTTGAAGTCCAAGGGATCTAATACAAAAGATGATAACTTCCTTAATTCTTTCAAATCGGGACATCTGAAACTGTACTTCTTAGTGTTCCTTCGTCCATAATCCATGGTCTGAAAATATTTTCAAATAAAACCTCAGTTCCTTGAAGTTATTTTCGTGTGATGAATTTCATGATGCGCATGAATGCATGAATGCAACAATCACAAATAAGGGATCACACACAAGGCAAACAAACAAAGGTCAAGGGATGAATCAAGTCATTGTCAAGATCAATCATCCATTTTGGTGGATTATGGTTTTCACCTTATCAACACCCAAGTTCCATTGATATTGACAAGACTTGATTGGATCAACCAAGAATCAAGGGTTTGTTGTGAGTCACGAGCATGGAGTCTGGTTAACAACCATCCCAAAGGAGTGTACTAAGGATAAAACCTGTAGATCATGTTCTAAATAGTTCCCAGAGTCTTAATTCCATCTATCGGATATTATAGGTTATGATGACTGACTCATTAACCTATAATATTCCCAAGAGAAACTCGTCTGACTGTAGTATCGCGAAACAACTGTTATAAAGTTTACACTTGAACAGTCTCCGCACTACGTCCTAAATAGGCTAAGCTGGGTTAAATGTTCTATAGTCCTCAGCTTCCCGGACCCTAAATCAGAAAAAAAGTAATGCCTAACCACAAATAACTTATGTGACATCAATAGCTTCAAAAGGGTCACCACTGAGTAGATGGGTCTCAAGACAACTTATTAAGGACTACTCCACACAAGTAGAACATGACCATACCATCCTCCTAGCTTAATTGCACTCAAGTTTGGGTTAGAACTTATCTCACCGCTCAGAGATCACCAAGCACAACAAGCAGATTATATCATACAAATAAATATACATACATCAAATATACAATTATATACACATAAAAAAGTAGGCTAAACCCACTAGAGACTACTCCCCAGTAGAGTCGCCACTTAATTTATGTAGCGGTAAATTCATGACCATTAAGCTATGGATAAACTTAATGTCAATAAAACCAGAGTCGCCACCGCGCTTTTATTGTTTCCAAGGGAAAAGGGAAAAGTACGAACAAATCCCAAAGATAAGAAGTTTTCAAATCAAAACTAATAAAATGCCAGAGATTTCAGGTAAGGGGGTTAGTTACACAGAGGGAAGGTGTTATCACCCAAAGTGTCATAGGTACTCCTAGGAAGCCCTTTTTTGTATGCATATGTATTATTGTACAAAATGATGTTTGCAATAAATAGAGTATGTGGATGAGAAAAGAATTCATTAATTATATTTTTGTGTTTGACAAGACCTTCGGACTTGTGCCTACATACCAACATAAAAATGAGGGATCAAAACCTCGTAGTTCGTGGTATCAATTTCAAAGTGAATGAGTTTCTTTTAACAAAATTTTAAGTTTAAAAGAGACACAAAAGGCCTAAAAAGGTTTGAATGGGTGTTAGTTCTTTTTGTCTTTTGAAATTTTAAGTCAATATGATTAGATTCATTTACAAGTTTGATTAAGAAAAAGAAGGTTTAAGAATGCAATGGCATAAGGAAAAAGTTTCTAATTTGCAATAAAGTCTAAGTTTAGAAATCACAAGCAAAGAAGATTTTAAAAGGAGGGAGAGATTTGAAATTAAATAAGTGGGAGGAGATGAAGAGACTAATCCTAAGCAAAAATTTAAAAGTTAAGAGTTGAAAAGATCTGACCAATGGGCTGCAATCCAATAGACAAGAATGTCATATAGAAACCCAATTTCCCTTGGACTTTAGAATCAAGCAATATCAATACACAAATAGCATGATGAAGAGTAAGGCATCAAATAAAGATAGCCACATCCAAGCTTAGCAACTTCATGATCTTCTTCATAATCTCCCATGTATTAGATGACTCAGAGATATGCTTTAGACACAGGTTCAAAGTAATAACTTCAATAAGACCATGTAGTAAATGAACTAAAATGGGATCTCAATACTTGCATCAGTTGAAAGTTCACTTCACAAGCACTTGGTTTCATGAAAGTTGGCATTGGCCAAGTCCTTTTGCATAGGGAGTGTTGCCTAATTCTAATTCCAATTTCTCATATCAAAACCAACACTCCACACAAATCTTTTTTAGGGTTTTTATTGTTATTATGTGCATTAAGGTCAAAAGATCACAAAACCAAACAAGATACACAAACAAGTATATACAATCACAATATAATCACAAAGATATGGCTCAAGTGAGCAAAGTGAAAATGGAATTAAAGTAAACAAGTTAAATGGTATGAATAATGGCAAATGAATAAAGACTTAAATTTAAAGTGCATAAAAGTAAATGGCTTGAAACTAAATGTTAGTTAAATGTTAGTTGATTAGAAGTTAGTATTGATATTGTTTTTTGTTGTTTAAGTCATTCTTTGGAGAACACTCAACCCACTATTCACAAGCATGGATCCTTAAACCAAGACATGTTCCAAAGGAAGGAAAAAGGCCAAGTTTCCATACAATACCATGAAAGGGGAGAGACTTACAATCTCACTTACTAGAATGCTATGCCATTTGTGTCAAAATTTAATGCTATGTTAAGCAATCGTAATTGGACTTATGTAGAAGTCACAACTATTTGAGGTCGGAAAATAGAAATCTAAGTGTTAATGCATGTTAGAGATATGGTATTATAAACCATACTCCTAAAACATACCACACTTAAAACAAAATGGCAAAGGGGTGGACCTAATCTCATCCATACTTATGTTGATTTTATAATCAACTAGCCTTAGGATATAGAGATATCACAGGTCCAAGAAATGGATGGGAATAGAATGGGATTGAGATGAAGAGGGAGGGGAAATGAAATCAACACAAATTGGTCAAAGAAGGACTTTTATCAAATTAAAATCATTCATTCATTTTGGGAGATGAAATGTACATTTTATCAATCCCCTAAATCCAATGATTTTAACTCAACAAATTCAAATTAACCTTGACCAAGGCCCAACAACAATAGTCAAACTCAATAGTCAACACAAATAGCTCAACACAATTTATTTGTAATTAAACAATTAAAAATCAATTAAAAAGTGCATTAAATTAAATTATGGTTGGTCAAAATCCTAAACCTCATCAAAACACCAAATAAATGGCCATTAGATTTATCATAGGTCAAACAAGGTCAAAGGACCTTGGAGAAAAAAATTCATTATTTTTGAAAACTTAAAAAAAAATTAAAAGATTAAAAATATGCAAAAAAAACAATTAAAACATGAAAAATATTAATAACGATCCAAAAAATGATTTTAATTCAGAAAATGAAAGAAGAATTTTTTTGAAATTTTTTGGTGAAAGTCTCATATTTTTTGGATCAACATTAAAATTAATATGAATTAATGAAAATAAAGCATTAAACTAAATATCATATAATGCTAAAATACATGGACCACTTGATCGCCCTCATTAATTGAGGTGGCAGATCAAGTAGATCTCGACGCGCGTTCCATTGTGGACTAGAATCAATGCGCTGCACAAGTGGTAATCAAAACCAACGCTCATGATTAAAACAAAATGGATGGATCATATGGTTTGGAGACATGCCAACGCATCGCCGGAGCTAGAGCTCCGGTCTTCTTCTCCGGTGGACCTCACCGGACTGGTCCACCCTCAACCATCACCAAAATGAAAAAGGACGACATGAATTTAAAGCAAAAATGCTCAGGAGCTCGAATTTGGCCTCAATTTTACCTAACTCCAAGTATATTGGAAGATACAAGGAGTTGAAATTTGAGGATCATGATCTGAGTTGCTTCGATTTAACCTCAAAGCAACTCAATCTTGTTGCCTACATTGGTAGGACTTCAGACAACCAAAAATCAAGAAGAATTATAGAGAATTAAGTGAGAATCGAAGAGATGAAAAATTGAGAAATTTACCTTCACTGCAGGTTCAAATGGCCACGATCTTGCTCTCAATTGTGCTTGGCCTTGCTTCTGATGCGTGATAGAGTGGAAATGGATCAAAGAAGAAGCAGGACTCTTGGAGTTTTGAATCTCAAAATAGTGGAGATTCAAACTCGATTTCCAATGGAAATCCTCAAGGTTATCCTTTGAATGAATCTGTTTAGTGTTGGGGATTCAAAGTTGTCGCGCCAAGGTCCTCAATTCAGATTGAATGAGCTTCTATTTATAGCCAAGGCATTGTTATTTGCACACTTGTTTCAAACTTTCAAAAATAGCAATTTCACTTTGCATGGGTGTGTGATAGGCCCGTGTAATGATTCATTCAGATCCAAAATCATGTGTAAGCATTGTTGAAGTCATGTTAACAAGCCATGCAATCATGTATGGAAAATGGAAGTTCAATTATGCCAAATGGTGATCCAACTTTAAGCCATGTGCATGTCACTCATACTTTATCCAAATGGAATGAATTTGGACTTTTTGGAAAGGTTAGATCAAGAGGAACAACTTTCATGTTGAACACTTTTTCATTTGAAGCCTGTATCATGAAAATATTTTGAGGTGGAAGTTTGGAAAATCAAACATATCAAAAACAAATTCTAAGTATCAAGCCATATGTTCACTTCTTCAACCTTGGGTAACTTTTTCTATGAGCTTCAAATGAGAAATATTCCTTTATAAAAGTTGTAGTTATTTCAAATCCCTTCAATTTTGTCACAAATTTTACCTCATTTGGATTTAGCATGAAGGAGTTATGCATTTCAGAAGTTGAGGAAAATCAATTGTTCAATGGTATTGGCCCAAAATGACCTATCATGTTTCCTATATCATATGCATTTAAAAGTTGAATTTTCACTTCCTAAAAACATCAAATTTTAAGTAGACATATTTAATTTGATCATGTAACTTGAATGGATTTTATATCATAAAAATTGAGCAAGTTATGGTGTTGGGAAGTTGACCTCCAAATTAGTGTTTAAACAAAATGACCTATAATCTTTCACCATAAAAAATGACTTTCCAAGAAAAAATAGATCTAGAAATCACCATGAAAGTTATTTCTAATGTCATTTAGAGTAACTTTGATCTTGTAATCATTTTCATATGACAAAAATTGTAGGAGATAGGGTCTAGGGAAACCCAGTTTTGATCAGTTGAACTCCTCTGGTCAACCACCATGAACCACCTTGCTAGCTTGCTATTCTCTTGACTTTTGGGACTCATGGAGGATCATATATGCATAACATGATGAAATGTGAAGTATACCTTAAAATATTTGATCAATTGGTGAAGAAGCTTGTTAAAGAAGTCACATAAGATACCCAGATGAATTAGGGTTTCCAAGGCAAACCAACTCCAAACTCTTGATGCTTTCTTGATCAAAATGATATGTGAAGATCTTGGGGATCCATATATGATACTTAGAGCCATAGTAGACCAATTCTTGACTGAACTCCTTATAATGAGGGTCTTAAACCCTAGATACGAGTTTGATAGATCAAACGTGAGCATGTGCACTACCTACAAAAGAGTTACACTATACAATGACATATTTTTGGTATTTTGGTTAGTAAAAAGGTAAAATGCAAAGTATGATACAATCAAATGATGCTCGGTGATCTCTCCCACTGCAAACCCAATGAATGACGGGTAAGGAGGATGTCAAGGTGTGATCCCAATGCTAATGCATATGATGAAAATAGTATGGGGGATCATAGGGTCAAAATAGGGGTCTTACAGGAAGAAGGTGGAAATCTCCAAAACGTCCATGCAACTAAAGCCCGGTGAAAAAGCCCAAAAACTGGAAAATCAACGTTTTGGGCTGACACGGGCGGTCGTGTCAGGCTGACACGGGCGGTCGTGTCAGCTCTCTGCCTAGTTATTTCCTTGCTGACACGCCCCAGGTGACCTGACACGGCCGTGTCAGGCTGAAACCGACGGCCGTGTCAGGCCATTATTTTTGGCATTTCTTGTACTTTCTTGGCCTTCCTTCTGACACGGCCCTGGAGGGAAATCTTCTTTTTTCGAACTGGGAAATCTTCTTTTTTCGAACGCCATAACTTCTCACTTTCTTGCATTGAGTCCATTGGATCTTTTCCGTGGACCTGGAGGGCATAAACACGACAATCGAAGCGTAAAATCACGAAAACAAAAATAAAATTAACAATTAATAAAGTTGCTTAAATAACTTTCGGGAATGAAAATTAACTTTAAAGGTATCATAATGCATACACAGTGTCTCAAAATCCTTGGTTTCTTGTCGGATAAGCAACGAAAACATTGTGAAAATGGTGACCGATTAGCGAATCTAGGAGTGATCACGAACGTTGAAAGGTGACAACGCCTCTACTCAGTCTAGGGATGGTAATTTGACCCATCCCCAATGGGTACCCATAAAAATATCCATAACGGGTAGGGTAAAAACCCGCATACATGGGTACGGGTATGGACTCAGGTAATTACCCACTTAAATAAGTGGGGCTGGATGCGGGGATGAGCACCTTAGTACCTAACCCTCCCCATTTCCTCACAATATAAATTTATATATTTTAATTTATATTATTACATAAAAATAAATGTGTGTCAATTTTTAAAAATACATCAATTTTAAAGTACTACATGTTTAATATAAGTTATCATTTATTTCATAATTCAACAGTATATTTTTTAAAAAACTTTTTAATGTTGCTAAAAACTTAAAATAATATTATATTTTATACTTGAGATTTTTTTTTATTAGAAATGCGGGTACGGGCACTTACATACCCATAGGGTACGTGGACGGGTGTCAATATTGGTACCCAATCGGGTATGGGGATTTTTTCCAACTGCGGGTATGGGGACGGTTACTATAGTACCCTACCCAAACCCTGCCCATTGCCATCCTTAACTTAGTCCACACAAACAGATTCCTTCAAACCCAGTGCTAGCTGCTACGAATGAAGGCTTTGAATGGGAGAGAGAGAGAGAGAGAGAGAGAGAGAGAGAGAGAGAGAGAGAAACGAAATTTCAACTATGCAAATTCTTCTGCACAAGGGTTCTAATTATAGAACCACTTATGTGGACTACAAGATAAAAAGCCCACTTAAGTGTATGTGACCCATATCTCATGATATGCCAAAATCACTTAAACGTGTGGTACCTTACCATATTTCGTATTCTACTTAAGTACGTCATACCTTACGATGTCCTACAATTCACTTAAGTGCATAGTACCTTACAATGTTCCTTATTTACTCTATCTCTCATCAATCCGTCCTTTTGTGTGTGACCCTGGAGGTTTTTGCGGCATTAGCAATTATATTAAATCACGTATTTAACATAATAAACAGTAAGCGATGTCTAGCAATACATCACTACTACCCAAGACACGAAAATGTCATGTGATCTGACAAATCCTTTTGTGATAATACTTATGTGTAAAATTATCCTTTTGCCCCTATGTCTATATTGAACACAAGGCATACACCGTGTCATCCCTGTCCAGTTCAATATTGGGCCCGTAGACATTTATCTTGTTAAGCGGGATGGGAAAATTCCATCTAGGTCACTCATGTCCCTCAACATGCTTCGTGGAGTACCCATCAATTGTCTTTATGGACATCCAGTTACGGACAATGTTTGATCAGCAATAAAGCATTCGATTCTACATCTAGGGTCCATAGTGGTTTCAAGTCGAAGGGTGGTATACACCACTATCACCATGAGAATAACTTATGACACTTTGCATAACATTCTATATGGTATTCTCATAGGGGGTCAATCCAGTATAAATATTACTCCTAATATTCATACATATGTTTAAGACTTGATAACTCCTTATCCATGATCCATGAGATGTGATCACCAATCTATATACATAATAGTCTTAATGCTAAAATGTTATCTCACTTCACAATAAATCTCGACTACAAATACTTTAAGAATAGTGTTCTTATGTTTAATGGGATCTCATGATTAAGTCACACTTGATACATTAGACGGACTATTTATTCTAGGGACTTTATTAAACAAACATAATAAAGAAAAAACCTTTTATGATTAATAAATAATTCAATACAAGTACCAAAAGTATTGGCCTCTAGGGTTTACACCAACAATCTCCCACTAGCTCTAGAGCCAATCAGGCATACCCCTAATGCCCATAGATCTAGTATGGCCATCATGCTTCTGCTGCGCAAGAGGCTTTGTCTATGGGTCAGCAATATTGTCAAGTGTAGGTACTCTGTATATTTTCACATCTCCTTTATCTATTATCTCTCGAATGAGGTGATAACTCCTAAGTATGTGTTTGGATCGTTGGTGAGATCTAGGCTCCTTAGCTTGTGCGATAGCACCATTGTTATCACAATAGAGATCAATGGGATCCACAATGCTAGGAACTATGCCAAGTTCACTAATGAACTTTTTGATCCAAACAACTTCCTTTGCTGCACTTGAGGCAACAATATACTCGACCCCGATTGTAGAATCAGTAAGTGTGTCTTTCTTTGAACTTTTCCAGCTCACAGCGCCACCTTTTAAGCAAAACATATAACCAGATTGCGATCTAAAGTCATCCTTATCTGTCTGGAAGCTAGCATCAGTGTATCCAATTACAGCAAGCTCTTCCTAACCTCCATATATCAAGAATGAGTCCTTAGTCCTTCTCAAATACTTAAGGATATTCTTGATATCTACCCAATCAGCATCATCGGGATCAGATTGGTACCTACTCATTGCACTTAAAGCATACGAGACATCTGGTTGAGCACATAACATGGCATACATGATAGATCCTTTTGCAGATGCATATGGAATCTTATTCGTGCAATCCCTTTATTCTTTAGTTGAAGGGGATTGTGTTTTTGACATACACAGACCATGTTGCATAAGTATGAATCCTTTCTTGGAGTCATGCATATTAAAGTGTCTCAGCACATTGTCTATGTATGTACTCTGACTTAGGCCTAGCAGTTTTTGTAATCTATCTCTATAGATCATGATTCCTAATATATAGGCTGCTCCACCTAGGTCCTTCATAAAAAAGCATTTCCCCAACCAAGACTTTACTTGTTGTAGGGTAGGGACATCATTTCCAATGAGTAATGTGTCATCTACATATAATACCAGGAAGACGATCATTCTCCCACTAACCTTCTTGTAGACACAAGGCTCATCTTCATTCTTGATGAATCCATATTGTTTTACTGTTTCATCAAAACAAATATTCCAGCTTCTGGAAGATTGCTTCAATCCATAGATTGATCTTTGTAACTTACATATTTTTTGGGTTTCTTCTGGTATGTCAAATCCTTCAGGCTGTGTCATGTACACATCCTCAAGAAGATTCCCATTAAGGAAAGCAGTTTTGACATCCATCTTCCATATTTGATAATCATGATATGCAGCGATAGCAAGTAAAATCCGAACAGATTTAAGCATTGCAACTAGTGAAAAGGTTTTATCATAGTCAACCCCATGAATTTGTTTATATCCTTTTGCAACCAGTCTTTACATATAGGTATGTACCTTACCATCCATGTCAGTCTTCTTTTTGAAGACCCACTTGCATCCTATAGGGTTAACTCCTACATGAGGCTCTACCAAAGTCCAAACCTGGTTTGTGTACATGGAATCCATTTCAGATTTCATGGCTTCTAGCCACTTCTCAGACTCGGGACCAGTTATGGCCTCTTGGTAGGTCACATGCTTATCTTGATCCATGAGTAATACATCACCTTGATCAGTTATGAGATATCCATATCTCCGAGGTAGGTGACTTATCCTGCTTGACCTACGTTGGTCTTGTTCTACTTGAGCAGGTTTCTCTTCCACAACTACTTGTGTTTCCTACTCTAATTCCTCCATAGGTGTATCAATGCTTTGTGATTCTTGAATTTCTTCAAGCCCCACTTTCCTCCCACTGATTCCTTTGGAAATAAAATCCTTTTCTAGGAAAACTCCAGTTCGAGTGACAAACACTTTGCCCTTAGAAGGATCGTAGAAGTAATGCCCTCTTGTTTCTTTAAGATACCCCACAAATAAGCATTTGTTAGATTTGGGCTCAAGCTTAGTTGAACTTTGTCGTTTCACATAAACTTTGCAACCCCAAATCTTCATGTAAGACATATGTGGTTTCTTACCATTCCATATCTCATATGGTGTCTTCTCAACCTTTTTGGATGGGACACGGTTAAGTGTGTAAGTTGTTGTCAATAGTGCATGTCCCCAAAAGGAGTTTAAAAGATCGGTGTGACTCATCATGGATCGGACCATGTCTAACAAGGTTTGATTTCTTCTCTCAGATACACCGTTCAATTGGGGTGTTCCAGGAGGAGTAAGTTAGGATAGAATCCCACACTCTTTCAGATGGTCATCAAACTATAGGCTTAAATATTCACCACTGTAAGACCCCAACTTTGACCCTAAGATCCCTCATGTTATCTCATTATATGCATTGGCTTTGGGATCACACCTTGGCATCCTCCTTACCCCTTATTCATTTGGTTTGCATTGGGAGAGATTACCAAGCACATTTGATTGTATCATACTTTTTTTCTACTATTTACTAACCAAAATTCCCAAAATATGTCTATGTGTCGTTTGTTTCTTTTGTAGGTAGTGTGTATGCTCACCTATGCCCCATCAAGCTCATATCTAGGGTTTAAGACCCTCAATGCAAGGAGATCAATCAAGAAGTGGTTCACACTGTCTCCAGAACATCATATATGGATCCCTATGGTCCTCAAATATCATTTTTATCAAGAAATCATCAAGAGTTTGAAGCTTGTTTACCTTGGAAACCCTAATTCATCTCGGTATCTTATGTGACTTCCTCAACAAGTTTCCTCATCAATTAATCAAATATTTCAAGGGGTACTTCATATTACATCATGTTATGCCTATATGATCCTTCATGAGTCCCAAAAGTCAAGAGAACTTCAAGCTAGCAAGATGGTTCATGGTGGTTGACCAGAGAAAGTCAACTGGTCAAAACTGGGGTTCCCTAGACCCTATCTCCTGCAATTTTTGTCATATGAAAATGATTCCAAGATAAAAGTTACTCAACGTGACATTCCAAACATCTTTCATGTTTAAGTCAAGAGTTATTTTTGCTTTGAAAGTCATTTTTCATGGTGAACGATTATAGGTCATTTTGTCTGAACCCTAGTTACAAGGTAAATTCCCAAGACCATAACACTTTTTATGACATGAAAGCCATTAAAATTCCATGATCAAATTCAAGATGTCTACTTCAACTTTTATGTTTGGAGGAATTTCAAATTCAACTTGAAAATGCATGTTCCAAGAGGAAACATTATAGGTCCTTTTGGGCCATTACCACTGAACAAGTTATTTTCCTCAACTTCTAAAATGCATAACTCCTTCATGAAAAATCCAAATGAGGTCAAATTGGTGACCAAATTGAAGAGGTTTGGAAGAGATACAACTTTTATGAAGTAACATTTTCCATTTTAAGCCCATGGAAAAAGTTATTCAAGGTGGAAGAAGTGAACATTTGACTTGGTACTTAGAAAATTTTCATATATGTTTGATTTCCCAAACTTCCACCTCAAAATTCATCATGATCCAAGCTTCAAATAGAAAAGTGTTCAACATGAAAATTGTTCCCCTTGATCTCACCTTTGCAAAAAGTCTAAAATCATCTCATTTGAATCAAGAATGAAGGACTTGCATATGAGTGCAATGCATGGTACCATTTGGAAGGATTTCATGACCAAACTCATTTCAATATTGCATGGCTTAATGCATTCCTTTCAGCATGACCTATGCACGATTTTGGACATTTTCAAATGATTCTTTGGGCTTTGTACACTCCCATGCAAGCATGCACACTTGAATTTCTATTTTTGGCCTTTGAATGGAAGTGTGTGAAAATCAATTGCCAAGCCTATAAATACAAGTGCAATGAGCTCAGAACTAAATGAACACCTTGCCCAAGCTTTTCCAGAATAATCCAAACCCTCCATTTTATAGAATTCTTGAAGGTTTCAACTAAAATCGAGTTGAATTTCTCCTTCTGTTTTGGAAATTCAAACTCCAAGAATTCATTGCCCTTTCCATTTAAATTGATCACTGCAAGCAAGAGGAAGAGAAAGCAAGCAAATCCAGATCAAGATCAAGTGAATTTAAAGCAACTCGAAGGTGATTTTTCAGAAACTTCATCTCTTCGATTCTCTCTCAATTCTTCACCATTCTTTTTGATTTTTGGTTGGTTGAAGTCCTACCAATGTAGGCAACAAGATTGAGTTGCTTTGAGGTCAAATCAAAGCAACTCAGTTCATGATCCTCAAAATTCAAATCCCTGTATCTTTTTATATACTTGGAATTAGAGAAAATTGAGGTCAGATTCGAGCTCCTAAGCATTTTTTCTTTTAATCCATGTCCTTGTTTTTTATTTTTATGGTGGTTGGTGGTAGACCAGTCCGGTGAGGTCCATTGGAGAAGAAGATCTGAGTTAGGGCTCCGGTGATGTGTTGGCGTGTCCAAAACCATTGGATCATGATCTCACCTTATAATCTTAGGCATTGCCTTTGCATACCACACGTACATCAAGTTGACTAGAGCGCATGGTAGAGCGCGCACGTGTGGCCATCAGATGTGCCACCTCAATTAATGAGGGAGATCTGATGGCCCTTGTGTTTTCTCATTTTATTTAATTTCTGATTTTATATTTTTATTAGTTTTTTTTTAATTCATATTAGATTCATTTTTAATTCAAAAATTATGGGACTTTCACCAAAAATATTTAAATATTTTTTTATTCCATTGTATGAATTAAAATTATATTTTGGATTAACTTTGATATTTTTCATGTATTAATTGTTTTTATGCATATTTTTATTTGTTTAAAAATACTTCTGACTTTTCAAAAATGATGAATTTTTTTATCTAAGGTCCTTTGACCTTGTTTGACCTAGGATAAATCTCTTATCTATTTATTTGGTGTTTTGAAGAGATTTTAGGTTTGATCAAATTAAATTGAATTTTAATGAATTTTAAATTTGATTTTTAACTGGTTAATTGTGTAAAAATTATGTTGAGCCATTTTTATGGTCTTGTGATGTTTGACTATTTGTTTGGGCCTTGGTCAAGGTTGATTTGACTTTTGTTGGGTTAAAATCATTGGATTTAGGGGATTGATGAAATGTACATTTTATCTCCCAAAATGAATGAATGATTTTAATTTGATAAAATTCCTCCCATGACCAATTTTTGTTTCTCATATCTCCCCCCCCTCTTCATCTTGATTCCCATTCTCTCCCATCCCTCTCATTGACCAATGAAAACTCAAGATCCTAAGGCTAATTAGTTCATCCATAACCTTGTGTTAGATGAACCAATACAAGTATGGATGAGATAGGTCCATCATTTTGATCTTTTCTTTTAGTGTGTGGTATGTTTTAGGAGTTTGGTTAATTATACCAAATCTCTAACATGCATTAGCATATAAATTTTATTGCCCGACCTCAAATAGTTGTGACTTCTACATAAGTCCAATTACGATTGCTTAATATAGAGCTAAATTTGACCCTAAAGGCATAACATTCTAGTATGTGAGATTGTAAGTCTCCCATCTTTCATTGTATTATGTGAAAACTTGGCCTTTTTCCTTCCTTTGGGAGATGTCTTGGTTCAAGGATTCATGTTTGTGAATAGATGGTTGAGTGTTCTCCAAAGAATGACTTAATCAATTGAAAAGCAAAACACCACTAACATCTCATTAACTTTGACTAACATTTGACTCATTCTTATTAATATTTGCTTTACTTTCAAGTCATTTATTTTATGCAATTTATTTTCAAGTCATTTACCATTCATTTCCATTTACATATCATTTAACTTGTTTATGTTTATGCCATTTTTATTTTGCTCAGTTGAGCCACATATTGCTATTCTATATACTTGTTTGTGTATTTTGTTTGTGCTTGTGGTCTTAGGACCTTAAAATACCTAATAAACAACAAAAACCCTAAAAGTGTTTGTGTGGATTGTTGGGTTTGACCTGAACTTTTGGACTTAGGATTAGGCAACATTCCATATGCAAAAGGACTTGGCCAATGCCAATATTTCTGAGACCAAGTTATTATAATTTGAGTTTTCATCTGATGCAAGTATTGAGATCCACTTGAATTCATCTGCTACATTGTCTTGATGCCACTGTTATTTTGATCTCATGCCTAATGCCTTATTCTGAGTTAATCATGGAGTATTTCATCTAATACATGAGAAGACAAAGAAGATTGCTAGCTATGGAATTTGCTTGTTTGGATGTGGTCATCTTCATGATGTATGATATTGCTAATTTCTTATTGATATTTGCTTGATGCAAAGTCCAAAGGGAAAGTGGATTTCTATATGACATTCTTGCCTATTGGATTGTATCCCATTGGTCAGATCTTTTCAAATCTTAACTTTTAATTTTATGCTTAGGATTAGCCTCTTCATCTCCTCCCATTTCTTAAATTTCAAAATCTCTCCCCCTTTTCAAAAACTTTTTTGCCTGTGATTTCAAACTTAGACTTTTTCTTCAAATTAGAAACTTTGGCCTTATGCCAATGAGTTTTCAAACTCTTTTCTTAAATAAAACTTGTAAATGAACTTAACCATATTTGAATTAAAATTTCAAAAGACAAAAAGGAATAACACTCATTCAAACTTCTGGGCTCTTTGTGCCTTTTTTAACTTAACTTTTAATTAAAAGCAATCCACTCATTTTGAAATTGATACCACAAACTACGAGGTTTTGATCCCTCATTTTTATGTTGATACGTAGGCACAAGTCTGAAGGTCTTGTCAAACACAAAAATATAATCAATGAATTCTTTTCTCATCCCCACACTCTATTTTTTCCAAAACATCTTTTATACCAAAACACATACACACATAAAAAAGCGCTCCCTTGGAGTACCTAGGACACTTTGGGTGCTAACACCTTTCCCTTTGTGTAACCAACCCCCTTACCGGTGATCTCTGCCATTTTATTAGTTTTGATTTGAAAACTTCTTATCTTTGGGTTTTGTTCGTACCTTTCTCTTTTCCTTTGGAAACAATAAAAGCGCGGTGGCGACTCTGGTTTTATTGATGTTAAGTTTATCCATAGCTTAATGGTCATGAATTTACCGCTACAACCACCTCGATCTGATCGAAGAGTTTTAATATTCTTACCAATTTGGTGTTGTACTTCATTATTGAATTCGTTAAACTTTTCAAAGGACTCTGATTTATGTTTCATTAAATACACATAACCATATCTACTGAAATCATCAGTAAATGTGATGAAGTATTGAAAACCTCATCTGGCTGGTATGTTCAATGGTCCACATACATCAGTATGTATGAGGGCCAAAAGATCATTAGCTCTTTCACCTTTTCCTGAGAATGGAGACTTTGTCATCTTTTCAATTAAACAAGATCTGTATGTCTCATATGATTCATAATCAAAAGAGTCCAAGAGTCCGTCTTTATGGAATTTGGAAATGTGTTTCTCATTTATGTGGCATAATCGACAATGCCAAAGGTAAGTTGGATTTAACTCATTAGGTTTCATCCTTTTAGTATTAATGTTATAAATAGGCATTTCAAGATCAAGGACATACAGTCCATTGTTCATTTGTGCAGTAGCATAGAATATATCATTCAAATAAATGGAGAAACAATTGTTCTTTATTATAAATGAAAAACCAAACTTATCTAAACAAGAAACGGAAATAATATTCCTGCTAATTGCAGGTACATAATAACAGTTCTATAACTGAATTATTAAACCACTAGGTAAAGTCAATACATAAGTTCATACGGCTAAAGCAACAACCTTTGCTCCATTGCCAACTCGTAGGTCAACTTCACCTTTTTCCAAATCTCTACTTCTTTTTAGCCCTTGCACATTGGTACAAATGTGACAACCGCATCCATTATCTAATACCCGTGATGCATAAGTAGATAAATTAATTTCAATAACAAAAATACCTGAAGTTGAAGTCTCTACTCCATTCTTCTTATCTTTCATGTACTTTGGGTAGTTTCTCTTTCAGTGTCTGGTCTTACCACAATGGAAGCAAGCGCCTTCCTTTGTTATTCTTCCATTAGGCTTCAGAGCAAGAGTTGTGGGTTTGAGTTTGGTAACTTTCTTGCCTTTCCCTTTACCATCCTGCTTGATGGGTCTTTTGTTCTATCTCTTTCCATTTCCGATCATCAGAATGGACTTCCCTTTTGACTTCAGATTCTGCTCAGTAGTTCTTAACATGGCTAGCAGTTCAGAAAGAGATTTGTCCATATCATTCATATTGAAATTAAGGACAAATTGACTGAAGCTATCTGGAAACGATTGCAAGATCAAATCAGTCGCAAGTTCCTTTCCGAGGGGAAAACTCAACCTCTCAAGGTTCTCCACATACCCATTCATCTTGAGCACATGGCGACCTGCAGGGGCTCCCTCAGCTAACTTGCCTTGAAAAAGAGCTTTTGAAACTTCAAACCTTTCATGCCTTTCCTTCTCTTGATAGATCATCTTCAGGTGTTCGATCATATCGAACGCTGCCATGTTTTCATGTTGCTTTTACAACTCTGAGTTCATGGTAGCTAGCATGAGACAAGCAAATTTTTTGGCATCATCAACATGCTTCTTATAAGCATCTCTTTATGCCTTAGGTGCAGAACTAGGAGGTTCCTCTTAAGGAACATGTTTCTCCAAGACATACAACTTTCTATCATGTTTGAGGATAATCCTTAGATTTCGGTGTCTATCCAGAAAATTTGTCCCAGACAATTTTTCCTTATCAAGGATTGATCGCAAAATGTTGTTAGAAGTGTTTGTTGTCATGCTAATCTACATGAAAAATAATGAAAATATAAGTATCACTAAAATAACATATTTAATTAGGCCTTTAATTAAATATGCTCCCACTATTTTACTCAAAACAAATGACCCTCATCATTTGATTCGGAAAATTCCGTTGGAAGATTTTCTAGTGGGTCGAGATCCATATTTCACTTTGTTTTAAGTCCGCGTAGGCGGATTACACAAAACTAGGTTATTTAGATAGGAACTCCTTCCAATTGTATCTAATACAACTCTTGAATATTTTAGTTGGGTGAATAACTCCTTATTCCAATCCATCACATGGATCATTTCCAACTCTTGCTTCTAAACGTATATAATCTTATTATAATTTGTTTAGTTAAGTTTGACCCATTGTTGTAGCAATTGGATATTACAATTATCCCATCGCACCTTACTAATATAGAACATGCACCTCGCGTAGGCGAAACCTATATTATTCGATACTAGTCTTGATGAGTGCTAAAACTTGGAAAGCATAAACTTAATATTTAATTTGAGGGAATTTGCAATTATTCTGATCTCACCTGCTTATTTATCATATAAATCGTCTCTCCCATGCATCAACATACATTCATATGCATCAACATACATACAAAATGAAACAGTTATGGCCCCTAGCGCAATTGTTCTCCCAAGCCAATGAGAGAACCTAAGCTAACCTAATAACGATCTAAGCTTCTCCAAGCAAGACCTTCAAGGTTGTCCTCCTTTGATATTGTATTCTTATCTTTCTTCATAAAATTAAATTACACAAAAGAAACTCGTTTTACATACGAGGGAGTGAGATGAGAAAAGAAGTTACATTAAGAGATTAAAAGAGAGGCATGACACGCATGTCGTATTTTGAAATCTGTTAGATGCCCAAGTTTGCTTATTTGAGCTATCAAAGGTGGGCATCTTTCACTCCTTTTTGTCGAAAAAGTGTTCGAAACCGCCCTTGCTTTTGTTGATTTACAATACTATGTGAAATGATCTTGGTACCTTTAATTTGTGTGTTATTGTGCAGGAATTAGGCATGAAAGAGTAGAAAACTAAGGCACAAGAAAGATGGCAAAGGAACCAAGAAAGAAAGAAAACATAAGCAAGCTCGCTAGGCGAGTGAGGTAGCAAAGTATTCGCTATGCGAGCACGCAGCGAGATGCCAGCGAACACTCCCAGACTTGGACAGAACCAAAAAGATCAAAACTCGTTGTGGCGAGGGATGTAGCGAAGTATTCGCTAGGCGAGCATCCAACGAGCAAGTAGCGAACACTTCCAGTAGCAAAAACATCAAGACTCACTGGAGCGAATGAGAGAAGCGAGGGCTTCGCCTAGCAAAGGATTGTTCGCCTAGCGAACAGATGCAAAATTGTCTGGGATGATTCCTCTGGACGCAGGCTCTTCTGGTGACTTATTTTGGGGCTCGCTAGGCGAACCATTCTGCTCGCCTAGCGAGCATGATAGCTCAGCAACCATTTCTATAAGTAGTATGGGCTACTTTTTGGAACAGATCTTTTTTTTATCATCTTTTTACTTGTTTTTTGCTGAGAGGTGATTTTTGGTGCCCTAGAAACCCCATTTCTAATTTTTCTTCTTCTCTTGACAATATTTTACAAACAGAAGGTGGATTCCCATCCAATCTCGATTCTTCGACTCGGATGTTGATCAACCTTCTTCCGAAACTTGTTGTTCAAGCTACCATGAAAATGAGTAGCTAAGTCTTTCATTTTGTCAAGATTAGATGTAGATGATCATAAGCTTTGTATGTATATGGGTTGATCTTCATTTGTAAAATCTTTGATGATGAATGTATGGTGAAAACCTTGTTTTATTGATAACTCTTTGTGTTGGTTTATTATTGAAAGGTATTTTCCAACTCTTGACCTAGGTTTTCATCCATCCTTGTTCTTTAGCTAGAGATAGTTTTGAATGAGTTTGTTCACTAAAAAGTTAAACCTAAAAGTTGTCATTTTGATAGATTGTGTGAGAAATCAACAATGGATAAAAACGGGAAAAACCCACAATGTGTGTTAGAAATAAACACATTGGGAGGATTTTGTGAATGTGTTTATCATCTAATGGAGTTTATGAGTTTTGTTTTATCAAACATATGCATGCAAAGTGATCGTCGAACCCTAACTTTGACAATCTTTCTCAAATCGTAAAACCAAAACTTTTACCGCAATTTCTTACTTTTTATGCAAGCTACCGTAACCAAAAACTAAAACCCCCTTGTTACTATAAGTTAAGAACTTAACAACTGTCGAACGGCGACAATATCACATAATCCCTGTGGCGAGGATAACAAATCCTGATACTCTATCCCTGTTCTAACAAAATGGCGCCGTTACCGGGGATTGTGAATTGATATTGCGAGCATCGCAATAGTTGCTGAATTTTTAACTTCTGAATTTTTGACTTGTGCTTGTTAATTTGTTTTGTTTAGTGTGCAACTTTCGTTTTATGCTAGGGCAGGTTCCTGAGGACCAACTTCTTTTTGATCTCGAGATCGAAAGAACCGCAAGGAGACTGAATATCAGAACGAGACGAAGGAGGCAACAAGCTAGACAACGACAAGAACAAGGAGAAGGTTCTTCTACAACACACCCACCACCTTTCACACCTATCATGGATCCACCACCACCACCGCCCGTTTCCACACCATGTGTCAACAGTCCGAGGAATACAGCTCAGTTTGCCAACCACACGGGAAGGCAAGCCGAGATGAAGACGGGAACTCTTAACTTGCTATACGGAAGTCCATTAACCGGAATGGACCATGAAGACCCCTTTTCTTTTCTCACCAAATTTTACGAGATAGCATTGACAGCCGGAGTTGATCAAGCTCAAGAGCTATCGTTGTTCAAAAGACTATTTCCTCATGCTTTGCTCGGCAAAGCCAAAGATTGGTACTTGGATCAAACACCTGCATTCATGACGGATTGGAACGTGTTGGAAGAGAAGTTCATTGAAAGATTTTTCTCCCACAACCGGTTCATGGAATCCAAAACGGCTATCTCCGTGTTTTCACAAGGAGCCAACAAATCATTGAATGAGGCATGGTAAAGATTTAAATCCATGCTTCGAAAGTGCAAAGGGCATGGTTTTGACGAATTGATGCAAATCCACATTTTCAAGAATGGCCTTCAACCTAATTGCAAGACTTTATTGGATGCTACCTCGGGTGGTTCTTTGTTGTCTAAAAGCACCGCCGAAGCTACTGATATCATTAACCGTATGGCTCTAAATGACCTCCAAAGTCAAAGTAGAGGCAACACTTTGAAGAAACCGGAAGTGCTTGAACTTGGGAAAAACGATGCTATTCTTGCCCAAAATAAACTCATTTCACAACAAGTTGAACTCTTAACTCAACAAATAAAAGAGTTGAAAGAGCCTTCAAAAGCTAAACAAAGAGCTTGTTGTGAGCTTTGCAAGGGTGATCATGACACCGGGTTTTGTCCACCTCCCGGGTTCGAAGAGGTGAATTACATGGCGAACCAACGAGACTACCAACCGAGGCAACAACAACAACAACCGTATCAACAACATCCTCAAAATCAACAAAAACACTTTCAAGGGAATCAAGGGTTCCAACCAAGGGCTAACTATCACCATAGCCAAGGTTATGGGGGTGGTACTTCTAGCCGTCAAAATCCTTACCAACCTCAACAACCGCCGGTCGTGACTTCAAAGTTAGAAGAGACATTGACACAATATATGCAATTGGCGATGGCTAATCAAAAGAGCAACGATGCGGCAATCAAAAATCTCGAAACTCAAGTCGGTCAACTTGCTAAACAACTAGCGGAACAACAACCCGGACCATCTTTATCGGCGAACACGCAAACGAATCCAAAAGAGCATTGTAAAGCGATGACGACGAGAAGTGGAAGGGAGTTGATTAGTGAGAGTGAAAAAAGAGATTAGAGTGAAAAAAGAGAGGATGAGAAAAAAGATGAGGAGAAAAAAATAGAGGAGAGCATTGATGTTGAAGTTGGGGAGTGGAGTGAGGAAAAAGTTGAAAAGAATGAAAAAAATGGTGAAGTAGAAAATAAAGAAAGTGTGGAAGTTGAAAAAAATAAGAGTGATGAAGTGAAGGTGGAGGGAGTAAAAAAGAAAAGAGAGAGGAATTCTAGAGTTTCTAAAGGAAAGGAGGTAGTGGGCGCTACTCCAATCCAAAACCTTCCGTATCCACATGCTCCATCTAAGAGGGAGAATGAACGGCATTACGCCCGATTCATGGATATATTCAAACAACTTCAAGTGAACATTCCGTTTGCCGAAGCATTTGAGCAAATGCCTAAGTATGCGAAATTCATGAAAGACATACTTACTAAAAAGCGGAGGTACACGAAACCGGAGACAGTTGTCCTAGATGTTAGTTGTAGTGCAATCATTCGACGGACGCTTCCGAGAAAAGAGGTTGACCCAGGACGAGTTACTTTGCCGGTTACAATTGGTGATGTCTATGTCGGAAAAGGGCTAATTGATTCGGGGTCAAGCATTAATCTAATACCATTGTCTATTGTGAAGAGGCTTGGCAACATTGAAATGGAGGCCATCCGGATGACTTTGCAATTGGCCGATAAGTCGACTACCCATCCTCATGGGTTAGCCCAAGATGTATTGGTCAAAGTTGACAAATTCTTCTTCCCGGTTGATTTCATTGTGATTGATATGGAAGAGGATAATGATGCTCCGCTTATTCTTGGCCGACCGTTCATGAAAACCGTACACATGATGATTGACGTTGACGACGGTTTGATGAAAGTAAGGGTCCAAAATGAAGAAGTTACTTTTGATCTATTCTAAGCCATGAAGCATTCAAAGGATAGTCGTGATAGCTTTCGCATTGATGTGGTCGAAGAGGCAACTTTTGAAGTTTCTAAACATATTCATGAGATATCTCCTATGGAGTTAGCTCTTGATGACTCCTTTGAAGTTTTCACAATTGAAGAAGAGCAAGCTCTTGATGAATGCCTAAGGGAACTTGATAGTCTAAAAGAGTTACATCCGTGGGAAGTTGAGGAGGAAGTATTGAAGAAGGAGGTTAATGAAGAAAAATCGTCGATTGAATTGAAAATGTTACCTTCTAATTTGAAGTATGCATTCCTCGACGAGACCGAAGCAAAGTCGGTTATCATAAGAAATCTTTTGTCAAAGAATGAAGAAGTCCGTTTGATCAATGTTTTGAAAAAGAATCAAGAAGCCATGGGTTGGACTCTTTCCGATCTCAAAGGAATTAGTCCTTCCTATTGCATGCACAAGATCTTAATGGAAGAGGACTTTAAGTCGGTAGCTCAACCGCAACGCCGCTTAAATCCTACTATGAAGGAAGTTGTTAGAAAGGAGGTTGTTAAGTTGTTGGATGCGGGAATGATTTACCCGATTTCGGATAGCCCATGGGTTAGTCCTGTACATGTGGTTCCGAAGAAAGGTGGCATTACCGTGATTCGAAATGAAAAGGATGAGTTGATCCCGACAAAAGTGGCAACGGGGTGGCGTATGTGCATTGATTATAGGCGGTTGAATACCGCAACTCGAAAAGATCACTTTCCACTCCCGTTCATGGATCAAATGCTAGAAAGACTTTCTGGGCAACAATATTATTGTTTCTTAGATGGCTATTCCGGGTATAACCAAATTGCGGTTGACCCGGCCGATCATGAAAAGACGGCTTTCACATGTCCTTTTGGAATTTTCGCATACCGTAAAATGCCCTTTGGGTTGTGCAATGCACCGATGACTTTCCAAAGATGTGTGCAAGCTATTTTTGCCGACCTTATCGAGAAAACAATGGAAGTCTTTATGGGCGACTTCTCCGTATTTGGTGGTTCCTTTGGTCTATGCTTGGACAACTTGGAAACGGTTCTTGAAAGATGTGTGAAGACAAATCTTTTTCTTAATTGGGAGAAGTGCCACTTCATGGTGACCGAGGGGATAGTGCTTGGCCATAAAGTCTCTTCAAGAGGGCTTGAAGTTGATCGTGCTAAAGTTGAAGTGATTGAAAAGTTGCCTCCTCCGGTGAATTTGAAGGGAGTCCGAAGCTTTCTGGGGCACGCCGGTTTCTATCGGCGCTTTATCAAAGACTTATCAAAGGTAGCTAGGCCTTTGAGTAACTTGCTAGCTAAGGATCAGGTATTTCTTTTAACTGATGAGCGTTTACAAGCTTTTGAAATTTTAAAGGAAAAATTGGTTACCGCTCCAATTATAGTCGCTCCAAATTGGAATTTAAATTTTGAGCTCATGTGTGATGCGAGCGACTATGCAATCAGAGCGGTATTAGTCCAAAGAAAAGAGAAAAAATTTCATGCGATACACTACACAAGTAAAGTTCTTAATAAGGCTCAAGTTAACTATGCCACCACTGAAAAAGAATTACTTGTGATAGTGTATGCGCTTGAAAATTTTAGGTCATATCTTATTGGTTCCAAGGTCATAGTGTATACCGACCACTCGGCGATTAAATATTTGCTCACCAAACCGGACTCGAAGCAAAGGCTCATCCGTTGGATCCTCTTGTTGCAAGAATTTGATGTTGAAATCAAAGACAAGAAAGGATCGGAAAATTTGGTGGCGGATCATTTATCTCGCTTAGTTAATGTGGAGGTTACTGCTTCCGAGAAGGAAATCCGGGAAGAGTTTCCTGATGAAAAACTTTTCAAAGTTCAAGTTAGGTCGTGGTTTGCGGACTTTGCGAACCATAAGGCTAATGGTTTGGTGCCTCCCGACCTAACTTCGAACCAAAAAAGGAAATTTCTCTCGGATGCTAAGTACTACGTGTGGGATGACCCATACTTGTTTAAATTGGATGGTGATAACCTTTTGAGGAGGTGTGTTACTGGAGATGAAGCGCAAAGCATTCTTTGGCATTGTCACAACTCTCCTTACGACAGACACTACAATGGGGCAAGAACGGCCACTAAAGTCCTTCAGTCAGGATTTTATTGGCCTACTATTTTCAAAGACGCAAATGCCCATGCGCAAAGTTGTGATAGTTGCCAAAGAAGTGGTGGGATTGGTAAGAGAGACGAGATGCCTCTCCAAAACATCCAAGAGGTTGAAGTATTCGATTGTTGGGGTATCGACTTTGTTGGACCATTCCCACCCTCATATGGTAATGAATATATGCTTGTGGCGGTTGACTATGTTTCTAAGTGGGTTGAGGCGATTGCCTCACCTCGGGCGGATGCTAAAACGGTAATAAATTTTTTGAAGAAAAATATCTTTTCCCGTTTTGGAACCCCCCGTGTGTTGATTAGTGACGGAGGGTTGCACTTTTGTAATGCACCGTTAGAAAGCATTTTGAAACATTACGGTGTACCACATAGAGTGGCGACTCCGTATCACCCACAAGCAAACGGTCAAGCCGAAGTCTCTAATCGTGAGATTAAGAGAATTCTTGAAAAAACCGTGTCGAATTCTAAAAAAGAGTGGTCGCAAAAGTTGGATGAAGCTTTATGGGCATAATGTACCGCTTTTAAAGCTCCAATTGGGCTAACTCCTTTTCAATTGGTATTTGGTAAGACTTGCCATTTGTCGGTCGAATTGGAGCACAAAGCTTTGTAGGCTCTGAAATTATTGAACTTTGATAAGGATTTGGCCGGTGAAAAAAGAAAAGTGCAATTGCTTGAGTTGGAAGAAATGCGCAATGCCGCATATCACTCGAGTTGGTTGTACAAAGAAAAGGTGAAAGAGTATCATGACAAAAAGCTTAGGAAGAAGGAATTTGTGCCTGGACAGTTGGTCCTTTTGTTCAATTCTAGGTTGAGGTTATTCCCCGGGAAATTAAAATCTAAATGGTTCGGGCCATTTCGTGTCAAAGAAGTCAAAGAGTATGGAGCTGTTGTCATTGAGGACTTGGAGAAGAAAGATAGTTGGACGGTTAGCGGCCAACGTTTGAAGATTTATCTTAGCGGTCTTGTGGATCGCGAGAGCTGTGCAATCTGCTTGGATGCTCCTCTGTGAGCATCTCGAACCGTCGAGCTTATCTGACATTAAACAAGCGCTTGTTGGGAGGCACCCCAACATTGTAAGTATTTACAGCTTTGTGTTGTGTGGTATTAGTATTCAAATTGGTGGAACCTTGCTGAATTGTGCTGTGCAGTGCTGTTTTGAAAAAAAACAAGATCATGTCATGTTCGCTAGCTGCTCGCTAGGCGAAGACAGTAGCGAGTCGTTCGCTAGCTCTTCGCTAGGCGAACGTTGCGTGACAGAACTTTATTTTATTTTTCAGAGGGCCACTCATTTGGGCCCAAAACCCATTTATTTTGTTTTAGTCTGAACATAGGGTCACCAACTCACTCTCACTTTCACACTTTTCACTTCCATCTCACACAAAAACTTTGAGAATCATCCTTGTGCAAACCCTAACTGTTGCATTTCATTAATCAATCAACCTCTTCAATCAGATGGCATCCAGGTCAAGTGCTGCAAAAAAGAGAAAGGTCGGGAGCACTTCCCGCACTGTGCCAATTCAATTTGACACCGATAAATTCGTTGGGGCAAAGCAAGCCGCACGTTATGTGGCGTTGGAGAAAAGGAAAATCTTACCTGAGAAGAGGTTTTTGATCAACGCACAAGGCGATTATCGGACATTTGCAAGGTTGATAAATAGCAAGAAATGGGACAAGTTGATCTCTCCACCCGAAAGCTATGATATTGAGATAGTGCGCGAGTTCTATGCGAACGCGCTGCCAAATGACGACGAGCCTTTCACTTGGACTACAAGAGTGTCAGGACGTCAGGTCGCTTTTGATAGGGATGCTATTAACCGAGTGCTTGGTGAACCACTCCATCTGGGAGTTAATGAGAGGGATGCATACCACAGAGATCTGAGGCTCCACAGGAACACTGATACTATTTCTGCGGCCCTGTTGTTTGAGGGAAAGTCGGTTGAGGTGAACCCATTTAGGGTTCCTGTGAGGTACCATCGGGAGGATATGATACCCTTGGCTCAGCTGATTTTGATGCTGGTTCTGACTAACATTAAGCCCAAGTCACACACGTCGACCGTGTCGATCCCAGTGGCACACTTGGTCCACTGTATTCTAACTAATGTACAGATCGATGTGGCGCGAATCATTGCGATTGAGATGAAGTCCGTGGTTGAGAGCGGGCTGAAGTCGGGGGCGCGAGTTAACTGCCCCCTTGCTTTTCCTTGTCTCGTCATGGCTTTGTGCCTACAGTCGAGGGTGAAGCTACCCTCCCGCAGTCAGGTAAGGATTCCGTCCGCAATCGACGATCGATATATGGACAAGTACTGTAAGCCAAAGAACTTCCGAGGTAGTACAGCTGTTGATGATACCGGGGCTGCTGATGGTCCTGGTGCTTTTTCTCAGGGGTTTGATCCTTTCCAGCAAGCTGTTTGCAATTACAATTGGTATTGGATGGCGGCGACTCAGCGCGCCATGATTGATATACATGACTCTATGCACGTATTACAATTGCAGGTACGTGACCCTTCTGGAGAGCATCCTCTAATGACGTGTGAGCAGTTCCTGCAACATGCTAGCTGGCCTGAGGACAAGCCTGTTTTCGGAGAGGGGGCGGGTGCTGGTGCTTCTGGTGCTGATGGTTCTGGTGGCGCTGATGATGCTGATGATGATGATGATGGTGGTGATGATGATTCACCTAGGGCTTAGAACCACAAATTGTGAGGAAACCTCCATTGTACACTAAAATGCTGGATTCTAATAAACTGTGTTGATTCATTTGATCCGTGCTTTGTCTTTTATTATTGTGAATTTGTGGAAGCAATTAGAAATGATCAAGGCGCTTGTTTTCTTTCGAGCACAACCAGTTCCAAATACAACTTACCCATGAGCAGAGAGTATTCGTGAACCCCTTTGAGCTTAAACAGTTGAATCTCAGCTTGAAATAAGGCGAGACGTCAAAATCTTTTTTCTTGAAACCCTGAAATTTTTGATAATTGTTCTTTTGCCGTAAAAAGTCAAGAGCATTCACTTGGGGTGAGTAAAAGATAAGTTGGGGAGAACGAAAATGAGAATCGGTAGGTGCCACAACTCTTGAATAACCGAGCAAGCATTGAAAAAAAATAGAAAAGAGAAACATCTGTTTTGTGAATACGATGTAAAAAAAATGAAAATGAATGCTTGCTTGGAAGAAAAATAGTGAAAAAAAAATTGAGTTGTGAAATAAGAGTTGTGAAGGTTTCAAATGAGAAACAAGTGGAACGAAGTTGAGATGTGTGAATAGCTTGTACAGTGAATGTCTCTTTTGCATCGGCAAGTTCGTTTTCAATGGCCTTAGATATGACCCTTGTTTGTAAACCTGACCAAGCTACAACCGGAAAAGACCTTAGTGATCTTCGTGCTTCCGCATTTTCATTTATAATTGTTAGACATTGTATGAATTGAATTGACTTTTGTATTGTTTGTTGGAGAGTGAAATTGTCCCCGCGGTTGCAAACGCGTAATTTCTTCAATCCTTATTCGAAGAGGAGAGATAGGGTGATTCATTCAGGATAACATTGTTGTGGATTGATACATGTTTTGCATTGCTATAAGGCTTTATTTCTTGTGTATTGTGTTATTCTAACCATTGGGAACTTGTGTCTGGTTGATTCTCTTGTGTTTGAGCCATTTTATCCGATTTCGGAGAAATCTTTTTCTTTAAGCAAATCCTCTTGTCCTTCAAAAGGCATACTTTGCTTGAGGACAAGCAAGAACCTAGTTGGGGAGAGTTGTTAGATGCCCAAGTTTTCTTATTTGAGCTATCAAATGTGGGCATCTTTCACTCCTTTTTGTCGAAAAAGTGTTCGAAACCGCCCTTGCTTTTGTTGATTTATAATACTATGTGAAATGATCTTGGTACCTTTAATTTGTGTGTTATTGTGCAGGAATTAGGCATGAAAGAGTAGAAAACTAAGGCACAAGAAAGATGGCAAAGGAACCAAGAAAGAAAGCAAACATAAGCAAGCTCGCTAGGCGAGTGAGGTAGCAAAGTATTCGCTAGGCGAGCACGCAGCGAGATGCCAGCGAACACTCCCAGACTTGGACAGAACCAAAAAGATCAAAACTCGCTGTGGCGAGGGATGTAGCGAAGTATTCGCTAGGCGAGCATCCAACGAGCAAGTAGAGAACACTTCCAGTAGCAAAAACATCAAGACTCACTGGAGCGAATGAGAGAAGCGAGGGCTTCGCCTAGCAAAGGATTGTTCGCCTAGCGAACAGATGCAAAATTGTCTGGGATGATTCCTCTAGACGCAGGCTCTTCTGGTGACTTATTTTGGGGCTCGCTAGGCGAACCATTCTGCTCGCCTAGCGAGCATGACAGCTCAGCAACCATTTCTATAAGTAGTATGGGCTACTTTTTGGAACAGATCTTTTTTTTATCATCTTTTTACTTGTTTTTTGCTGAGAGGTGATTTTTGGTGCCCTAGAAACCCCATTTCTAATTTTTCTTCTTCTCTTGACAATATTTTACAAAAAGAAGGTGGATTCCCATCCAATCTCAATTCTTCGGCTCGGATGTTGATCAACCTTCTTCCGAAACTTGTTGTTCAAGCTACCATGAAAATGAGTAGCTAAGTCTTTCATTTTGTCAAGGTTAGATGTAGATGATCATAAGCTTTGTATGTATATGGGTTGATCTTCATTTGTAAACTCTTTGATGATGAATGTATGGTGAAAACCTTGTTTTATTGATAACTCTTTGTGTTGGTTTATTATTGAAAGGTGTTTTCCAACTCTTGACCTAGGTTTTCATCCATCCTTGTTCTTTAGCTAGAGATAGTTTTATATTGTTTGTTGGAGAGTGAAATTGTCCCCGCGGTTGCAAACGCGTAATTTCTTCAATCCTTATTCGAAGAGGAGAGATAGGGTGATTCATTCAGGATAACATTGTTGTGGATTGATACATGTTTTGCATTGCTATAAGGCTTTAGTTCTTGTGTATTGTGTTATTCTAACCATTGGAAACTTGTGTCTGGTTGATTCTCTTGTGTTTGAGCCATTTTATCCGATTTCGGAGAAATCTTTTTCTTTAAGCAAATCCTCTTGTCCTTCAAAAGGCATACTTTGCTTGAGGGCAAGCAAGAACCTAGTTGGGGAGAGTTGTTAGATGCCCAAGTTTGCTTATTTGAGCTATCAAATGTGGGCATCTTTCACTCCTTTTTGTCGAAAAAGTGTTCGAAACCGCCCTTGCTTTGTTGATTTGCAATACTATGTGAAATGATCTTGGTACCTTTAATTTGTGTGTTATTGTGCAGGAATTAGGCATGAAAGAGTAGAAAACTAAGGCACAAGAAAGATGGCAAAGGAACCAAGAAATAAAGCAAACATAAGCAAGCTCGCTAGGCGAGTGAGGTAGCGAAGTATTCGCTAGGCGAGCACGCAGCGAGATGCCAGCGAACACTCCCAGACTATGACAAAACCAAAAAGATCAAAACTCGTTGTGGCGAGGGAAGTATCGAAGTATTCGCTAGGCGAGCATCCAGCGAGCAAGTAGCGAACACTTCCAGTAGCAAAAACATCAAGACTCGCTGGAGCGAATGAGAGAAGCGAGGGCTTCGCCTAGCGAAGGATTGTTTGCCTAGCGAACAGATACAAACTTGTCTGGGATGATTCCTCTGGACGCAGGCTCTTCTGGTGACTTATTTTGGGGCTCGCTAGGCGAACCATTATGCTCGCCTAGCGAGCATGACAGCTCAGCAACCATTTCTATAAGTAGTATGGGCTACTTTTTGGAACAGATCTTTTTTTTGATCATCTTTTTACTTGTTTTTTGCTGAGAGGTGATTTTTGTGCCCTAGAAACCCCATTTCTCATTCTTCTTCTTCTCTTGATAATATTTTACAAAAAGAAGGTGGATTCCCATCCAATCTCGATTCTTCGGCTCGGATGTTGATCAACCTTCTTCCGAAACTTGTTGTTCAAGCTACCATGAAAATGAGTAGCTAAGTCTTTCATTTTGTCAAGGTTAGATGTAGATGATCATAAGCTTTGTATGTATATGGGTTGATCTTCATTTGTAAACTCTTTGATGATGAATGTATGGTGAAAACCTTGTTTTATTGATAACTCTTTGTGTTGGTTTATTATTGAAAGGTGTTTTCCAACTCTTGACCTAGGTTTTCATCCATCCTTGTTCTTTAGCTAGAGATAGTTTTGAATGAGTTTGTTCACTAAAAAGTTAAACCTAAAAGTTGTCATTTTGATAGATTGCGTGAGAAATCAACAATGGATCAAAATGGGAAAAACCCACAATGTGTGTTAGAAATAAACACATTGGGAGGATTTTGTGAATGTGTTTATCATCTAATGGAGTTTATGGGTTTTGTTTGATCGAACATATGCATGCAAAGTGATCGTCGAACCCTAACTTTGACAATCTTTCTCAAATTGTAAAACCAAAACTTTTACCGCAATTTCTTATTTTTTATGCAAGCTACCGTAACCGAAAACTAAAACCCCCTTGTTACTATAAGTTAAGAACTTAACAACTGTCGAACGGCGGCAATATCACATAATCCCTATGGAGACGATAACAAATCCCGATACTCTATCCCTGTTCTAACAAAATCCCAAAAAATAAATAAAGGAAAACTAAGGCCATAACCGATCACCACAAGACAATAATAATAAACACATTATTATTATTATAAATTTAAATTCTGTAAATTAAATAAACCAAATTAAATTTTGGCGACTTATCACACCATGCAGAGTTAGCCGGTGGTTCCGGCCAAAATGCAGCCGAAATTAAAAATTTCTCCTTTAGTGATCCTTAGAATGGGCATGATCAGTGATAGAATCGTTACCTCTTGTGGAGATTGAAACCTTTGATGCAGATCTAAGGAGTGATCACGAATGTTGAATGGTGACATCGCCTATACTCAGTCCACACGAACGGATTCCTTCAATCTCAGTGCTAGCTGCTACGAATAAAGGCTTTGAGTGTGTGTTTGTGTGTGTGTGTGTGTGTGAGAGAGAGAGAGAGAGAGAAACGAAATTTCAACTATGCAAATGCTTCTGCACAAGGGTTCTATTTATAGAACCACTTGTGTGGGCCGCAAGCTAAAAAGTCCACTTAAGTGTATGTGGCCCATATCTTATGATATGACAATATCACTTAAGCGCGTGGTACCTTACCATATTTCGTATTCTACTTAAGTACACCGTACCTTAAGATGTCCTATAATAGACTTAAGGGCACCGTACCTTACTGTGTTCCTTATTTACTCTATCTCTCATCAATCCGTCCTTTTGTGTGTGACCCTGTAGGTTTTTGCGACATTAGCAATTATATTAAATCACGTATTTAACATAATAAACAATGAGCGGTATCTAGCAACACATCACTTCTACCCAAGACACGAAAATGTCATGTGATCTGACAAATCCTTTTGTGATAATACTTATGTGTACAATTACCCTTTTGCCCATATATCTATATTGAACACAAGGCATAGACCGTGTCATCCTTGTCCAGTTCAATATTGGGCCCGTAGACATTTATCATGTTACACAGGATGGGAAAATTCCATCTAGGCCACTCATGTCCCTCAGCATGCTTCGTGGAGTACCCATCAACTGTCTTTATGGTCATCCAGTTATGGATAATGTTTGATCAGAAATAAAGCACTTGACTATATCTCTAGGGTCCACAGTGGTTTCAGCTCGAAGGGTGGTAAACACCATTATCACCATGAGAATAACTTATGACACTTTGCATAATATTCTATATGGTATTCTCATAACTGGTCAATCTAGTATAAATATTACTCCTAAGATTCATACTTATGTTTAAGACTTGATAACTCCTTATCCATGATCTATGAGATGTGATCATCAGTCTAAATACATAATAGTGTTAATGTTTTAATGTTATCCCACTTCACAACAAAGCTTAATTATGGATACTTTAAGAATAGTATCCTTATGTTTAATGGGATCTCATGATTAAGTCACACTTGATACATTAAACGGACTATCTATTCTAGGGACTTTATTAAACAAACATAATAAAGAAAAAACATTTTATTATTAATAAATAATTCGATACAAGTACCAAAAGTATTGGCCTCTAGGGCTTACACCAACAAACCTCATCAGCAATAGGGATCACATTTGTGGTAGTCACCTTATCAATAATAGGGGTTGTATTTGTCTCGGCCACCTCATCAGTAATAGGGGTTGCATCCATCTCGACCACCTCAGCTAGGTCAATAACAGTCTGACCCTGCACCTCTTCAACATGAACAACCTCAACAACATGCTCATTTGCATCGTCTTTGGGCTGCTCATCTAATCTAACCTCTTGACGCCGGGTGCTATGGGGTGCATATAACTACCCAGCCAACAGTTTCCGGTGAGAACTGGTTGGAACTACTCTCCTCGATCGTAGTTGGGGAGACTCTGCCTCAAAATCCCTAACCCAGGTTGCCACTCTATCCTTAATATTGCCTACAATAGTCCCTTCCTTTCCCATGATCTTCACTACAAAATGGAAAAATGCAAAAAACAATGAACTACCGCCAAATTTAGAATTTCCGGGATTCTACATATTTTACCGACAATTTTGAAATTCTCCGTACTATGATACAAAATTTGAACTACCGCCATTTTCAAAATTTCAGATAAAAATTTTAACATTTTGAAATACTGAGATTTTTAGAATTTCATGTACCATAGTATGAGTAAATACCTGAAATCCTGAAATTGCTCGAAAAAATCCATGAATATATACTGGAATTTCTCAAATTCCCAATACAAATACAAAGGGTTTTAACCGGAAGTTCTGAAATTCTCAGTAAAAACACATGAATTATGGAAAAAAGCCTTACTTATCACTAAATTTTTGGTATGAAAAGTAAAATTTCCGGTATCATAAAGGATCTTTTGAAATATGCAAAAAATTTGAGTGGATTTTGAAAAATGGTTTAAAATGTGTGAAGGATAATAGTCAATTAACTCAATTTATGAGGCTGTCAGGTATAAGTGGTGGAGAGGTGGCAAGTTAAACTCTCATAACCTTGAGGACAAGATTCCTAGTGTCGCGTTGCAAAAAATATCCGAGCTAATCGCACGCTCAAAATACAACAGAGTAACCACTGAATTTTATTTATTATAAGAGAAAGGGAGAATATAAATAAAATCCAAAAGGGAAGAGAAAAAGGGTAAGGAAGTCGATTATGCAAAGGGAATGTATTAACATCCCTCACATCTATTGTACTCAACGGGAACCATTTTGATTGTTCTTTACGCATATGGGTGTTATCATATGAGGGTTCATTACAAGGCCCATGTGTTCTATTGTTTTTGTTTGGATTCACCAAGTTAGGGTGTATGAGCAATGCCAAGGTGCGTGTGGAGTAAAAGGATTTGGGCCTGATTGTTAGCCCAAGGTAGAATCTCAGAGTGAGGGAAATGAGGGTGAAGGCCCCTCATTCATAACATGCCCAAGAATGACCATGCTTCTCCTCTCCTCTCCCGAGTAACCGGAAATCACTCCACCGTGTCAAAAATCGCCTCTGGCATCGGTGGAGCCCAAAAATCTCTCAAACCACCATCTTATTAAACCTTTCTCCCACATTTCCTTATTCCTTAACACTAATTGCTTTGAAACTCAACCTAACCTCTGAGATCTTAACCTAAACACAAACCCTAATATTCTTCAAAACAAAACAAATAAATCACCTTTATTCATGAATCCAAGGCGCAAACATAGGGTTTCAACTCAAGTAATAATCCTTTACAACATGGTAACAAAGATGAAAGAAAATATGAAGGATTTATGCTTACCAACAGAGCCGAAGACTGCTCTGGTAGTTTTCGCAAATGCTTGAAGATGAAGATAAAGAATAGAAACCCAAAGATACGCAATTCCAAGTAATATCTGAACCCTAACTTCTTGCGAGTTCTTCTTCTCTTCTTCTTTTTCCTTTTGGAACTCTTGAATTAGGGAGATTAGTCTGTAGGTTGTTGTTGTTATAGAATATAGCATAATAGGAACTATAGCAATGAACTTGGGTTATTGGATTGAATAGGTAGTGATGATGATGATGATGAATAGTGGTGTTAGGGTGCACGATGTAAGCTTAGCTCAATTTGATGCAGAGCTTCAATGTGAATCTCTCATCAATGGTGGAAAGAGAGATTTAGTGAGTTTGGGAGGTTTAGGGAATGAAACTGGAAGAGTTTCTTTAAGGTAGATGATGATTGATCATGAAGCAATGAGTGTAGTGTTTCTATAGATGGATATGAGTAGAACTTAGGAGGGAATGATAGTTAGAATTAGTTAGGATTGAATCAATTTCCACCCTTAGATGGTGATCCTAGACTAGGGTTTATCAAGGGTGGAAAATCATTGATGAATTTGTTTGGGTTTAATTTAGTTGGAGTGAAAAAAAAGTGGAATGATTTGTGTTTGTCTTCAACTGAAATTAGTGTAAAAATTAGGATAGAAGTGTGTTTATTTGGTTGCTAAGAGTTAGTTATGATTTAAAGTTTAGTTAGTGTGTTTGGAGGGAATTTTGAACACAAGGGTAGTTTGGGAATTGGCTTAGCACACATGACAATTAGTGGCAGTTAGTTATCAGTGACAATTAGAAGTTTGCTTAGTAGTTAGTTTGGAAGTTAGTTATTAGGTTAGTTGGTTATGCTAGTGTTGGTTAGCAACTAAAATTGGTAGTTATCTTAGAGTTTGTTTGAAACTGCCTTGGTCAGTTAGGGCAGATAGTTGCAGGCATATAACTGACTTGAAAGTTAGTTAGACTATGGGTTTGTAGTTAGAGGCATTAGGGAAGTTATGAAGTTGGATTTTAGGATGTAAGGTTTTTTATTCTAACTATCTTGAATTTTGACAGTTGCAATAGGGTGTTAGACTAGCTATTGTTGTATGGCATGGTTACTATTTGAATGTTGACCATAGCAGCATATCTTGATGATTGTGAATATTGATGTATATGTTTGAACTAAAGTGAGTGGAAATTTAAATGGTATGTCATGGATTGCATAGTTAGATTCTCTGGCTATGATGGTTTAAAGTTAGTTGATGGCTATGACTATTGATTGAATATATGTGTGGTTGACCTGATATAAGTTTGAATGGTAATATATGTACTTATATGATGAAAAGTTTGATATTACACTGCCTTTGATTCATGGTATGCATGAGGGTAGGAACTATCATGACAATTTTTACTGAATGTGTGTGTTGATTGTCCCCAATTGGTGATGATTGGGTTTGGTGTGTATGTTTGTCATGGTATTGTTTGAATTGTTTGGACTTAAATACACAATGTTATGCATATGTGATATTGTGTAGTTATGGCTAATGGTATGTGGTTTGTGTCTTGATAAGAACATGGCCTAGGTGTTTATGTATGGTATGGTAGGATTGAATGTGTCATGATGCTAATATTGTTTGAATGTTGTGGGGCAGTTATGAAGTTTGGCATAGCATGATGAAACAAGTTGGATATGGACAAGGCTTGGCATGAAGTTTGGCATGAGGTTTGGCATGAAGCTTGATCATGAAGCTTGGTCATGAAATTTGAAGATTATGAGGCTCATGGGTCTATGATTAGAGGTTTGACTTTGGTCAATTGTTTGACCAAAAGTCAATAGTTGATCAAAAGGCAATTGTAGCTCAAACTTAGTTTTTTTTTTGTAATCTTCATTTATTTATTTTTGGCAATAAATTTTTGGGATTTTGAGCATGAGCTTTGACTTTGTAACCTATTCCTATAATAAAAGAATTTTTCCCTCCATTTTGTACAATTTGAATTTTTGAATCTTTGCACTTTTGACTTTGAACCCAAAATCATCACTTTCATGCTTTAATCCATTTAGACTTATAATACATCCCAAAATAAATAATGATTAATCACTTAATATGACTTGGTCAACAAAAAGTCAATATTTTATGGTTGACTATGTTGACAAAAAGTCAACCTTGTGTGAATGACTTTTCAAATCTTCTTGGTCATAATGTGTACTAATACAACTAATATTTCTTGAACATAATTAGAGATTCAAAAACTTAGGTCAAGAAAAGTCAACATTCAAATGTGACTTTGACCAAAAAGTCAACTATAACGCAATGGTCCCAAAAGCTTGTTTCATAAGTGCACCCAACAAGAAAACCCTAATCTACAACAACCTCTAGGATACCTTGTGCCATAGTAAATCATCTGATCGAGTTATCCACATCCAAGTAGTGAAAACACAAACAATATGAACCCTTTGAACCAATAATAGTGTTACATGTAGATGCATGTACATGTGGATGATCCTAAAAATGAATTATTGGGGTAAATGTATGCAGATGAATCATGAGTCATATGACAGATAAAATGAGAATAGGTAGGGCAAGTTTAGGATATGACACCTAATAGATCTGACAATAGTGACAACATTATAATTAGATCCAAGAGGATTAAAAAACCTCTTAAGCTTAGAGAATGTGTTTCTTAATTAATCTTTATATTTTCTCATTGTTGCAATTTTTTTAAAATTTCTTCAAGTGTACTTAACCCATTAATTTTTAAATAGATTCATTATGGATGACCTAATATTTAAGTGTAACTTTCTATTACTATTGAATATGGTTAAGGGTGGAAACTGGACTCATCCTCAGTGGATGCCTGCCAAATTTATCCATAAAAGATATGGTCAAAATCCGCAAAATGGATACGGACATGAGCCCAACCAATTATCCACTAAAATAAACGGGTATGAGCGCAGGTACGAGTACCTTAGTGCCTACCCCATCCATACCCGCATAATATATATTTATATATTTTTATTTTAATTATCATATACATGGTTATAAATTATTAAATACACGCACTTTAATATAGGTGTTTGTTTATTTCTTAATTCAGTTATATCATCTTTGAATTTTTTTAAAGTTGTTAAAATTTTAAAATAATATAATAAATTATAATTGATCGATATTTTTTATTAAAAATGTGGGTAAACGAGTATAGGTATAAATACATAGATATTCATAAAGTATGGATACAGATACAAATATTAATGTCCACACGAGTATTAGCTCGGGTACAGAGATTTTTTTTCTAACCGCAAATATAAAGACGGATATTATAGTATCCTACTCAAATCCTATTCATTCCTATATATGAGTATTTAATTTGTAAATTTTATTTTTTATTTATTTCTCGTATTCAATTATTAACCCTGACTATTGATATCATAGAATCCACCGTTAGAACTCACACTTGAGGGGGAGTATTGAGAATGTATCAAGTGTGAGTAATATGAATAATAGTCTCACATTGGTTGGAAATATGGAGACTTGAGCATTTATAAGTAAGAGAACCCACTCACCTATTACCTTAAGATTTTGGGTGAATATGTGGTGTGTCTCACACAAAGGTGTTGCTCTAAAAAGAAATTGTCTCACAATGTTCAATGCTCACTGGTGAAATAACTCCCCCAACAATGGTATCATGAGCCTTTCGTTCGAGAAATGAATCGATTTACTTGTATTGAAAGTCAACGGCGTCAATGTGGTGAATAAGAAACATTCCGTTTAAGAGTGTCAACGGCGTCAGTGTGATGAATAAGAAACGTTTCGTTTAAGAGTGTCAACGACGTTAATGTGGTGAATAAGAAACGTTATGTGCAGTACAAGAGTTTGTGGAAGTAAGAAGGGAGCATTGTGGACTCACACTTTAGGGGGAGTGTTGAGAATGTATCAAGTGTGAGTAATGTGGGTAATAGTCACACATTGGTTGGAAATATGGAGACTTGAGCATTTATAAGTGAGAGAACTCACCCACCTATTACCTTAAGATTTTGGATGAATATGTGGTGTGTCTTTCACAAAGGTGTTGCTCTAAAAAGAAAAAATCTCACAATGTTCAATACTCCATAATAAAAAACTCCTCCAATAAAATATGGGATAATTTAAAGGCTAAATTAACAACTTGTTGTATATTTTTTTAATGTCTACCGATACTCTAAAAAATCACCAAATAAGTGACCTTAATTTTTAGTGAAAGCAAATTATTCAAGTAAAAAAAAGTTTGTTGGGGCCATTACTCTATGTTCAAACTTTATTGTCTCCATTGTGTAAAAAAAACTTCATTGTCTCGATTGTAATACAAAAAGAAAATAAATTAACAAACAAATAATAGCCAAGAAAGATTTTTCACATTGCATTGAATTTAATAGACAAGAAAGATTTTCCTCAACAACAAAAAAACAGACAAGAAAGATTCATAATTAAGGTAAATCATAGCTTGTTATTTTCATGGGTCCAATATAGGTACAAAAGCTGTTAAATGCCAAAATAAACTTTCAAAGTTAGGCATATTGTTTGATAATTGGAACCAAAACGAGTGGATGGTTATGTCCAAAGTACTATTATTTTGTCTTTTCATTTTATGATTATTAGGTGATGGCTTTAGCTTTTGTCCTAACAATATAATTAATAGAATTCAAGTAATGTACATGACTGCATTGGCTTTACAATACATCCTAGTAATTATTTTAAATTTTAATTTTTGTATCAATGAATGTTCCAACAACAAAGGAACTCACTTAGCAAAGTTAACAGAACAATTCAAATAAGTAATTAAATAGAACTTATAATTTGTTTGAAGCAAATTATTTTTATAGAAACATACAAAAATCATCTTTGTTATGCTGTTGTTTGTCAAATTTGTTGGATTAATATATATATATAATAATGATTAGGAATCTAATCTTATGGGCTTAGTCCGGCCCTAGAAAAGACCCAACATGAAAAATAAAACAGTGTATAAAACAAAGAGGTCGACTTGTTTGGTTCTATATCATGATTATGTATGAATTTATAATGCTGGAAAAAACCATTCTTGTGAAAAATAATATAGAAAAAATGGGAAAAAACAATTTAAGTTATAGAGACAGAGAAAATAATTCTTTTGAGCTGGCTGTTATAGAAGTCCAGCTTGGACAGACATCATTATGTGTCTCCTAATAATTGGTGGTTGGAGTAATTATGTTAAAATGGGGAGGCTGTTTTGGATGTTTTTTTTTACGTAAAAGGCTGTTTTGGTTTATGCAGCATCCTTTAGTGAAGAGAGTTTTATATATAACTTGTTTTTTTTAAGGTGTAGTTTGTTTCATGTAGCATTTAATTTGATATTAAGTAGTATTAAATTCAATTAAGATGATGTACTTCATTTCATTCATAATAAATGTTAAATATTTATTATTGACGAGTGACTTGACCATAACTTATAGGATCATAAGTATATGGTTAATTGCATTTCATTTGATTCATAGGATCTTCAAACCTGTGTTAACCCATGATTTCTTATCGATCATTGTTTTACAGTTCTTGAAAGTTGAGTGTGCTTACGAAAATAGTGACGATAAAGTCAATGATTTATATTAAAATAGTGTGAAGTTTATGATTTAGAATAATTTGTATTTGAAAATAAGTTTAATAAAAAAATTGTAATAATTAAATTTATTTTTTATAAATAAAAAAATTAATTTTGGCATTCAGAAACAAAAATAAAAAATATAAATTATTGAATATTAAGACATAGTTAAAATCATATAATATTTATAAAAAAAATATTGCAAAAGTATTTCTTTTATAAAAAATTATTGAAAATAGTTTCAAATTTAAATAATTTTTTGAAATTTTAATATAAGTCATGGGCACCGCCGACCGCGTCTCATTCATTCCAGAACCTTCTCGGCACATGAGGATTATCATCATAATTATCACAATAGATCTCAACTATAAGTACATCTAACGGTTCTTCAAATTTGACTGTTAACAAATACCAAGTTCGTTATTTTCCTCTTTATATTTAGAGAAGACGTCAAACTGAGGTAACAAGTTTCAAAGTCAATGTTATTTCACTCTTCTTTCTCACATATATATTGACTTGAACGTTCGAGTGCTAACCTTGCAAGTCCCCTCACTTCACCTCATCAAAAGTTGTGATTCACCATCACCGTTATTTCTCCTCTCATTTCTGGTTCCATAATGGAACAGCGACGTCGTCTATGGGAATCGAGTTATGATTCCTACGATTTCCACAAATTCGTGTTCACTTTTCAACTTCACAGTTCGTAACTTCCTCCGATCACCGAGCGGAAGCATTTTCAATTAAGTGCGGAGATCCATCGCATATTTATTCAACCAAGCATAATTTCAATTTTGTTTCCTCAAATTTACAGATCTTCAATTCTTACAGTTCTCGATGATGATTGGATCTAAGGCTACTAGAATCATCATTGCGCATGAAGTTTTTGTCGTTGCTCTAGTGGTAAATAATCAACCACCTCTTCCTCCTCCATAAAATGTCATAGATCGTGGAATAATTGTTATGCTACATCCAGATTTGGTTCAAGCTTCGCAATTAGCTAGATCTATTCAAGTTACTCTGATAGAGATTTTTGTTCCACCTTCAATTATGCAGTCGGAGGTCTTGCATGGCGTTCATGCTCTACAAGTGAACCTCGGTAAATAAGGTGCTAATGAAATATTGAATAAAATATTTAACATTGTTCGACAACAGAATTCGTTCATGCTTGAAGAGAGACTTCAGCGCCTGGAACAAAGCCTTCACAATACTTCATCCGTGAATATACTATCCAAGAGGTTGCGTTAGGAAAAACTTATGTTGTTGTCCCAAAACTAGTCTGGGCGAAGAGAGACGAGGCCCTCAATAGAAGGATTGTCATAAGTGAAGGAGAATTGCCATCCAAGGCGCAGCGGAATTTAAAAATTTCTCCATTTAGTGATCCTTACGAATGGGCATGATCAGTGATAGAATCGTTACCTCTTGTGGCGATTCAAACCTTTGGTGCAGATCTCTTGTAATGATCAAAACCTTGGATACAGATCCACGGGGCGATCACGAACGTTGAACGATGACAACGTCTCTACTCAGTCCACATGAACGGATTCCTTCAATCGTAGTGCTAGCTGTTATGAATGAAGGCTTTGAGTGAGAGAAAGAGAGATACGAAATTCCAACTCTTCAGTTGTGTTGTATTCCCATACAATGCTTCTGCACAAGAGTTCTATTTATAAAACCACTTGTGTGGGCTTCAAGCCAAAAAGCCCACTTAAGTGTATTTTGGCCCATATCTCATAATATGCCAAAATCACTTAAGTATTTGGTACCTTACCATATTTCGTATTCTACTTAAGTACACTGTACCTTATGATGTTCCTTAGTTACTCTATCTCTCATTAATCTGTCCTTTGTGTGTGACCCTATAGGTTTTCGTGGCGTTGGCAATTATATTAAATCACGTATTTAACATAATAAACAGTGAGCGGTATCTAGCAACACATCACTGCTACCCAGACACGAAAATGTCATGTGATCTGACAAAACCTCCTGTGATAATGATTATGTGTATAATTACCCCTTTGCCCTTATGTCTATATTGAACACAAGGTATAGACCGTGTCATCCTTGTCCAGTTCAATATTGGGCCCATAGACATTTATCCTGTTACGCAGGATTGGCAAATTCCATCTAGGACACTCATGTCCCTCAGCATGCTTTGTGGAGTACCCATCAACTGTCTTTATGGTTATCCAGTTACGGACAACGTTGGATCAGCAATAAAGCACTCGACTCTACATCTAGGATCCATAGTGGTTTCAGGTCGAAGAGTGGTATACACTATTATCACCATGAGAATAACTTATGACACTTTGCATAACTTTCTATATAGTATTCTCATAGCGGTTCAATCTGGTATAAATATTACTCTTAATATTCATACCTATGTTTAAGACTTGATAACTCCTTATCCATGATCCATGAGATGTGATCATCAGTCTACAAACATAATAGTCTTAATGCTTTAATGTTATCCCACTTCACACTAAAGCTCGACTACAGATACTTTAAGAATAGTGCCCTTATGTTTAATGTGTTCTCATGATCAAGTCACACTTGATACATTAAATGGACTATCTATTCCAGGGACTTTATTAAACAACCATAATAAACAAAATGCCTTTTATTATTTATAAATAATTCAATACAAGTACCAAAAGTATTGGCCTCTAGGGCTTACACCAACAATAAGAGCATGAAGCAGCATACTCCTCCTCATAGCCCCGAGGAAGACCGAGGCAGTCACGCTCATTCCACGACTCAAGATGAAACTCGGCCAGGAATGGTGCAGTCGAAGCACCTGTTTTCCGTAAGAATCCTTGAGAGTAAGATCCCAAATTCCATGGAGAAGTCGCTCAAGTAGGGCGAGTAAAATGGAAAGGGAGATCCCGAGGAGCATGTGCAGCTCGTAAATGATTGACTGAGTTACTTCAACACTGATGATGCATCCAAGTGAAAATTGTATGTGTTAACCTTGATTGGGATGACCGGTTATGGTTCAATGGTTTCCCGATGGAAGTATCAATTCTTTGGAGGAATTGTGTGAGAGGTTCCCTGCGTATTTCATAGCTCAAAAGCGACAGCCTATAATTAAAGCTACCCTGAGTAAGGTCAACCAGGGAAAGAAAGTGGGTGTACGATATTACGTAGACTGATCCACAGAGGTCTCTGTTGAGGTGGAAGGGACTCAAAAAGGTCTTCAATGCTCGATCTTTGAGAATGGCCTTCTGAGAGACCATCCCTTTAGGAAGAAGTTAGGAAAGCAGGAAGTAAAATTTGTCCAAGAAATTTTAGCCATGGTTGAATCCAACATGTTCCTAGAAGAGAAAATAACCATGGATTTTGACAACCCTGCCTCTATCGAATCTCACTTCAGTCTCCAACAAAGAAAGAGTCCCATCGGCATCGTAATGACTCCGACCAGGGTATGATGGGGAAGTGTGACACGTACACCCCTCTGACGGTCTCACGAGAGAAAATTTATCAAGACTGTGCAAATACTGAATTTCAAAAAAGGGAATCTTACCTCCTTACCCCATTAGAGAGACACCTCGAACAAATAAATTAAAGTGTTGTCGCTTCCACTAGAGCCATGACCAAAACACTGACAATTGCATTCAGCTAAAAGATGTCATTGAAGGAATAATCAAGAGGGTCAACTAACTGATTATGTCAAGGGGGAAAGCGGGATAAAGATGAGTCACTTAAAGGTAAGTCTCCCTTAAATATCGTAGAGGCCAGAACAAGCGGAGAAAGCAAGGAAGCAAGCAAAGGTAAATGCTCATACATTTCCGCCATAACCAAGAAAATCCCGTACAAACCTCCACTCTAGAGAAACCATGAAGAGGAATATCGCATAAATTATGGACGCCTACCGCAAGGAAGGAAGTACTTAGGAAAAAGTCCCAAACCGGTCTATGTTGGGATTCTGGGACTCGAAGAATGTCGGAGGCATTCCCAACAAGATTTTCCCCTCGTAATCATTGCAATATTTAGGAAATTCAATGCGTCTCAGATACTCATTGACGGAGGCAGCTCTCGTGACATCATGTACTTGTGGTTGTTTCAGAAGATGGGGTTGGACTAAAGCAGTTTATTTTAGTACGAAGGCCATGATCTCTAGGCATTCAATTGAACGACTACCCATCCCTGGGGATACGTGGAGTTGATGGTTTCTGTAGGTGATGGAAAGGACACCCGGGAGGTAAAATCTCAATTTATTGTTATTCCTCGTAGGAGTTCTTACAACTATATCTTGGGAGGACACTTTGCACCAACTAAATGTTATTGCCTCGTCGGTGCACCTCAAGCTTAAATATCACAACTTGTAGGGAGAATCAGTGATCATCAGCGTTAACCTAGAGGGAGAAAAGAGAATATACCAGGCTCTCCAAAAAGATCAGGGAGAAGGCATAGCCATGTATATCAATGTCGCTTCCCTCACCGATAAGCTCAACAGGATGGGTCTCTGTCTCCCAAAAAGTGGTTGAACTGCCCAAAAGGAACAAAAAAAATAAGCGGTGGATGGCCCTTCTGGTTTTGTTTCCTATTCTTTAATCATATCAAATGATATACATGTATCATTTACCTCCTTGTGTACATATATATCTATATATGGAAATAGTAAATGAAATTGATTATTTTTTAAACATTATTTTCTTTATGACTATGCATAGCGACATGAAATTTGGGGTACGATGAAATATATTGATGATCGGTGCACTAATAAAGTCAAGGGTGTTGTCGGAGACGATTTGCACATCCGACTAAAGAAATCAATTCCCAACTAAAGTTAGGGATATTTTCGGAGACGCTTTGCACGTCTGACTAAAGGAATCAATTATCCACCTAAAGTTGGGGATGTTGTCGAAGACGGTTTGCACGTTCGACTAAAGCAATCAATTCCCTGCCTAAAGTTAGGGGTGTTATCGGAGATGTTTTGTATAACACCCTAAACCCCAACACACGATTTTAAAACATACTACGAAAATAATTCTCAAAAAGGGTGTCACATTTTCTCAACATAAACATCTTTCTAAAAAAAATTATAATTACAGCGGAAATAAACAATTAAAAAAATCTTCAATTATCTCATGAAATTGTACTCAACTTTAATAAAATCATAAGTCAAATAAACTCCACAACTCGCAGAAAAACATAATCATATAATCCCAACTCATTGTTACACTATCAGAGCGACTTACAAAAACTAAACAGCACAAAAACAATAAATGAAGAAGGCCAACTACGTCATCCTCTAACATAAGCAACATCTAATGTTCCTCGGGATCTACCTGAGTATCTGCGCCATAGGTGTAAATAACAACACATGAAGGATAGTCCACATCAATATATAATCAATCCACATAATGTACAACATACAATCATTATACAATGCATAATTCCTCTACTCTCATGCATGTGGTACCATCATACAACACTAGATATTTGAGTTATGCTACTGAGGGATCCTCAACACTGGATCGAAGTCCTACTACAATGGACCAAAGTATTAAGCTAATCTCTTATATACATGATGCATGATGCTACAAGAAAATGCAAATAATCTCCATCTGGACCTCCTACTCCCATTATCAATTATCAATCACAACACTAGATCGAAGTCCTTCAACACTGGACCGAACTCCTACAACATTGGACTTGAGTCATACAACACTGGCTCCTCTCTGAACCTAAAACTCGGAATAACCCAACATATTTCATCATATCTCAGAATAATAATCAAAAATATATTATTTTCTCATCAACAACATCAAAACCTCATCGAAAACATGTTTCGTGCTAATCATACCTCATATTCGAATAATTATTTAAAATATCAAATAGAGTCAGAACCAAGCAAATGAATATGTTATGGAAAGCTTAGAATTATAGGTCAAATAAACTCAATAACTTGCAGAAAAACATAATCAAATAATCTCGACTCAGTGTTACACTATCAGAGCGACTTGCAAAAACCATACAACTTAAAACAATAAACGAAAAAGGTCAACTACGTCATCCTCCAACATAAGTAACATCTAATGTTCCTCGGGATCTACCTGAGTATCTGCGGCATAAGCGTGAAGAACAACACATGAAGGAAAGTCCATATCAACATATAATCAATTCACACAATATACAACATACAATCATTATGCAATGTATAATTCCTTTACTCTCATGCATGTGGTACCATCTTACAATATTGGATATCAAAGTTATGTTACTGATGGATCCTCAACACTGGATTGAAGTCCTGCAACAATGAACCAAAGTACTAAGCTAATCTCTGATATACATGATGCATGATACTACAAACAAATGCAAACAATCTCTATCCGAACCTCTTACTCCCATAATCAATTATCAATCACAACACAGGACCGAAGTCCTTCAACACTTGACCGAAGTCCTACAACATTGGACCGGAGTCCTACAACATTGGTTCCTCTCTTAACCTAAAACTCAACATAACTCAACTCATTTCATCATCACTCAACATAATAATCAAAATATATTATTTTCTCATCAATACTCATCAACAGCATCAAAACCTCATCAAAATCATGTTTCGTGCTAATCATACCTCATACTCGAATAATTATTTAAAAGATCAAACAGAGTCGGAATCAAGCAAATGAATATGTTATTGAAATCTTAGAATGTCTATTTTAAGAATCTAATTTTTATTTTAGGACTTAATACGCTAATCGGTTCAGTTTAATCAAACGACAAGAACTAGTACTAGCATCGGGCAGAATGTTTCGTCGGACTTCAAAATAACACAAAACATCATAGACTTATGATAAAATTATGAAACTCTTCAGCCTTATAGATGGTTGATCTCTCTTTCTAACTTAATTTAAAACACCCCAACCTCACTTATGACACGCAAGTTACGCGTGAAACATGATTACAAACTCAAAACTAAAATTGACTACGCCTCTGGTATAAAAACCAATGAACTGCTACTGTTACAGCGCTTCTAGACCTAATTTCCCCACTTCAAAAGAAAGATTATTGCATTAACCTTCTAAATCAAATAAGGCACCTCAAACAGACTTACGAAACTTAAGTTATGCCTGAATTAAGACGACCAATACCCTTTTATGTCTACCTGCGATTTTTGCATTGTTCTCCCAATTGAATAGATTCAAAACTCGCATATTTCTCCTATTTGAGTCTCGACCGCCCCCAAACGCTCAACAAATTCAACCATGAAAATAATCAACACATTTTATCAATTTAACAATATTTATGAATTACTCCAACAATAATCAACTCACCAATATTATTATGATCCTCATCCCTTTGCCTTATGGTTTTTATAGCTGAAAGTTTATGCTATGAGATAACCTTTATACTCTCGCCTTATCAAAAGGCGTCAACATAATTTATCGACCAAATCTCATCTTAACATAAAGCATCAACAGATTTTATTAATTTATAACTTTTATATTCTCGCCTTATCAAAAGGCATCAACAGGGTTTACCAAATCACAATCAACAGATCAAACACAATGATTCAAATTTTACTTTTTTGCTTTATGACGCAACCATTGATACTCAACAATAACAATAACATATCATATACATCATAATCAAAAAGGAAATATTATCATTTATTCTGCTCAAAGGCTTTTCCCAAACCTTTTTTTGCCACAAACATCAAATACAGAGATAAAGGGAGGAAGAAGACATGAGGATAAGGATCCCTCATTATCACTCTATTTAACCACTCATATATGAAAAAATCTCTCCCCATACCTCGAATGGGAGATCAATGGAATTCTTTCCCTTTGGAATTTTTCTCCCTTCTCTTTCCTAAGCTTTCTCTAGGTTCTGCCTCTTGGCCTCTTTCTCCTAAGATTTTCACATATTGTGAAAGCTTTCCTACAACAACTTATCTATTTATTCACCTTAATATAACACATTCTCTTCTCATCCCTCAATTCTCCTTACACCCTTAATCTTACTATTTTCTATTTCATTTTAATTATATATTCTCTATCATTATATTAATTAAATTAAACTATTATTCTAATTCAATTATTTCCCCAATTCTCACCACACCCTCAACTTTTACTCAATTCACCCATGACTCCTTAATTTAAATAAAATTCTATTTTTTCTCAACTATAAAATATCTCTAAATTTCTTAAAATGTCTAATATCTAATTAAATTAAATAATTAAACTAAACTTCTCCAAAACTCTATTAAAAATAGGATATTAAAGTTTGGGTGTTACAACTCTCCCCCACTTAAAAGAATTTTCGCCCTTAAAAATTACCTAAAAGAAACAAGTATCCATAATACTCTCTCATCTGGTTCTCTAACCCCCCTCGTCGCGCTAACCTCAACGGATCTTCCCCTTGTCTCAAACCCACTCATGTTGGCTAGCAATTAAAGGAAAAAGAGTGTCGACAGTGTTTCATACACATGCCGCACACCAGAGTACAAACAAGTTCACAACCTAGGTCGAATGAACTGACTTATTCTGATACCAACTATATAACACCCTAAACCCCAACATACGATTTTAAAATATAATGCGAAAATAATTCTCAAAAATGATGTCACATTTTCTCAACATAAACATCTTTCTAAAAGTATATATAATTGCAGCAGAAATAAACAATTAAAAACATCTTCAATTATCTCATGAAATTTTACTCAACTTTAATAAAGCCATAAGTCAAATAAACTGAACAAATCGCAGAAAAACATAATCAAATAATCTTAACCCGGTGTTACACTATCAAAGCGACTCGCGAAAATTAAACAATGCAAAAATAATAAACGAAGAATGCCAACTACGCCATCCTCCAACATAAGCAACATTTAATGCTCTTTGGGCTCTACCTGAGTATCTACTCCATAGGCATAAAGAATAACATGGGAAATAAACAGGGGGTGCAAATACATTCACATATATTAATGGTGCATAAAACATAAATGATAATCCATATCAACATTTAATCAATCCACACAATGTACAACATACAATTATTATGCAATGTGTAATTCCTCAACTCTCAAGCATGTGGTACCATCCTACAACACTAGACCGAAGTCTTACAACACTTGATATTATAGTTATGTTACTGAGGGATCCTCAACACTGGATCGAAGTCTTACAACAATGGTCCGAAGTCCTAAGTTAATATTTGATATACATGATACACGATACTACAAACAAATACAAACAACCTTCATCCCAACCTCCTACTCCCAATATCAATTAACAATCACAACACTGGGCTGAAGTCCTTCAACACTGGACCGGAGTCCTACAACACTGGACCGGAATCCTACAACAATGGTTCCTCTCTGAACCTAAAATTCAGCATAACTCAACACTTTTCATCATATCTCAGCATAATAATTAAAAGATATTATTTTCTCATCAATACTCATCAACAACATCAAACCCGCATCGATATCATGTTTCCTGCTAATCTTACCTCAGATTCTAATAATTATTTAAAATATCAAACAGAGTTGGAATAAAGCAAATGAATATGTTCTGGAAAGCTTAGAATGTCTATTTTAAGAATAAAATTTTTATTTTAGGCTTTAATACCCCAACTGGTTCAGTTTAATCAAATGACAAGAACTGATACTGGCATCGGGCATAATGTTTCGTCTGACTTCAAAATAACACAAAAGATTATAGACTTATGGTAAAATTATGAAACTCTCCAGTCTAAAAGATCATTGAACTCTATTTCTATGATCCTCAATAATCAACTCACTAATATTATTATGATACTCATCCATTTGCCTTATGCACTTTATAGCTGAAACTCTATGCTATGAGATAACATTTATACTCTCGCCTTATCAAAAGGCGTCAACATAATTTATCGATCAAATCTCGCCTTAACATACGAAATCAACATATTTTATTAATTTATAATTTTTATATTCTCTCCTTATCAAAAGGCATCAGCAGGGTTTACCAAATCACAATCAACAGATCAAACACAATTATCCAAATTTTACTTTTTTGCCTTATGACGCAACCATCGACATTTAACAATAATAATAACATATCCCATACATAATAATCAAAGGAAAATATTATCATTTATTTGGCTCAAAGGTGTTGGCCATAAACATCAAATATATAGATAAAGGAAGGAAGAAGGCATGAGGGAAAGGACCATTCACTATCCCTCTATTTAACTATCCATATATGAATAAATCTCCCCTACCTCGAATTGTATATCAATGGAGTTCTTTCCCTTTGGAATTTTCTCCTTTATTCTTCCTAAGCTCTCTCTAGGTTCCACCTCTTTGTCTATTTCTCCCAATATTTTCATGTACTTTGAAAACTTTCCCATACTAACTTATATATTTATTCACACAAATTTAATCAATTCTCCTTTCACCCCTCAATTCTCCTCACACCCCTAATATTACTATTTTCTATTGTATTTTAACTCTATATTCTATACCATTATATTAATTAAATTATTATTCTAGTTCAATTATTTCCTCAACTCTCACCACACCCTCAGTCAATTCCCCACGGGCAATCACAATCCACCCCGTATGGTAGCTAGCCACTCTAAATCTCGTTATGGGTTGGCCACACGTGTACATCTGACTAGGTTTTCATGTGGTGGGGGAAAGGGAGCGACCCTAGTGACATCCAATTAAATTCGAGAGAAGACCTTATAAGTTCACAAAGATTCAGAGATATGCACTCAGGATCCTATAAAAACACCTTAAATAGGTAATGGAAAGCATTTCATTTCATAAATAAAGTATGCTTACATACCCTTCCATTACAAGGTATTATACAAACAATACATAGAAAATTTATTTTAAAAAAGTTAATAAATAAAAAGGGGAAGGGGCCTACAAGTCTACTTTTGCAGAGAGACGACCTTATCATACTTCACTACTTGATCCGGCCGGATTTTCTTCTTGGAAAGGGTCAAAGGGTAGTGGAATTGCTCCACTTGCTGCAAGCCATTTTCAAATGACTATGATATTGCGTCAAGGGTAGCACTTGTGCAGTTATCCAACTGTTGGGTCAACAAAGAATTTTGAGAATGCAAGGGCTCTATCTCTTTTTGAGCAGATGCTAAACTACCCCGCACAGTAGCTATAATTTAGTTCTTCATCGCCACAGTCTTCACCATATGAGCCACCTAGTCTAAGAGAGAACTAGTGAGCTTTGGGGGAAGCAAAGTATTCTCCACCCCAGTGAGATAGGTAAAAGTTTTCTCTACTTCATATAGGTATATGTCTCACTGAAGCTTCAAACCATGAATACTATCCTTCAGCCATTGCTTCTTAGCACGGTGCCATTTAGAACAAAAAGCATCCTAGTGACCAGATCCACTAAGGGCCAAAGCAACTGAGGCAAGCCAGGAATATTGAGCCAAAGTAGTCAGTTATTGTCATACCCAAAAATTCACCCTTCATTTTCCTACCTCTTGCTTTGTTTCATTTTCATACATGGAATCATACCATGCATCCTCATAACTTTAGCATGACCTTTACATTAGGTCATTGACTCACAAGCATGGCCGCATTCTTTGTTTAATCTTAACATTAGGGTTTTTTCACTTTGGTTGACTTATCAACTAACCAAAGCATCAATAAGAAATGGTATTTGTTTGTTCCCTTGTTCATGTAGGTGATCATGCATCAATTTAAGACAAAATAAAAGGTCATTTTGGTCAAGAAAGATGCAAGTGTGGTTCATTGATTCAAGGGTGGTTCATGTCTTTATTTCCATGTTATCTCATCCAATCTTCAAGTCATCCCTAAGATCATTCAAGCCTTAATCAATTTTTCTTCAAGAGATGCTCATTCCATCGCCATTTTGGATTTGGATGCAAGATAATTTCAAGTTTGCACAAGTTGGCATAAGTTTGGTTGACCTAATTTGCAGATGTGGCTTACTTTTGGTCCAAACCCCATAACTTCTTCAATTTTTAACCAATTTCTTTAATTCGAATTTTCCTAATGAGTTCCTCTACAAGTTTTATTCAAGGCTCAAACATCAACTTAACCCTTAAGGACCTAAATTTTGGAAAGGGCTAAGTTGCCAAAATGGGCCAAAACCTTGTCATGACCCCAACTTGGCAGTCATGCCATTTCAGCTCAAGCATCCTTTTGATCACATTCCTGTTGCCTTTTATTAAGCTTATGTCAAAGTTCATTTTGCCAAAATTTGTCTCAAAATGCACGAGGGAATCAAAACTTATGGTGTCATGAACTTGGAGTCTCAAGATACCCAAAACATGCCAAGACTGTTTAACCAAGTGCCTGACTTAGAAGGCATGGCATGACCTCAACTTTCAACACTTGCCATTTTCACCTCAGGTCTCCTTTTGATGTGGTTCTTTTTGCATTTGATTCATTTCAATGAGATGAACAAAAGTCACAAAGAAAATCATAAAAGCACGGGTGAATTTCATTTGTCCTAGCTTTAAACATGGTGTCATGGACTCTATTTTGCACGAAGCTCGGATTTTGAAATTACAGGTCATTTTTCTTTTGGGACCACTTGCACATGTGCAACTTGTTTATGATGCTAATGCGCATGCAACCCAACACAAAAAGACCAGGTTTCATCATCAATTCATACTTTTCACTCCTCATCTCACACAAGTTTCATTTTGCAAATGTCAACCCTAGCTCACATGAATTCCATATTTATTTGGCATGTGTGAGCTTCCCATTTCATTTCCTATAAATAGTGGAGTGATTTTCCTTCATTTTCAAGCTTGAACATCAAGAAAAATGATGCCTCACTTGAACCCGATATCACTTTAAAACCAGTTTATGGTTTCTTCGATTCAAGATCTTTCAACCTTAAATTTGTGCCTAGAAAGCTTTATCGGCGTCATCTGAAGCTAACTCCATCATCACTTTATCTTGGAACCTCTTGCATCGTGCTTCCCATTTCTTCCATTGTTGACCTTCAAAGCTTCAACTGGAAAGGTAGTTATGAGTTAAATCCTTGAGCAAATAAGTTACCACTCTCTTCTCATTGTTCCACTGATCAAAATCCCTCAATTACCATTCATTTATCTTTTGTATTAGTCATTTAATTTTACTTTGAATACTTAGGGTTCTTCGTGTTTTTGAGAAAAATTCTCTCTGCTCATAGCTAGTTAATGGCTCTAATGCAGGGAGACATGAACGATGATGTGTTGCGAAGCTAACTCCATGGTTGGGTGTTGCTAAAAACATGAGTTCATGGATCTGCAAAAACCAGGTTAAAGGTTGAAGATGAAGTTCAATTGTGCGTGTTAGGGTGCCCAATTCAAATCTCAGCCAATCACATTGCGCCAGCACGTTTTTTTGAATCTTTTGACCGTTGGCACCTTATTTTTTTTTCTTTTATTTCATTTCTTTTCCATTTTATTTTTCACTCATTTTTAATTCAATTTGATTCAAATTTTTTTACACAAGGTCTCTAAAAATATTTTGCATCACATACATTTTTCTCACATTTTTTTAATCAGTTTTGCTTTATTGTTTATTTTTATTTCATTTTTATTTTTAATTTCCTTTTGCAATTTATTTTTTAATCATTTTCAAACTTTTTTGCATCCAACTTTGGAAATCTTTTCAATTGTAATATTCTTGACTTCTCGTAATTTGTTCATCCATTTCTTTTACACTTTGATATTTGTTTTGCATTTTCTCTTTATTTTCCATTTCAAACCATTTTAATTTCCATTTTAAAACCTTTTTATTTCATTTTTAATTCAAATCTTATTCATATTTTTGCTTTGCTTAAATGATTTCTTGGTTGATGATATCTTTAAATTTCAAATCATTGATAGATAGTCCCTTGGTTGATTCCATCTTCTCTAATTCAATATGCTGATAGATGATCATTGGATTATATTTTTGACACCTTTAGTTAGTGATAGTGTATCCCTTGTGTAAGACCCCAATTTTGTCCCTAAGATCCCTCATGGCATCATAACATTTCATTTGCATAGCCTCAAGGATCATTAGCATCTTGGTTCCCTTTGCCTTTGGGTGGGACCTCCTTGTGAGTTGGTTTGAGATCACCAAGCATGCTTGAATTGTATATCATTTCTTTTCTCATTTTTTTACTAACCAAAAGCACAAAAATATGTCACTAACATCTTGTGTTTGTAGCTTGAGCAATCACAAAGTCAAAAGCTTCAAGAAGATCATTGGTATAAATACATGGTCAAGAAGAGATGATAGCAAGCATGGTAATGGTTCCCAAAGATCTCATCCATCAAATATGCCTCTCTAGTATCTCAATTCATCATTTTGATCAAAGCAAGTCAAAGGGTTTGAGGTCTTGTTCTTCAGAGAAACCCTAATTCATCTGTGCACCACAATGCCTTGCTCATGAAGCAACCTCAGCCCATGGTCAAATACAATCAAGGGAAGTTCTTTAATTCATCATTTCATGCATATTAGAACTTATTTGAGTGTCCTTAATCATCCATTCATCAAGATATAGATTGTGGACTTGAGAAGTTGATCAGTCAATTCATCTGACTATTTTGAAATACACTGAGACCTAACGTTTTATGTGTTGGTCAAATGGAGATGGTTCCAAAATCAAAAATGTTCTTAAGGACAATATGAACAACTTTAATGTTCATCAAAAATTGATTTGAAGCTTGGAAGGCCATCTGCCATTCCAATACATTATAGGTCATTTTGACTGAAACCCTAATTTTGGGTCAACTTCCCAAGGACATAACTCATTCATTTTTTATGATTTTGAGGTGGTATGAAATGCATTGGAAAGCTTAAGATGTTTACTTAAAATGTTATGTTGAACAAAATTTCAAAATATCAACATAAATACATGTGACAATGCAATACATTATAGGTCCTTTTTGACCAAATGCATTAAAAGTCAAAAAAGTCCAACTTCAAGTGCCCATACCTCTTTCATCAAAAATCCAAATGATGCAAAATTTAAGTCTATTTTGATTGTCTTTAAAATATATACAACTTTGATGTTGGAGGTTTTTCCATTTGAAGCTTGCATCATGGAAACAGAGGGGATTGAAAGTTGGCCAATTTTAGAAACCTTGCCTTGACATGTCATACACCTTGCACTTTAAACTCAAATTTCATAAATTTTCACACTTCAAATGAGTTTTTGTCCAACATAACATTTGTTCCTTATACAAATACCTTTCCAACCATTATCCATTCATTTCACACGCCTGATTCAACCTGAAATGCTGCAGAATTCTCTCCATAGCCATCACTAAAGAAGAAACTTCATTTTTTCTCAAATTTTTCAGATCTGAAATTCAACTTCATCTGGTTGAATTCTTAGATCCAATGCTTCTAAACCTCCATTATTCATCTCATTAAACTTCTGTTTTGGTAAAGCAAGCAAGGCATCGAGCTCAAGCTACCAGAATTCAAGCACACACTCCAACTGATATTTTCTTCGATTCTCATCATCCACGGACCTTTTTGCTTGGATCTAATGTTTTCTGAAGTCCTCACTTGAGAGGCAAGCTAGTGGTATCTTCAATTTTGTTTTTCCTTGATCTGCAATTTGCATACCTGAATCTTCCACCTCAGATTTCTCCATTTATAGGAATCTTAAGTGTGATTCAAGGTTACAGGGGTGATGTACATCACCCCAGCTTCATTTTGGTATAAGGATCGTGCATTTTCATGAAGGTTTGAAAACCTGCAAAATTGGCCGGAATCTGCAGGCTCACCGGAGAAGAAGGTGGCTCCGGTGGCCGCCTCTCTCCAGTTTGAATCCTAGCTGTGTGATCTATTTTCCAGATTCAATCAGGACCCTTGCTTGTTATGACTTTTATTTGTTTTCCATGTGTGTGCATTGACCGTGGATCACAGTGAGCGCGCGCCTCTGGATCCTTGGATCTGCCAGCTCAATTAATGAGCTCAGATCCAAGGGCTCTCGTTTTTTCCAATTTCTATTTTCTGTTTTAATTCCATTTTATTTTCTTAAAATCCATTTTATTTCAAAAATCAATATCTCTTTCATTTTTAATCCAAAAATTATGGGACCAATTGCATTATTTCCCAAATAAATTCTAGTTTCTATTTCTGATTTTTAATATTTTTTATTTTGTCATTTGATATTTTTTGTGAATTTTCTCTTTTCTGGTTATTTTTAATTCATTTTAAATAGTTTTTGATATTCAAAAAATACAAAAATATTTTTCTAACCTATTTGAATGATGATGGATCCATGAAAAATATTCTCATCAAATTTTGAATTGATTTGAGATTTATTTGAGATTTTAGTTCAATTAGGTTATTTTTATTCATTTTTTATTGATTAAAAATAGTTTCTGACTTTTAAAAAATGCTGAAATTTTTTGTCAAACTTTGTTTGACCTTGTTGAACTTGGGATAAATTACTTGGACCTTTCAAGGTTGATTTGAAGTGATTTTGAAGTTTGACCTTTCCATTATTTTAATTCAAGTTTATTTTAAATATTAAAAAAAATGTCAAAAATATTTTATTCATTTCTTGACTTCCAATCTTCATCTCACTTCTATTTTTGATTGTTTGACCTTGACTTTCAATGTTATTGGTCAACATATGAGGATTGGTATATGTCATTTCATTTAATGCATTTTAATTTTGCCATTTCCATTTCTCTTATCCATCTTCTCCTTCTTCCTCTTCTACTTCTTTTCTTCTTGATCAATGAGTTGAAGGTTGATAAGTTAGCATTAGTTAGGGAGATTTAATCTTCCTTGATTCAAATTTAATTCATCTTGATCAATTGACCAAGTGAATGGCTTTGCATTAAGGATAGGTTGTCTTCTAAACCATGCAAAAGGCTTAAACCAATACAAGATCAATTCTCATTTTCTTTTTGGCATGGCAAGTTGTTGGAACTTGGTTCTCTAATCAAGACTTCTAACTTGTGTTGTTGCCTATATTATTATTGACCGGCCTCAGATAGTTGTGACTTCTACATAAGTCCAATTACGATTGCTTAACATAGCGCTAAATTTGCCTTATGGCACACTAACTACTAACACTAACTATTGACAATTAACATTTACTTTATGCAATTTACTTTATGCAATTTACTTTATGCAATTTACTTTATGCAATTTACTATTCTTGCACATATTATCCATTTGCTTTTCTCTTTGCTCACTTGAGCACATGTTTATGTTAATGTCATTTGCCTTTTGCTCACTTGAGCACATAATTGTATATATATTATTGTGCTTGTGTTTTTGTTTTGATTGTTGTGGACCAAATGCAAAGAAATGGACTTAGCTTCTAGGACTTTCCCTATGCAAAAAATGGAGAATTGGACTTAGATTCTAGGACCGTCCTTATGCAAAATTGGAATAAAAGGATCTTAATGAAGAGGGATTGGAAGGACCAAATCTCTAAACTCACTCTTGTCCATTCTTGTTTTACTTCATGGAACTTTTGATGTGTGTGCTTTTGTGCTAGGAGTTTCCATTTGAGCTTGATTGGAGGACCATTGCCATGATCATCCAAGTGGAAGATACAAGATACATTGAGGATCTCTTAAGAGACTTGTTTGATTGCTTATGCTTTGTGGTTGCTTATTCCAAAGGATGGGAGCTACTTGGATCATCAATATGATCTCAAGAGAGGAACTCCTTGTATGGTTTTGATTCTTCATCCCTTCTCTTTTTTCTTTACTTAGGACTTAGCCATTCTTCTTCTTCTCTCCACTCTAACCCAAGATAAAACCTTCTGTGCAAACATTTAACCTTTGCTTTCAAACATTAGAAACCTAAGCCTTATGCTTTTGATTTTCAAACTTTCTTTTCACAATACTTATTTTGAATTTGAATCTTTAAGTCAACTTTGACTATTTTGTACATACTTCTAATTGGTAAATATAACCCATTCAAATTTCTTTTTGTGGTTCCAATGGCCACTTCTTAATCAAAATCTTTCATAACCTTTAGCTATTAGGTTTGAGTTATCCTGGTGGTAGATGTAATACTCACCTATATCCTTAGTGATGGACAATGAGTCTTCTATGCTTATTATAGGGTTAACCCCTCACTAGCATGTTGAAGCTATCCTCACATGGTGGATTTGTGGTTTGGTTGAGTTTTCTCCCTTTGATAACAAAAGACCTTAAGGCTTTTGGACCAATCAATTCACCAACTTGTTTTGAGATTTTTTACCCCGAACTACAAGGTTTTGATCCTAATCTTTTTATAAGATGGTACGTAGGCAATGGGTTTATCCATCCAAACACAAAATGTAAATAACTTGTATATTCTCTTCTCATCTCTTCAATCATGTTTGCACAAACAAATTTTCACAAAACAAACAACCTTTGCAACAAGTATGAAAAGGGCTCCCTAGGAGTACCTAGGATGTTTTGGATGCATAACACTTTCCCATTGCATAACCAACCCCCTTACCCATATCTCTGTTTCTTTTACTAGTTTTTGTTAAAACTATTAGGTTTTTGTTCGCTTTCTAACCATTCCTTTGGATAAATAGAAGTGCGGTGGCGACTCGACTTGTATGATTTACCTTGGATTTAGTCAATATCTCTAATGGTAACGAATACCCCGCTACACCTTGGTGTAGCATATGTTTGAGTCCTTTGAATTGTTGATATATGATCCCAATGTTATGACTTGAACTTGCCTTCTAACATTTAACACTTAACATATAACTTCTAAATCTCTAACACTTTACATTCTTGCAACTTTTATTCTTGCAGTTTACTTTTATGTCTCATTCATCATATCACTTCCTATATTATTCATCTTGTCTTGTTCATCTTATACTTCTTATCTTGTGCTTGGTTTTCTTTACAATCTCAATGAATCAAAATATGATAAAATAGGTGGACTTGATCCTTAAGATCTATGCTTAATTTGGAGTGACCTTGGACTCATTGACCTCTTGATCACTTACACCTTGTTCACCTGTTGAACTTTTGAACTTGAGACCTTGTCATCTTGTTTTTTGTTCATTGCCTTATACCTATACTTATCACATTCATTTGTTTAGGTTAGAACACATTAGCACACACATGGCTTACTCTTGGGCTACCTAACAATGAGACCTAAGCTTAGTACACTTTTGCACCCACATGGATTACTCTTGAGTTATCTAACAATGAAACCCTAGGATAGTCTTTGTATGATCATGCATTGTGTGCTTTATCCTTCTTTTTCCCTTTTATTTAGCTTGATCAAATTACATTTGATCAACTAGATCCTTTTACTTTGCACATATTCCATTTGTCCTTGTCAAGTGGACATAAGTCTCTTGGTCACTTGATGGGACTTGTATCTCCTACTTTGGAGCTCAAGTTTCCCAACAAGAACAAGACCTCAAGCCCGGGTCAAGGCATCGGTCATTTGCCTCATGCTCACAGAGCATCTTTGAGACCTATTTCAACAACTTGTCAGACATTGACAAGGATTTCATGTCATGAGCCCGAAGCAATAGAGAAGGGGCGAAATGGAGCATGCATATCCTCGTTCTGAATATTTTGGGTACGGGACGAATGACTCAATTGCTCAGAGTATTCATCTCTATTCATAGACTTTAGCTCAATTCAAGTCAATTCACTGTCAAGTCTGCAACTAGCCCTGTGGCTCACCATCTCAAGTTCCTCTTGGTTTAAACACCATCATTTACTTTCCGCAATTTAGGTTAATCACCTTAATGGTTAACACCTCTTTCTTGGTGTTGACACCACTTTTATCTTTCTGTTCTTAGTTATGACACCACAATTTGGGTTAATCACCTTCATGGTTAACACCCATTTCTTGGTTTTGACACCACTTTTATCTTTATGTTCTTGGTTATGACACCACAATTTGGGTTAATAACTTTCATGGTTAACACCCCTTTCTTAGTTTTGACACCATTTTTATCTTTATGTTTTTGGTTATCGAACCACAATTTCGGTTAATCACCTTCATGGTTCACACTCCTCTCTTGGTTTTGACACCCCTTTTATCTTTATGTTCTTCTTTAGGACAACACAATTTGGGTTAATCACCCTCATGGTTAACACCCATTTCTTGGTTTTGACACCACTTTTATATTTTTGTTCTTGGTTATGACCCCACAATTTGGGTTAATCACCTTCATGGTTCACACCCCTTTCTTGGTTTTAAAACCACTTTTATATTTCTGTTCTTGGTTATGACACCACAATTTGGGTTAATCACCTTCATGGATAACACTCATTTCTTGGTTTTGACACCATTTATCTATTTCTTTTTTCTTTGGTTTAAACACCGGTTCAGTTAGTTTCTAGTCTTTTCTGGTTTAAACACCACCCTTCAACCATATCTTTCTATCAGTCTTAGTCATCCAGACTACGGATCTCTGACTTCCTTATTGCATTATAAAGATACGTAGGCACGAGGATACGAGTCCTTGGCGAGCACCATTCTTTCTTTTCCTCCCCTTTCTTTCTCTGGTTCTATGAACTACGAGGCTCTAACTTTCTCATTGCACTATGAGAATATGTAGGCATGAGGGCCATAATCCTCCTTGAGCACTCTCTCTCTCTCTCTCTCTCTCTCTCTCTCTCTTTCTCTCCCAAGTCGAGGCATCATCCATTTGCCTCATCCCCACATAGCATCTCTGAGAACCTATTTCAGCAACTTGTCAAACATTGACAAGGATTGCATGTCATGATCCTGAAGAAATAGAAAAAGGGTGAGAGGGAGAATTCTTATCCCCATTCTAAATATTTTGGGTACGGGAAGAATGACCCAGTTTCTTAGAGTATTCATCTCTATTCATAGACTTTAGTGCAATCCAAGTCAATTCATTATCAAGTCTGTAGCTAGCCATATGGCTCACCATCTCAAGTTCCTCTTGGTTTAAACACCATCATTTAATTTCCATAATTTGTGTTAATCACCTTCATGGTTAGCACCCTTTTCTTGGTTTTGACACCACTTTTATCTTTTTGTTCTTGGTTATGACACCACAATTTGGGCTAACCACCATCATGGTTAACACCCATTTCTTAGTTTTGACATCACTTTTATCTTTATGTTCTTGGTTATGACACCACAATTTGGGTTAGTCGCCTTCATGGTTCACACCCATTTCTTGATTTTTACACCAGATTTATCTTTCTGTTCTTGGTTATGAGACCACAATTTGGGTTAATCACCTTAATGGTTAACACCCCTTTCTTGGTTTGGACACCACTTTTATATTTTTGTTCTTGGTTATGACACCACAATTTGGATTAATCACCTGTATGATTCACACCCCTTTCTTGGTTTTGACACCACTTTTATATTTCTATTCTTGATTATGACACCATAATTTGGGTTAGCCGCCTTCATGGTTAACACCCCTTTCTTGGGTTTGACACAATTTCTCTACTTCTTTTTTGCCTTGATTTAAACACCGCTTAAGTCAGTTTTTAGTTTTTTTCTGGTTTAAACACCACCCTCCAAACATATCTTTCTTTCAGTCTTATTCCTCTTAACTATGGATCTCTGACTTCCTTATTGCACTATGAGGATACGTAGGCACAAGGATGTGAATCCTTGGTGAGCACCTTTCTTGCTTTTCCCCTCTTTCTTTCTCTGGTTCCATGAACTATAAGGGTCTGACTTTATCATTGCACTATTTGAATACATAGGCATGAGGACCCCAATCATCCTCGACCACTCTCTCTATAACCCATTTTCTATTTTGCAGGTACACGAAGATAGTAACATCTATCCAAGCAAAGAGCAATCAAAATGGTTCCCATGGAGTACCATGGATGTGAAAGGTGTTAATACATTCCCCTTACATAACCTACTTCCTTACCCGTTTCTCTTTTCCTTTGAGTTTTATCGATATTTTCCTTTTCCTCTTTTGCGATAAATAAAGTTCGGTGGCGACTCTGTTGTATGTTCGATCGTGCGACGTGTTCGGGTATATTTCGGCTAGCTTCAGCTGGAGATTTTGTTGGGGACTGCAACCTAGTTGCAAGAAGGATTCAAGCCTAGTTTTAATTGCTTTCTTGTTTGCTTGGGTGTTTATTTTCATGTTTTTCCTGATTTTATCATCATATTGTTTATTGCATTTATTTAATTGCTTTAGATATTCATTTGCTAATCCATTATGGATATATGTATTATGTTGTTGTTGGGTTTGGTTGATGTTACTTGAGATAAGCTCTACACCCGAGCTTGAGTATACACACAAGATAGACTCATAGATAGTCGTGTTGACCTGTGTTTCGTGCGTTGGGTTGGCACAAGACCCACACCCATACTAGATTCACTTGAGGGTACTTTTATCCTGTGAGAATTCACTATGGAAAATTATTTTTACTTGTATCCATGACTCTGGGAAGCCTTTTGGGGATCGCCTTTGGAGACTAGTACACACCTGTGAGTGGGATATTGGGTTTTTGCAGGAAACCGAGCTCCTACATACCTTGGTTCTCATGTGACGTTGAACCTTTGAACCTAAATCAAGCAGAATGTTTCGATTTTCCAGAATGTGCCATGATGTTGCATATCATAAATCATCATTACATCATATAACTCTGAGAGCCTAGTTTGTTGTTGAGTACTCATAGATAACATGAATCCTAGCAGAAGAAGTGTTTTTAGTTACAAGTTTGTGGAACCTCAGTTGAAGACTTTGAAGGGATTAGGAACTCTTCTGGTTCTAGATCACAGAGAAGATTTCAAGAAGGCCTATAGGAATCTCCTAGATATTCTCAACACTGAAGTGAGCATTATAGTAGTCCATACCCTTGTGCAGTTCTATGATCCTCCCATGAGGTATTTCATTTTTTCAGGGTTATCAGTTTGCTCCGACATTGAAGGAATATTCACATATATTGGGGGTTGGAATTAAAGATCAATCTCCTTTTGTCAGTATCAAGTAACTACCTAAGTCTTATATTTTAAAAGCTTTACATTTGGAGAAGAAGGAAGTGAAGCTCAATCTTAAGCCCAAGGGTGGAACCCATGGTTTTACTCTGAAGTTTTTGGTAGAGAAGGCCATTTCCTTTGCTGGTGTTGGAAGTTGGAATTATTTCAATGTTGTTTTTGATTTTCTCATCTAAGGGATTATGTTGTTTCCTAGTATCGAAGACTTTATGGACCTAGCATTTATTCACATCTTCCTGTCCAAGAATCCGGTTCCTACGCTTGTTGCTAACACTTACTACTCCATTCAAGTAAGGACTTGGAAGAAGAAGGGTATTATTTTGTGTTGTGTTCCTCTGCTGTATAGGTGGTTTATTTTTTACGTGCCCAACAAGGATCCTTTCGTTGAGAACAGAGGCATCTTAAATGGTCTTAGAGGATCATGTTTCTGACTGCTGAAGATATTCTATAGTACTTTAGAGCTTATGATGATATCAAGGTCATTCTTAATTGTGGTAATTTCCCTAATGTGTCCCTCATAGGTACAAAGGGTGGTATTAACTACAATTTGAGGTTGGCATTATGTCAGTTGGGTTACCAGTTGTTATACAAGCCAAATCCTGAGCATGTGGAGGAGTTTGTTTTGTATGAAGGGGTTGACAATTTGAAGTTGCTAAAGAAGATCGTCAAATCTTGGAGGGAGTTTCATCTTAAAGAAATGGATGAGTTTGGGAAAAGGAATTTCACTGCAAAGGAAGCTTATACGCAATGGGTCAAGGACAGAGTTGAAGAAATTTTATTGTCGTTTACATCTGAGCCATCTATGAACTTCCAAAAGCATGTACTTACAGTTATTCCTACCTCCAAGGTTGGGAAGCTTAAGGAGACTATCAATATCTTAGAGAAAGAGAATTTTGATCTATGATCTAATCTTTGTAGGCTTACGAGGGAGAAGGAAGACTTGGAGCTTAACGTCAACCAGAAGAGAGCAATGACACTTCAAGCAGTGGAGGAAGTCCAAGAGGAGAAGATCAAGAGGAGAAAAGTAGGTGAAGCCTTCAAAGGGACTATTGACAGCCTATTTTCCAAGAAGAAATAGCTCGCAGATGCACAGTATCAAGCATGCAAGATGGAGATCAGTTGCCAAGACCAGCTTAAGAAACTTCGAGAACAGTTAGAGAGTTGCAAGAGGGATTTGAAAGAAGAAAGAATTCGTACTAAGCAGTTTAAGGGTTTTTTATCTTAGCGCCAAAAAGAACTTGACAAGCGGTTTGAGGAGATTTGAGGGTTGAAAGATCAAGTGCACAAAAGTAAAGAAGATATTGATCAACTTCAACAAGAGGTTACACATTGGGAATGGAAAAGTTGTCATCTGCAAGTTCTCTTGGATCAGAAGGAGTTGTTGCTGCAAAAACTCGAGGATTCCTGGAAAATCTTATTTGGAAAACATAATAGTCAAAATATTTTTGCATAACATATCATTCATTTATATGCATTTTTCTATCCAAACAAAATTCTTACTTTCATCTTCATCCTCTTCATAAAGACGACGAATTGTCATCGATATAACACCAGAGCCAACAAACAAATAATCATGTCTGAATACGAACAAGAAAATGTTGCAACCAGGGAGGACTTAGCTCATTTACAAGGTCAGATGGGTACCATCCTGGAACATCTTCAAGCTCAGAGGGACAATGTTGTTGTCAATCTGATCGACGCTACTGTTATAACCAATGTTGCTGACACCGCTCTTGTTATGGTAGATCTCGTTGACATTGTTGTTCAACCAGTTTCTATAAGTCAACCTCTCTTTCAAATCGGCCCTAGTAGGTTTGTTGCTACCTACCCATGAGGAATGCCACATAACTACACTCCACAGTTTGCTAGTGGGGATCCTTTTGTTATGTACCAGCCCTTCGCTGCTTCCTCTTCCAATGGAAATTATGTTGCCTTCCTATAGGGGATGCCAAATCATTTCTCTGCTCAAGGGGTTGAAGACCAAGAGCCCTTCGCTGCCACATACAACAATGCATGAATGTTGACAATGTTGAGGACCAAGAGCCCGAGTATAGAGGCCCTCCTATCAATTTCCATATTCATGCCCAACCAGCTCAGCCAAATCATTATGTGTCTATTGTTATGGTTCAACCACTTCCAAACAACATTAACCTCTAGTATGCTCATTCTGGGGAACCATTTTCTCCCAATGTGCAACCTAGGGGGGCAGTTTTCTCAATAGGGCACTCCAGTTGCTCAGCCTCTGAACCATGCATTGTTGTATCAGATGTATCCGCAATTCATGCCACAACCACCGCCTGCTCAGAATGTTGCTCAACCTCCTTTAAGGGTTTCCACTCAAAGGGTCCCCGGGTTCAATCGGCCCAGGCCTATAGATTATCAACTCTTAGAGAAAGGATTCGTGCTATTGAAGGTTTCTCTGCTCATAGTTTGAATGCTAGAGAGATGTGCTTAGTGCCGAATGTTGTGCTCCCACATAAATTCAAGGTACCTGATTCTCCCAAATAAAAAGGTTTGAGTTGTCCTAGCAGTCACATCACTATGTACTGCAGGAATATGGCTTCTTATATTGACAATGATGAGTTATTGATTCATTACTTCCAAGACAGTCTATCTGAAACATCATTGGATTTGTACATGAATTTGGAACCAAGGAAGATAAGGACATAGAAACATTTGTCTGAGGAATTCTTGAATCAGTACAAGTATAATCTAGATATGGATCCTACAAGATTACAACTACAGAATCAGTCACAAAGGTCTAATGAGACGTTCAAAGAGTACTCGCAGAGGTGGCACGAGATGGATTCAAGAGTCAGGCCTGCATTATCTGATACTAACTTGGTAGATATCTTTATGGGAACTCTCCAGGGTTTGTTTTATGAAAAGATGGTTGATAATGCACCTTCCAACTTTGCTGATATAGTCGTGATTGGTGAAAGAATAGAAAGTGGGCTCAAGTCAGGAAAGATCAATGGCGGTAATGATAATCAACAATTTGCAGCCAGGAAGTCTTCGAGTGGTTATGCAAAGAAGAAGGAAGGAGAAACAAATGTTATGGCGGTAAGTGTTCCTCAGTAGCAAGCTCATATGGCCCATACACCATACTTTCCTTATCCATATGTAGTCGTCACTCAATTCCAACAACAACCTTTCCAATATCATCTTCAGTTCTAGCAGCCTCCCCAGGATCCGAAACAACAACAGCCTCCTCAGGGACAGGCTCCACAAAGACAATATCAGAACAACGAAAATGAGAATCAGATTCACCATAATCAGGGTCAGAATCAGAATCAAAACCAAAGGCGTCTGCAACATGCAAAGATCCATGTGTCTTACACTCAGTTATTTCCCTACTTGGTGCATGTAGGGGCCATTGTTCCTAAATAGATTCCAATGGTAGTGTTTTCCTTATCATCCAAAACACAACCCCAATGTGTCATATGCTTTTCATGTAGGCTATATTTGGCATTCAACCGAAGACTGTATTCTATTTAGGAACAGAGTGCAAGAACTTATTGATCAAGATATTTTGTCTTTCACTGAGGAGAAGCCAAATGTAAAGACCAATTTATTTCATAATCATGGTCATCCGACAGTTAACGCAGTTCTTAAAGAAGAAGAAACATAAGTGGTCGGCCTAGTGGGTAATTTGAAGACTCCATTATCAGTTATCTCAACAAATTTACATAAGCATGGTGTTTTGCCTGGTGCTCATGACAACTGTGGCATATGCGAGACTGAGCAAGATAAGTGTGAAGAACTCAAGGGATGTCTCCAAGAGTTGATGAATTATGGGGTATTACAGTTTGCAAGATCTAGAGCCATGGAGTAAGTTTCTCTCATTGAGCCAATTAAGATTGTGTACCGAAATAAGAAGATTGAGGCTCCAATGAAGAAAATACAACCCATCAACATTTGTGTTCCTGCTCCTTTTCCTTACCAAGATTCCAAGGAGGTGCACTAGAAGTATGATGCAACTATCCTTGTTGGTGGAAAAGAGATCTAGTTTTCTGATACCTAAATTGTCAACATAGCAGGTACAGGTGGGATGACCTAAAGCGGTCGTGTGTTTGCACCAAAGTATACTCTTAAAGTTATTCAAGCACCAGTGGTGGTTCCTACTCCTCCTCCCCAGGCAGGGATATCTGTGTTTTTTCCCACTATTCTAGTTGGGACACCTATTTCCTTCATGTCAAAGGGTACTTCCAGTAGCACAGCTGAAGCAATCGGTTATAAGGGTAAAGAAGTAGTCAAATAATAAGAGAGAGATTGAAAAGCTTATTACTGCATAAGAGGGATAAGAGTTTCTTAAACTGATTAAGAAGAGTGATTTCAAGATTGTTGGCCAGTTGGATCAAACTCCTTCCAAGATTTCAATCTTATCATTGCTACTCAGTTCGGAGGCTCACCACAAGGATCTGCTAAAAGTTCTTAACACTACCCATGTGATGAAAGACATTATAATTGATCAATTTGATGATGTAGTGGTTAACATCACTACAAGTCGGTACTTGGGTTTTAATGAAGCAGAATTGAAAAATGAGGGGCATAACCACAACAAGGCTTTGCACATCTCCGTTACTTGTGCAACTACTTTGGTCTCTAGGGTCCTAGTTGAAACAGGCTCTTCACTCAATGTGTTACCGAAGACCATATTAAGTTAATTGTAGTTTGAAGGACCATATATGCTAGCTAGTGCACTGATTGTATGAGCTTTTGATGGATCAAGGAGGGAAGTCATTGGAGAGGTGGATTTTCCAGTCTATGTGGGTCCTCACCAATTCACTATCACTTTTCAAGTTATGGACATTCACCCCCGCTTACAGCTTCCTATTGGGGAGGCTGTGGATTCATGTTGTAGGTGCAGTAACATCCACTTTATATAAGAAGTTGAAGTTCATGTTCAGAGAAAAGCTCATAATTGTCTATGGTGGGGAGGACTTTATGATCAGTGAGTTGTCATCCTTTAGGTACGTTGAGACAGAGGAAGGGATAGTTGAGGTCCCTTTGTAATACCCCAAAATTTACCCTTCATTTTTCCTGGAAGCATACGCTTTACACCTCATGCATGCATTCATTTTTAGGTCATTTAACATTAGATACATTGCATTTCATCATGTCAATCAGAATTAGATCCAAGAAACTTTAAAAAAAAAAATACGAAATAAATAAATAAAATATAACAAATTTTTTTGGACTTGGGTCTCCCTCATTTGAGCCCACTACCCACGAAAATCAGTCTATAAATACTGAAGTTTCAGTAGAGGAAAAGACACTTTGAGTTACACTGGGAGATTCACTAGAGAAAGATTTTGAGAGAAGGAAACCTAGGAACTACTCTGCAGCGACCTTTAGGCAGCCCTGAGAAGTTCACTCCGCCTCACACAAACCCTAGTATTACTTTGCAGATCCGGCCGTACCATTCAATCTTAATCAATCTCTCCAATCAGCTGGAGAGATCTCAGGGTTGCTAATCCTTTAATTGCTGTAACTTCGGATCTTTATCCGTGTGGTAATTTTTTCCTTTTCTCGTACTTTATCGCTTTCTTAGCTGGAAGACCTCGATAGGAGGCAATGTTTGAGCCCCTTGGTGGCATTTTACTTTGAGATACATGTTTTGTGTTTTGTATTCATATCCCCACATGTAGCGCGGTTCCTTCGTCAAGGACTGCCTGTTTGCCCTCGAGCATCCCAAACCCTAAAACCCAAAGCAACACGTTTACTCCTTCTACTACAGGCGAGTAAGTCTCCAAAGGTCGAGCATCCGGTAGATTGCGTAGTGACGTCGTTCGTCCAAAACCCAATCCACAATCCCATAGTTAGCCGAACTACGGCTTGCTCTGATTCTCATTCCAGATGAGATACGTAGGCATAAGACGCGATGTCTTAGCGAGCACACATCCCCCAACCCATAGGTCAGCCGAGCTACGAAGACTCTGATTCTCATATTCATATGAGATACGTATGCAGTGGATGCGACATTCGCGCGAGTCATTTCTCTTAACCTTTTTAGTAAATAAACACATTAGGTAAACCCACACCCTTTAGACGAAAACCACAAAAGTGGATCCCGTAGAGTACTACGGATGCGTAGGGGTGCTAATACATTCCCTTCGCATAACCGACTCCCGAACCCAAGATTTGGTTGCGAGACCCCGTCTTGTCCTTTCCTTTTTCAGGTTTACTTCGAGCGTTTCCTTTCCCTCCTTTGGGATGAATAACGCACGGTGGCGACTCTCCTGTCTTTCTCTTTCGCCGGTTGTTTTTTCGCGCATTGTATTTTTCAGGTTGCGACAGCTGGCGACTCTGCTGGGGACACTAAGAAGTTGACCTCTTGCTGGTCCATCTTCCCTAAGCGAGTCCCTCCTAGCTCGTGTGATTTCTTGTTCATTGGGTGTTCATGCTTTTGTACATTTATTTACTTACTTGCTTGCATTCATCTGCTGTATCTGTTGGAGCTGTTGTTTGTTTGTTGGGATGGGATGTTCTACGAGAGATAAGCCCATTACCCAGGCTTGAGTGTACACACAGGTTTTAGAGTGGATGATCATGAGGCTTGTGTGGCATGTTGCTACGTTAAGTCGTTCGTGAAGAACCACACCCAGACGAGGTTTCTTTTGGATATATTATGTCCTACGGATGTTCCGTAACGACATGATGTTCCTTTAGAAATCGTCGACTCTGGTGACCATTTCCCGAGAACTCAGTCGAGGCCTCTCCTCCGAGACGTGATTATGTTAGCTCTGGTGGGTGCATTCTCGCTGATCAATCCGAGGACCCCGAGACTGGGAACTTGCTTTAGGATGTCCTGTTGAGGGGAGTCAGTGGAGGTCTTTTATCCCATAATAATGCCAAACCTTCAGTGGTAAACGTATTATTCGCGACTGAAGGGCTGAAGTTGACGAACTTCTGTTCTTATAACCTACCAGTGAGGGGCGGGCTAAATTCAGGAAACCTTAACCTCCAACCAACCCGGTTTTCTGGAGCAGAGCTTTGATCTTGTATTATATTCCTCAGTGGTTTTCTCTTCAGACAGTGTAACCCGACAGATGTTCAAGCAGATACAGCAATCCTGATTGACATACCACTGCATTGCATTCACATCATCACATCATTTGCATTCATATCATTTAACACATGTTTATCCATTTCAAGGGGGTTTACATCTTCTTCTTGATTCCAGTCGGAGTTTTTCTGGTTCTCTTAAGATGGATATTGGCAGAAAGAGACTTGTCGCCTACAAGTTTCTGGTGGTCTGTCTGGAGCCCATCCAACAGTTGATGCAGTTAATGGATCCTGGTTCTCTAGAAGGATTCCGAGAGGATTACGGTCTGATTCTAAGTTTCGTCACGGTTCTTTCCAAAGATCAACATGACGCCCTATTCACACTGCTACAGTTCTATGACCCTCCATTGAGGTGTTTCACATTCTCGGATTATATCTTGGTCCCTACTCTGGAGGAGATTGCCAGTTTTCTCAGAGTTCCTATCAGGTCACAGTTATTGTTCTACAGTTCTGAGTTTCTGCCCGATCTCAGCATGGTTGCTTCAGCCACATATTTGGAGGAATCAGTCTGGAAGGCTAATATGTGTCAGAAGGGAGAAGTTAGTGGTTTTCATCTGAGTTTCTTACTGGGAGAAGCAAAGAAGAAGCTGGAAGACGGTAACCAGAGGGGTTTCAATGATGTGTTGGCTCTTTGCGTGTATGGGATTGTCTTGTTCCCTAATGTCGCCAAATTTGTGGACATGGACGCAATACGCCTCTTCGTGTTGAGAAATCCAGTACCGACCTTGCTAGGAGATTTCTTTCATTCAGTGCACCACAGAAATAAGAATAGAAAAGGGGGATTGTTGAATTGTTGTGTGCCTTTGTTTTATAGGTGGTTCAGTTCTCACCTACCCAAATCAGGAGTGTTCGTTAATGTCAAGGACTCGTTGAGTTGGTCGAAGAGATTGATGGGGTTGAGAGCTGAAGATATTTCTTGGTGGTGCGACCGGAGCTTGCTTCGGGCAGATATTATTCATAGTTGTGGGAACTTCCCAAATGTTCCGTTGGTAGGAAGAAGAGGAGGAATCAACTATAATCCTTCTCTAGCAGTTAGACAGTTTGGATATGCTTTAAGAACTCCACCTTTGGAAAAGGATGTGGAAGAATCTCTGTTTTTCCATTCTTCGCCTGATTTGACGGTATCCCGTAAGGCAGCTGAGGCCTGGCTCAAGGTGATCAAGAGAGGAAGAACCGTCCTTGGAAAAGGAGATTGTAGAACTTACCCTCGGTATGAAGAGTGGCTTCAAGGAAGAGTCGAAGAGTTTGGTTTGTCGTTCCCTATTGAAGAACCTTTGTATCCACCTACTCCTGAGCAGTCAACAATGGTGAGCCGAGAGGAGTACGACAAGTTGAAGAGTGTCATGGAGGGACTTCAAACCAAGAACTCAGAGTTAAGTGAGAAGTTGCAAGACTGTATGCATCAATTCCAGGAGGCAGAATATCAGAAGGGGGAAGCCGTCAGAGTGCAAAAGGAAGCAGAGAGGAGATTTGCTGTGGAGGCGGACTTCTTCAGGAAGACAGACGAAGCCTTGAGATCATCCAGTTCTGAGTTGAGGCGAGTCAAGCAGCAGTTAGTAGATGCTCATGGTAAATTAGATGGGTGGCAGGAGCAATGGGATGCATTTTCAACTTCTCGGAAGGCAAAGGAGGAGGAGACAGTAGCCGAACTGACTGGTCAGATAGAGAAATTGACGACTTTGCTGAAGGGGAAAAACAATGAGCTTCTGTGCGCCCGTTCTACTAATGGCTACATCACAGATCAACTCCATGAGGCTCGAGGACAGATTGAAGAACTCAAGGTGTTGGCAGGTTTGAAGAAATCCAGACTTGAAGAGGTATTCGGAGAAGATGATGGGAATTACTACAGAGAGCACATCAACAAACTGGATGGGATCATTCACAAGAGGAATCTGCTTATCCGGCATTTGACAGAATCTTCAGATCATCCCGACACGGTGGCATTACTGGATGAAGTGAGGAGCAGTCCTTATGGGTTGTATACAGGAGGCTGATCCCTGGTTTATGTTCCTCCCTTTACTTTTTGTTTCGTTGTTGTGTAGTGATAATCCACAGGCTTGTTGTGGGGATCCTCTTTTGATGTACTTTTGGCTAAGGCCCCTTTCCTGGAACTCATTTGTATGTTGGTTTCCCTTTGTTGCATCTTGATCTCAGAAGTTTATCCATGACTCAGTCTTCTTGCACTATTCGCCTGATGTGAGACTGGAATCAAGGGGGTAGAATACCTTTTGGATTTGATAAACATGGCATTGCATTTACATATTCATTGTCATATCTTGCATAACAGGTGTAACACCCCAAAAATTTGCCCTCCTCATTCATGCATTCATTTAGCATTTCATATTGCATTTCATCATGTCAATCAGAATTAGATCGAAAAAAAAAACAAAAAAACAAAAAAACAAAAAAACAAAAAACAAAAAAAAAACAAAAAAAACAAAAAAAAAACGAAAAAAAAAACGAAAAAAAATATATATATATAATTTTTTACAAAAAAATAATAATACATTTTTTTTAATTAATTAATTAATTAATTAAATAAATAAAATATAATAAAAAAAAATTGGACTTGGGTCTCTCTCATTTGAGCCCACAAAACCATGAAATTCAGTCTATAAATACCAAGGCTTCACTTGAGAGAACACAGAACAAAGGGGGATTTTGAGGAGAAGCAAAATACTCTGAGGTTTCCTTGGAACAAAACCCTGAGGAAAAAGATAGTAACCCTAAGGAAAAAGATAGTAACCCTGAGGAAAAAGATAGTGAGAGAAGACCTAACGGAGTTCAGAGCAGCCTCCAAACCCCGAAGGAAACTCAACTACACAGAATCACCTCTGCCTCACATAATCCCTGAAGATTGTTTTGTAAACCTCACGGGTGCAACTCAATTTCAATCAAGCTCTCCAATCAGGTTTGCCATTATTCCCATTATCTTTGCCCATGGGTTTAATATGTATATGAATGTATAAACAATGTCTTGAATGTTTAACCGTTTAATTTCTGAAATGTATGCCACAGGGTTTGAGTTTTTTGAAACCATACTGTTGATCATGAAAAAAATGCTTATGGTGTTTCACTAACCCTTTTGTTGAATTTTTGTGAGGGCTCACATGACTTTTGCAGGGATAACTTGCGTGGTTTCCCACTTTATTTGTGGGATAACCCCTAGAGGTTCATTCCGATTACTTGTACTGACTCACTTTTCTTTGATGGCATTAGCTTGGAAGGATCTCAGGGTTTCTTACTCCTCTAATTGCTGTTACTTCGGATCTTTATCCGCGTGGTACTTTTACATTTTTCCCGCATTTTACTGCTTTCCTAGCTGGAAGACCTCGATAGGAGGCAACGTTTGAGCCCCTTGGTGACATTTTATTTTGAGATACATGTTTTGTGTTTTGTATTCATATCCCTGCAGGTAGCGCGGTTCCTTCGTCAAGGACTGTCTTTTTTCCCTCGAGCATCCCAAATCCTAAAACCCAAAGCAACACGCTAACTCCTTCTACTACAGGAGAGTAAGTCTCCAAAGGTCGAGCATCCGGTAGATTGCGTAGTAACGTCGTTCGTCCAAAACCCAATCCATAACCCCGTAGTTAGCCGAACTACGTTTTGCTCTGATTCTCAGGCCAGATGAGATACGTAGGCATAAGACGCGATGTCTTAGCGAGCACACATCCCAAACCATAGGTCAGCCGAGCTACGAAGACTCTGATTCTCATACTCAGATGAGATACGTATGCAGTGGATGCGACATCCACGCGAGTCATTTTCATTTAACCCTTTTTTTTGGTAAACAGCACAAGATAAACCCACACCCTTTAGACAAGAACTACAAAAGTTGATCCCGTAGAGTACTACGGATGCGTAGGGGTGCTAATACCTTCCCTTCGCATAACCGACTCCCGAACCCAAGATTTGGTTGCGAGACCCCGTCTTGTCCTTTCCTTTTTCAGGTTTACTTCGAGCGTTTCCTTTCCCTCCTTTGGGATGAATAACGCACGGTGGCGACTCTTCTGTCTTTTCCTTTCGCCGGTTGTTTTTTTTCGCACTGTATTTTTCAGGTTGCGACAGCTGGCGACTCTGCTGGGGACCCGGTTTCCCTAAGCGAGTCCCTCCTAGATTTTGTAGTTTGTTTATCGGGTGTTCATGCTTTTGTACAGTTATTTATTTACCTGCTTTACCTTATTGCATTGTGTACATATCATTGCTGTATCTGTTGGCTGGCTATGGCTGCTTGGTGATCTTTGTGAGATGAGTTCTATACCCGAACTCGAGTGCACTTAGGATAGGAGAATGGCATAGTCATGTCGACTTGTGTGGAGTTATTCCTTAGCGAGTCGACTTGCAAGCCCATTCACTTGGTGGAGGTCATGTTGAGATCAATGATGTCACATAAGTAAGTTGTGGTTAGACATTACTTGTTCCAATATAGACCTTAGAAGCCGAGGACCTTAGTTTACCAAACCCATCTTGGCTTATTCGTAGGACGTAGTGCGAAAGTCGTTCAAGTGTGAGATTTGATACGATTGTTACGCGATACTACACTCATAAGAGTCTCTCTTGAGAATATTGTTGGAATACGAGTAGTCGTTCCTCTGATAATATCCGAAAGATGGGATTATGACTATGGGAACCTTTTGTAGAACATGTTTGGCAGGTTTAAACCTTAGTACACTCCTTTTGGGTGGTTCTTAACCTAAACTCCATGCTCGTGACTTGCAACAAACCCTTGATTCATGGTTAATCCGATCAGGTATCCTTAATATCAATGAAACTCGGGTGTTGATAAGGTGTAAACCATAATCCACCAAAATGGGTGGTTGATATTAAGGATAACATGATCCATCCAGACAGTGTGCTCTTAATTTCTCTCCAGACAGTGCAACCTGACATATGTTCAAGCAGATACATCAATTCTGATTGACATGCCTTTGCATTGCATAACATCATCTGCATATTTGCATCCAACATCTCATGCTTATTCATTTGTAGGGTATTCCCTTTCAAAACGGGGGTGCCTTAAAACTGAACAAGCAGTGCATCGCATACCATGCATATTAACCCTTGTCTGTTTTGCAGGTGTCACCGCAGTGTCTAATGTTTGTTCCCTGTATCAGGCAGTTATTGGTCCCAAGCGAGTCCACAGGTACCCGACAAAGGAAAATCGTCCACAACTAGCGATGGACCAAGTACATAAAGAGTTGGCTGATATGCGTGAAAGGATGGATCAGTTCATGACATTGATGACTGGTATGGCAGCAGGCCAAGAAAAGCTGAGGGAATTGGTTGAGCAACCGAGGCCCAATCCAGATTTGGAGATACCAAATGCTGAGGGAAACCCTGGTAACCCTGGGAACGCTGATAACCCTATGAACACTGGTAACGCGGGTAACGCAAATGCTGATGGAAACCCGGGTAATGTTGGCAACACAGGGAATGTTGGAAATGATATTGGTGGAAGGTACAATGTGAATCAAGGAATTCGGATTAACGGGCACCCTGTTACTGAAGATTATCAGTGTGATCAATTTTCTTTGCACGACGAGGCCCTCGAGACCACTCGCCGTATGGATGAGCTTGCTGAGAAGCTCAAATCTTTGGAGTCTCAAAATTCCTTAGGCTTTGATGTCACAAATCTTGGTCTGGTTCAGGGAGTAAGGATTCCTCACAAGTTCAAACCCCCTACTTTTGAGAAATACAACGGGGCTTCTTGCCCACGCACTCATCTCCAATCTTATCTGGGAAGGTTGGGAGCTCACACGGAAGATGAAAAGCTGTGGATGTACTATTTTGAAGACAGTCTAACTGGAGCTTCTCGTGAATGGTATTCTCATTTGTCTCGTACTACCATCAAGAGCTGGAAAGACTTGGCAGAGGCTTTTATCAAGCAATATCAATACAACTTGGACATGGCTCCAAATCGGACCTTGTTGCAAGGTATGTCTCGGACTGCCAAGGAAACCTTTAGAGAGTATGCTCAGCGTTGGAGACAGATTGCTGCGTCCGTCCAACCCCCTATGTCTGAAAGGGAGATGGCGGACATGTTCATGAACACTCTTCAAGGCAATTATATTGAGAGATTGGCTGCTTGCCCGTCAATCAGCTTTGCAGAGATAGTAATTGCTGGAGAAAGAATCGAGAGTCTGTTGAAGATGGGCCGAATTCAAGACAATAGTGCTTCCAACTCATCAGGTCCCAAGAGACCGTTTGCTGGTAACGGTCAGCGAAGAAAAGAAGGCGAGACAAGCGTTGTGTATGCCGGCAAAGGCATGAGTAAAGGACGCCCTAATTACTATCAAGATCAAGTGGCCGCAGTCACCATTCCAACACCTGTTCCTCAACCGCAATATCATCCGCAACAACAACCCAGGTACAACAATCAACAACAAGGAGGTAATCCGGGTCAGCAGAGACACTATCAACAACGTCCAAGGCAGACGGACCGGGTCATCGAGCCAATCCCAATGCCTTATTCAGTATTACTTCCCAAGCTGATTGACATGAATCTGGTTACGCTGAGAACTCTGGCCCCACCAATCGATCCCAATAATTTGCCTAGAGGTTATGATGTCAACGCCATATGTGCTTTTCACTCCAACGCACCTGGCCATACTACAGATAATTGCAAGGCTCTCCAGTTAAAGGTACAAGATTTGAGAGATGCCCAGGCTATCAATTTTGCTCCGGTGCCTAATGTTATCCAGAACCCGATGCCGGCTCACGGCGGGCAGGGGATTAATGTTGTCGAAGTGGTTGAAGTTGGTAATGCCCAAGGCTGGGGCAAATTTGTGGAGCCAGTCATCAAAGAAGACAAGTTTGGATTGGGGTATGCTCCGGGATCTCAGAAGAATGAAATCGGTACTCTCTCCAGCGGGGGTTTGGTTTCTCCCCACGTCGTCAATGCTGCAGATGAAGACAAGGCTGACAGCGACTGTGACTTAGATAGCTGGATTCGCCCGTGTGTCCCGGGAGAAAAGCTCGACAATTGGTCGTCTGAAAAAACCGTTCGGGTTATTCTACTGAAAGAGTGATTTTTATTGTTTTCCTTTATTACATGCATAATAAAGTCTTACACTTTGCCCAAGGTGTAAAGGCTCATTTGTAGGGCCATCCATTTACTTACATTTCGCAATTATTTTTATCATCAATAAAGGACGGCTTTTGCAAACAATTTTGTGTTCTCTTTCTTTCAGTTTTTTTTACTTTTTACAAAAAAATGGCAATGTTTCTTTTTTCGTTTTTTCTTTCTTTCCAAAAAAAAAATCTCTCATTCTAAGGTAAAGCATGATCCTCCATCATGCAGAGCCGACCACCCGGATCTCACTGCTAACGACACTGCTATGGCCAAGTATGACTTCGACAATCCTATCTATCAAGCCGAAGAAGGGGCTGAGGAAGATTGTGAATTGCCTGAAGGGTTAGCCAGATGGTTGAAACAGGAGGACCGAGCTATTACACCTTATCAGGAGGTGGTTGAGACCATCAACGTTGGTACCAAAGACGACAAGAAAGAGATCAAGATCGGGGCCAGTCTATAGGCCGAGAGGAAAGACCATTGATCATGTACTTGACTGTGTTAGAAAAGTCAATGGGTTGTGTGCTCGGTCAGCATGACGAGTCAGGTCGAAAAGAGCATGCAATATACTACCTTAGCAAAAGTTTACCGACTGTGAACAAAGATACCCATTGCTCGAGAAAACTTGCCGCGCTTTGGCATGGGCTGCTCGCCGACTAAGACAGTATATGTTGACTCACACGACTCTATTGATATCAAAAATGGATTCAGTCAAGTATATTTTTGAAAAGTCAGCACTTACCGGAAAAGTTACTAGGTGACAAATGATACTGACAGAGTATGACATCCAATACACTTCACAAAAAGCCATCAAGGGAAGTGTCTTGTCAGACTATCTTGCAGAGCAACCGATTGATGATTACCAACCTATGAGGTTTGACTTTCCTGATGAGGACATCATGTTTCTCAAATCGAAAGATTGAGAGGAACCACTCCCGGAGGAGGGGCCTGACCCTGAATCCAAATGGGTTATGATGTTTGATGGGGCGGTCCACGTCAATGGTCGCGGAGTTGGTATAGTGTTGATCACACCGGAAGGGGGTTCATATGCCATTTGGTGCCAGATAACTTTTCCCTGCACCAACAATGAAGCCGAATACGAAGCTTGTATCCTAAGACTTGAGGAAGCCGTCAAAATACAGATTAAATCCCTGGATGTATACGGGGACTCAGCTTTGGTCATCAATCAAACCAACGGGAAATGGTGCTATGCTGGAACTACGTACCCAGAATTGACGTATCTCGGTCAGAGACGAATGAAGAAAGCATTTGGTCAGAAAGTGCGCTCTCGGGGGTATCAAGTCGGTGAATTGGTACTCAAAAGATTTCTTCCTCCCAACACAGATCACAGGGGCAAATTGACACCGAACTAGGAGGGTCCGCACGTGGTTAAAAGGATTTTCTATGGCGGAGCTTTGACGCTAACAACCATGGAGGGCGAAGGATTCCCGTCCCCTATTAACTCAGACGCGGTTAAAAAATACTTCGCATAAAATAGACCCGCTGGACAGTAAAAAGAATAGTCCAGGAAAAAAAGGGGCATCCCGACGAACCAAAAAAAAAGAATAAAGAGGTTCGGGCAAAAATTAGGGATATATAAAAAAAAAAAGAGTACACCCGGTGAGTCGAAAACCCAAAAGGGCGGCTCAGGCAAAAATGGGTATCCCGGTGGATTGAAAACCCAAAAGGGCGGCTCAGGCAAAAATGGGTATCCCGGTGGATTGAAAACCCGAAAAGGGGGCGATCCAGGAAGAAGTTAGGGAATAAGCGAATGACTGCGATTTGAGTTCATCAGTGTTATATCACCGTTTCATTCAATCCGGCAATCTTCGAAGGTTAAAGATCGACTAATCATCCACTTCAGAAAGCAAGATGAGCAGAGCGTCTTGAGGACATACGAACCATAGCAGAGTCGAAACTCAGTGGGACCCCGTTTCCACATTGCCATTAGGATAATTCTCTTTTTTATAGCGATCACCTCTTTTCAGGGATCAGCTTCCTGATGCCCTCGCCTATTCCAGGCACAAATTTTCTCCCCAGTAAGAGTCGAATAATTCAGTTAAAGAGCCTCTTTATTTTTCATTTATCAGTTTGTTTGCAAAAATGTCCGAATTTTTGATAAAACATATTGCATATGAACATAATGGTGGCTTTTGCAGATGATTTGCACAGGAAAACATTTAAAATTGCTTTGAATGTGCTTAATCCCAAACGGTGAATTTAAACCGAGTAATTCCCCCGAGGCATACGTGTATTTTTGGTTGCAGGTCACAGGAACCGGATGCCAAGTCATGAATCCTCATCCCCAAGCGGTTGACAAAGTCTCTCCTCAGCAGAGCATGTTCCCCAACAGAGTTGACAGTATCCAGACTGTCTATCCCCAGTAGAGTTGACAGTATCCAGACTGTCTATCCCCAGCGGAGTTGACGGTGTCAGACTGTATCTTCCTAGCAACAGCGGAGTGGTTGCATACCCAACGGACAAGAGGGTGGTGTTCCCAGTGTTCATCTCATCCCCAGCAGATTATTTCTAACAGATTTGTTCTAATCCCCAGCTAGAGGACGATTAGCAAGTTCATATCCCCAGCAAAGGTCATTTCCTACGACATTTCCCCAGGAAGTGTTTTCCCCACAGACTCTCCTCACAGAGCCTCGCCGAACAAAGTTTCCATAGTTGATACTCCCCCCGCAAGGTCAACTTTTCAAGCAGCCAATTTATTTTTGGTGGCTCATTGGTCCCGGCAGACGAATCATTCCCCACAGAGCATTCAAGGATTGATACAGCGATCTGTTCCCTACCGGAGTTTGCTTCCCCTAGCAGATTTCTTTTTTCTTTTACACCATGCATAGCATTTTCATTCGCATGCATATCATATCAAGCATACACATAAGCTGATAAACAGGTTCTTCCAAGCAGACTGAAGAATTACTTTACAACCAAGGTCATGAGATCCAGCCAGAGGATCAAGCGTGAGTGATCCAGCCTGAGGGTCATTTTGAAGATTCAGCCTGAGAATCGTTTTCCCGTGATCCAGCATGAGGGTTACTTTTTGAAGATTCAGCCTGAGAATCGTTTTCCCGTGACCCAGCATGAGGGTCATTTTTGAAGATTCAGCCTGAGAATCGTTTTCCCAAGAGTCAGCCTGAGGCTCAATTTGAAGATTCCCCAGTGAAGTCGCCTACAAGCTTTATTTCCCCAGCAAGTCTAATTGAGGAGTCGTTACAACATGTTCTAGCCCGAAGAATATGTACGAAGCCCAAAAGTGGAATATGTTCGAAGCTGCATATCTAATATGAAGGTTGGGTGTAGATTTCAAAAGAGGGTCAACCAGCGCATGCCTCAGATGCGAGATCCTAATGACGGGAATTTATCATCAAAACAATCCAGATCTAGCCAGAAGATCGAAGTAGATTCAGCCAGAGAATCGAAACAAAGGAGATCTAGCCAGAAGATCGAAGAAGATCTAGCCAGAAGATCGAAGTCAGGTCTAGCCCGAAGACCGGAAATAGATTCAGCCAGAGAATCGAAACAATTCAGATCTAGCCAATAGATCGAAGTAGATTCAGCCAGAGAATCAAATTAAGTTCAGATTCAGCTAGAGGATCGACACTCCAGATCTAGCCAGAAGATCAAAGTCAGGTCTAGCCCGAAGACCGAAAATGGATTCAGCCAGAGAATCAAAGGAAATAGATTCAGCCAGAGAATTGAAACGAAGGAGATCTAGCCAGAAGATCGAAGAAGATCTAGCCAGAAGATCAAAATCGTATCCAGCCCGAGGATCAAAATTAATATCCAACCAGAGGACTAAATTGAGTATAGGTTCAGCCAGAGGATCGAAACTCCAGATCTAGCCAGAAGATCGAAGAAGATCTAGCCAGAAGATCAAAATCGTGTCCAGCCCGAGGATCAAAATTAATATCCAACCAGAGGACTAAATTGAGTATAGGTTCAGCCAGAGGATCGAAACTCCAGATTAAGCCAGAGGATCGGAAGAAAAATAAACAACGCGGTGTATTTCCGCGTTTTTGTGGTATTCTCGAAGCACAAATTTTCGGTTTGTCTTTGGTATTCAATCACAGCTCACCCCGTTTGTCTGATAAACTGTTCGCTTTCATCCTACTCGGGTTAGCTGATGATTGAATATGGGCAGCTGTAACACCCCAAAATTTGCCCTCCTTATTCATGCATTCATTTAGCATTTCATATTGCATTTCATCATGTCAATCAGAATTAGATCGAAAAAAAAAACGAAAAAAAAACGAAAAAAAAAAATGAAAAAAAAAATGAAAAAAAAAATATATATAATTTTTTACAAAAAAAAAATAATAAAATTTTTTTTAATTAATTAATTAATTAATTAAATAAAAAAAATTTGGACTTGGGTCTCTCTCATTTGAGCCCACAAAACCATGAAATTCAGTCTATAAATACCAAGGCTTCACTTGAGAGAACACAGAACAAAGGGGGATTTTGAGGAGAAGCAAAATACTCTGAGGTTTCCTTGGAACAAAACCCTGAGGAAAAAGATAGTAACCCTGAGGAAAAAGATAGTGAGAGAAGACCTAACGGAGTTCAGAGCAGCCTCCAAACCCCGAAGGGAACTCAACTACACAGAATCACCTCTGCCTCACATAATCCCTGAAGATTGTTTTGTAAACCTCACGGGTGCAACTCAATTTCAATCAAGCTCTCCAATCAGGTTTGCCATTATTCCCATTACCTTTGCCCATGGGTTTAATATGTATATGAATGTATAAACAATGCCTTGAATGTTTAACCGTTTAATTTCTGAAATGTATGCCACAGGGTTTGAGTTTTTTGAAACCATACTGTTGATCATGAAAAAAATGCTTATGGTGTTTCACTAACCCTTTTGTTGAATTTTTGTGAGGGCTCACATGACTTTTGCAGGGATAACTTGCGTGGTTTCCCACTTTATTTGTGGGATAACCCCTGGAAGTTCATTCCGATTACCTGTACTGACTCACTTTTCTTTGATGGCATTAGCATGGAAGGATCTCAGGGTTTCTTACTCCTCTAATTGCTGTTACTTCGGATCTTTATCCGCGTGGTACTTTTACATTTTTCCCGCATTTTACTGCTTTCCTAGCTGGAAGACCTCGATGGGAGGCAACGTTTGAGCCCCTTGGTGACATTTTACTTTGAGATACATGTTTTGTGTTTTGTATTCATATCCCTGCAGGTAGCGCGGTTCCTTCGTCAAGGACTGCCTTTTTTCCCTCGAGCATCCCAAACCCTAAAACCCAAAGCAACACGCTAACTCCTTCTACTACAGGCGAGTAAGTCTCCAAAGGTCGAGCATCCGGTAGATTGCGTAGTAACGTCGTTCGTCCAAAACCCAATCCATAACCCCGTAGTTAGCCGAACTACGTTTTGCTCTGATTCTCAGGCCAGATGAGATACGTAGGCATAAGACGCGATGTCTTAGCGAGCACACATCCCAACCCATAGGTCAGCCGAGCTACGAAGACTCTGATTCTCATACTCAGATGAGATACGTATGCAGTGGATGCGACATCCGCGCGAGTCATTTTCATTTAACCCTTTTTTTTGGTAAACAGCACAAGATAAACCCACACCCTTTAGACAAGAACTACAAAAGTGGATCCCGTAGAGTACTACGGATGCGTAGGGGTGCTAATACCTTCCCTTCGCATAACCGACTCCCGAACCCAAGATTTGGTTGCGAGACCCCGTCTTGTCCTTTCCTTTTTCAGGTTTACTTCGAGCGTTTCCTTTCCCTCCTTTGGGATGAATAACGCACGGTGGCGACTCTTCTGTCTTTTCCTTTCGCCGGTTGTTTTTTTTCGCACTGTATTTTTCAGGTTGCGACAACAGGTACCGCCGCAGTGTTCTCATATTGTTTGGTGTCCCACTAGCAGGATAGCTGACTCAGGCATTCACCGATACGGTACCCGAAGGAATCAACAGAGAGCGATGGAGAGCCTACAAGCAGAGCTCACCGAGATAAAGATTCGCATGAATCAATTCATGGATTTGGTTCAAGGGGTGGCTCAAGGACAGCAGGAGCTTAGATTGTTGGTACAGAGGGATCCCCCTATTACTCAACCAGAGACGTTGGATGATCCTCCAGCTGGAGAGGCTAATGGTCCCAATGGACCGGGGCCTATCCCGATCCCGCATGTCAACCTAGATCAACAACCCATTCAGGATGGTCAGGATGATCAGTTCCCCTTGCTTCGGGAAGACTTTGGCATGGACCCCATGTTTAAAAGATTGGAAGAGAGGTTGAAAGCAGTGGAAGGACAGAATCTTCTGGGAGTAGATGTTGCTGACTTGGGGCTGGTCCCAGGTGTGAGAGTGCCACCGAAATTCAAGGTCCCGATATTTGACAAATACCATGGCAGCTCTTGCCCCAAAACTCACGTGCAATCCTATTTCCGTAAAATGGTTGCATACTCTGATGACGAGAAGCTACTTATGTACTTCTTCCAGGATAGCCTAGCTGGGGCATCCTTGGAATGGTATATGAGGCTGGACAGAGCCCACATCCGTTGCTGGAGGGATTTGGCAAAGGCTTTCGTGAAGCAGTATCAGTATAATGCAGATATGGCTCCGGACAGAACTCAACTTCAGAATCTGTCTCTTAAAAGCAGTGAGTGCTTCAGGGAATACGCTCAACGCTGGAGGGATACAGCTTCCCGTGTTCAGCCTCCTATGTTGGAAAAGGAAATGGCCAACATGTTCATGAATACGCTGCCTGGACCTTACTTGGAGCGTCTGGTAGGTTGCAATGCTTCCAACTTTGCTGATGTGGTCTCTACTGGAGAAAGGGTGGAGAATTACCTAAAGACCTATAAGAGCCAGAGTGGAGGTGGATCCTCATCAGGGGTGAAGAAGCCGTTCATTCAGGGACAGAAGAGGAAAGAAGGGGATGCAAATGCCATATCTTCTTATCAGAACAGGGATAACCGGAGGAATAATTTTCAGAATTATCATCAGCAACCGTATGTTGCGGCTGTGACCATTCCAGCTGCAGCGCCACTACAACAACAACAATCACAACGTCAACCAGCTCAGTATCAACAGCAGTAGCAACCGGGTAACAGACCCGCCTATCAACAGAGGCAAAGGATGATGGACCGGCGTTTCGACACCCTTCCAATGTCGTACGCTCAGTTGCTTTCTAGTCTTCAACAACTACAACTTGTGCAATTGCGCACTCTGGCTCCTCCTGTTGGTAGACTTCCGGTGGGTTACGACGCCAACGCTAGGTGTAGCTTCCACTCTGGGGCACCTGGCCATAACATTGAGAACTGCAAAGCTTTTAAGCACGTAGTTCAGGACCTCATAGATTCAAAAGCTATCAACCTTGCACCGGCTCCTAATGTCGTCAACAATCTCATGCCGCAGCATGGTGGTGCAAACATTAATATGATGGAAGGAAAAGCCAAGTCCATTACAGATGTGTTGAAGTTGAAGACTCCATTGTTGGATATCAAAGGATGCTTGCTGAAGGCCGATGTTTTCCCCGGTTGTGGGAAGGATTGTTTGGATTGTGCCACTCAGAGTGGAGGTTGTTTGAAGCTACAACAGGGTATCCAGGCCTTGCTCGACAAAGGTATCCTCCAGGTTGAAGATTTGTCTGTCCAAGAGTTTGTGGAAGGGGTTGAGAAAGAAGTGTTTAAAGATGCTACTGATGAATTCGCAGATGTTGTTCCTACTGATTCTGTGATCCATGATGATGTTGTCGCTGATATTCCAAACATGGCGTTTGATTCTGATGTACTTGCTGAACTTGATTCCGATGTTTCGGATGTGTGTACTTCAACGCCTCAGACTCGTCAGGGGCCGATTACTTTCTCCAGTGCGGGTGTCATCCAATATGGCCAGGTATCAGCGGTCAATGATGAAGATGGGGATAGTGATTGTGACATCGACAACTGGGTGCGTCCGAGGATCCCGGGTGAAGTCATCAACAATTGGTCTTCTGAGGAGATTGTCCAAGTCACTTTTCTGAAGGAGTAATTTTCTTTGTTTATTCATGCATGTCCAAGTCTTACGTTCCGCCCAGGGCGTAATGACTCATTGTAGGGCTCATCTATGTGACACTTGCATTTTTATCATAAATAAAGGACGTATTTTTGCATTCAAATATTTCGTTCCCTGTCTTTCTATTTTTGCAGTTTTTCAAAATAAAAAAAATGGCAATGTTTTGTTTAGTTTTCACTTCTTGTTCACACTCATAAGCACATACCATCACTCATGCAGATGCACATCACCGGATCCTATTGATAACGTTTCTGCTACGGCTCGCTTCGACTTTGAAAATCCAATCTTTCAAGCTGAAGAAGAGGATGATGAAGACTGTGAACTCCCTGAAGAGCTTACCAGGTTATTAAAACAAGAGGAAAGGGTTATTCAATCGCATCAAGAGTCTGTTGAAGTGATTAATCTCGGCACCGAGGACGCCAAGAGAGAAATCAAGATAGGGGCTGCTTTAGAAGACAATGTGAAGAAAGGGCTGATTGAATTGCTGCAAGAATACGTTGACATCTTCGCCTGGTCTTATCAGGACATGCCTGGGCTGGACACAGACATCGTGGTACACCGCTTGCCTCTCAAAGAAGGTTGTCCTCCGGTCAAGCAGAAGCTCAGAAGAACAAGACCAGAGATGGCTGTCAAGATAAAGGAAGAAGTACAAAAGCAGTTGGATGCAGGGTTTCTAGCAGTCACCAATTATCCGCCATGGGTTGCAAACATCGTCCCAGTACCTAAGAAGGATGGAAAGGTACGGATGTGTGTCGACTACCGGGATCTGAACAGAGCTAGCCCTAAAGATGATTTCCCATTACCTCACATCGATGTTTTGGTGGATAATACAGCTCAGTTCTCGGTATTCTCCTTCATGGATGGCTTTTCTGGCTATAACCAAATCAAGATGGCACCAGAAGACATGGAAAAGACAACTTTCATAACCCCATGGGGCACCTTCTGCTACAAGGTGATGCCGTTTGGTCTGAAAAATGCCGGAGCAACATATCAACGAGCTATGGTAACTCTGTTCCATGATATGATTCATCATGAAATCGAGGTTTATGTGGATGATATGATTGCCAAATCTCAGACAGAAGAAGAAAATTTGGTGAATTTGCAGAAACTGTTTGAGCGTTTGAGGAAATTCAAACTGAGACTTAACCCGAACAAGTGCACTTTCGGGGTGAGATCGGGAAAATTGTTGGGTTTTATCGTTAGCGGAAAAGGGATTGAGGTGGATCCCGACAAAGTAAAAGCGATACAGGAAATGCCAGAGCCAAGAACAGAGAAGCAAGTCCGTAGTTTCTTAGGGAGGTTGAACTAAATTGCAAGGTTCATCTCTCACCTAACAACCACGTGTGAGCCAATTTTCAAATTGCTGAAGAAAGATCAGGCTATCAGGTGGAATGAAGATTGTCAAAGGGCTTTCGAGAAGATAAAAGAGTATCTACAGAAACCTCCGATCCTTATTGATGGGAAAATAGCAAGTGTACTATTTTTCTCACTGTAGTAATAAAAGGGAAATTCCCCGTTTGTCGATCTCAAGGAATGCTTGACGATACAGAGTTTATAGATTGTTTCAATTAGACAAAAGCCTTTGGTTTTTGTGTTGTGAGTAATTATATTACCAATTGCAAATAAATAAAATAAGTAAAAAGGTTGAACGAGAGACAAATGAGAGAAGATTGCTAGGGTTCGGTGAATGAAACTTCCTGTAACAGATATAATTTATGAAGGCTTAGACAATAATTTTGTCCAATTAATTCCGGTCCTCAAGGGTATCTATTCCTAATTCCTTAGTGAAAAGACCTTTGATTATGTAACCTAATTACTATGTCCATAAATAATTAAGTTCATACTCAAGCATTCGAATATCAAGAATTACCGGTCAGATAGAAAATCCCTAGTCCTAGGTTATTTTTACTATCCAAAATTCTTATACATATCAATGAATAATTGCTGTCCAGCTTAAACTATTCATATTAATCATCATTCGTTGGGCCGACGAATAAAGCATAAAGAACGGTAATAAGAACAAATCAATGGAAAATAAGAAATAGTCAATGCACTCATAAACATAAAATCTGTCACATTCAGAATCAGGGTCACCCCCCCTAGCAATGGGGGGTTTAGCTACTCATAATCGAAATAAAAACAAAGATTAACATTGTTGTCATTACAGAATTTCGTGAGGAATCAATCTTCAATCGTCGGAAAACTCTTGAACATATGAATCCTCTGATAATCGTAGAGTCTCCAGGTCTCAAACGCGTCTCTTTTTCTCTAAAAATTGTCCAACCCTTGAAAAATCGTTTTCTCCCCTCTAAATAGCTATTCAGTTGGGCTTTTCCTGATTCTGGGCTTGATACGCGTATTGCCCAGTCTCATACGCGTATTGCCCAGTCTGGTACGCGTATTGCACGTAAGACAGCCTCTGATACGCGTATTGCCCAGTCTGGTACGCGTATTGCCCAGTCTGGTACGCGTATCACCAGTTTGGTACGCGTATCACCAAAAGCTTGTCTTTTTGCTTGATTTTCAACCCCTCTGGTCATTTGCGTATGCTACGCGTACTGGGAAGGTCCATACGCGTATCATGTCAGGCCATACGCGTATGGACAGCAAGTTCTCCAAGAATTGATTTTTTCTTCCGTTTTCTTGCTCGGGCTTAATTTCGCATCTGACGTTTGATTCCCTGAGCTTCCAAACTAGTTTTTTACCTGCTAACATACCCAAAAGTGTAAAATATCCTCAAGAAATTCATAAGTAACAACACACTTCATATTATAGAATTGAGCTTATATCTAACTAAAAATGCTTCAGTTTACGCAGTTTACCTGACTTATTTACGGTTAAATAGTGAAATACCTAGCATAAATGGTGACTGATCACAACCCTAAACTTAGCTTGTTGCTTGTCCTCAAGTAACATTTTATTACCATCAAAGATCATGTCACCCCAAACTTACTGTAAAACAGTTCTTGCCACAATACTGCTGAAATCTTTCGCACTGGACCTCTTGATGTTTTTTCAGGTTTTCTGATTTTTCGACATAGCCAACGAGCTAGAAACTCTTTCCCTCAGAGATATGACTTTACCTGTCAGCTTATATCACACTCTCACCAAGTCTCTCTGGGTTAAAATGTTATCACTCTCAAATCACAATATGTAATATCAAATCAGAAGTTTGAATAAATTCTCTCATCCTATCAACATGTACAATCACACACACTTTTTGAGGTCTTTTGGGTTGTAACGGGGCTTTGGTTTAGGTGGGGTGTGAAATTTGAACAAAGGTTTTTGGTTCAGAGTATATGAAATCGTTCTCTCACTACGTTTCTTTCCTATTATTCCTGTAGGGTTTTGTAATCCTCTTTTCCTTTTTTTTCTATAGTGAATGTAGCATTTTTCAAAAGCTGTTCTTTTATTGTTTTTCGCTTTTTTCTTTCTTTCTTTTCATGTTGTTGTTGTTTTTATTTTTTTATTTTTTTATTTTTTTATTTTTTTATTTTTTTATTTTTTTATTTTTTTATTTTTTTTTAGACTACATTCACTTACTGCAAAGCTACCCCAAACTTAAAGGTTGTTATTCCAACAGCAACCCCAAACTTAGATAGAAACGTAGAGATGAAATCAATCCTCACATACTCTGAACAGGGTAAGATAGTTACAAGGTCATGGGTTGAGAAAAAACGGGTATAGTAGAAATAAATGATTAACAGGCTCAACAGGGTGAAACAATGGATAATAATAATAATGGGATGGCTGGAAAGGCTCTAGGTGATAAACAAAAACATGTCTCAGTGTGTGTAGTCGTACCGCTAATAATAACAAAAGAACATACACAAACCAAGATTGATAAAGACATACCTGATATCTCTCATTTGATGATAAGTGTTTGGCTTTTTCGGATCTCACCAGGACGGGTTAAGCTGACTTGTTCTATCATACCTCTGAGTTCAAAGCTCATGTTGTGGTTCTGATGTTAATCTTAACCAGTGCGTCCAATCATAAACAACGGTATCTACAGTCAGGGGACTGAAAGAGAGGACGCCCAAGTATTTGGTGTAAGTGATCAAGATAACCAATAGCCAGACATAGTCACATATCTAACGAAATAAATAGGAAACTGGAGGTAAACAAAATCAAATTCATTAGATTAAAACAACCCATAATAGGTGATTACATCAAAGCAAAAGAAAATAAAAATTGACTCAAATGACATGAACAAATGCTAAATAAAACTAAAATTCAAATTTCAACTGACTCGACAAAATTAAAATAAAAAAATTTCAAACCTCCCTTGGGTTGCCTCCCAAACAGCGCTTCGTTTAACGTCGCATGGCTCGACGGGACACCTCATACTCAGATGAGTTTAACAGTTTCAATTGGTCCCCCTTCACCGGGATCATATGGTTTCAACCTCTGACCATTAGCCTTGAAAGTATCGCCATTCTTCTCATTTAAAACTGCTGTGGTTCCCCCTTTCTTTGGTACCACATGCACAGGACTTACCCACGAGCTGTTAGAAATGTGGTAAATCATTCCCGAATCTAACAACTTTACAACCTCTTTTCTTACCACTTCTTTCATCGCTGGATTTAACCTCCTTTGTGGTTGTACTACTGGTTTCTGATTATCCTCCATCAGTATCTTATTCATGCATACTGTGGGGCTAATCCCTTTTAAATCCTCAATAGTCCTACCAATAGCACTTTCATGTTTCTTCAGTACCTTTTCATCTTCTAATTCTGGTGAAGCTCTCAGATCCTCCCACCTGCGTGGTTTGGATTTCATCCAAAGGGGTTGTGTATCCAGCATAGCAAGCACTTCTTTTTCTTTTTCATCATCCTTCTCTTCAATCTCTCTGACCGGTATACTAAGAACTCTTTCAAAAGGTAATTCAGGAAACTTTCTTTGAATTATGCTAGTTACAATCTGATCAATTACTTCCACAGAGTGGTTTGTACACATATCCTCTTTATGTTTCATAGTATCTCGGACATCAATTCTGAGCTCTTCATCATATACCTTTAGGGTCAAGGTACCTCCCTCAATGTCTATCATGCATCTACCTGTTTCTAAGAAAGGTCTGCCCAGAATCAGAGGTATCTCTTCATCTTCTGGCATTTCCAAAATTACAAAATCAACAGGAAAAACAAATTTATCAACTTTGACCAGAACATCCTCAACTACCCCAAAAGGTCTTTTCACTGAGTGGTCAGCAAATTGAAGTGTCATTCTGGTATCTTGAACATTTCCAATTCCTAGCTTCCTGTAAATAGACAAAGGCATAAGGCTAACACTAGCCCCCAAATCAATCAGCGCCCTTTTAAAGGACCTATCTCCAATGGTACACGGGATGGTCACAGAACCTCTATCTGGCTTCTTCACTGGAATCTTCATACCCTGCAAAATAGCACTACAAGTTTCAGTTAGTATAACAGGGTCAGTGTCAGTGGTGCGCTTCTTGGAGATGATGTCTTTCATGAATTTCGCATAGATAGGCATCTGCTCGAGTGCCTCAGAGAATGGAATATTGATTTCTAATTTCCTGAACAACTCCAGGAATTTCTGAAAAAAATTCTCATCTTGCTTCTTCTTTTTCTTTCTTTGTGGGAATGGAAGCTTAATGATGGGCTTTGGTTCAGGTAGCTTTTCTTGTACCACCGGCAGTATCACACTTTCTTCCTCAGGTGGTGTCTTGTTTTCTAAGATTTCCAGGTCCACTTCAAGCAATTGATCTTCTTCTTCATTCTTCTTAAGATCTTCAACAGATTTTCCGCTTCTTGTTGTTACCGCACTCACATTATTGTGCTCCCTCGGATTTGTCACTGTTGCACTAGGTAATGCGCCCGGTGTTTGAAAATTTGTTATCTGTTGTGCTATCTGACCCAATTGAATCTCCAGGTTTTTTAATGGATGCATTGGTGCTCTTCTGATTATTCCTGGTTTCCTCCTGAAATTGCATAACCTGAGTTGCCATCTTCTCCATAGCAATCTCCCAATCCGCTTTCTTTGGTACTTGTTGCTGATAATGTTGTTGTTGCGACTGATATTGTGGTTGGTAAGGTGGTTGTTGTTGTGGAGGTCCTTGGTACTGAACATTACCCTGCTGATCTTTCCAAGAGAAATTAGGATGATTTTTCCACCCCGGATTATATGTATTTGAGTAGGGATTATTCTGCCTCAGGTAATTTATAGCTTGCACTTGTTCTGCGGTTGCAACACAATGCATGGCAAAGTGTGGTCCACTACAAATCTCACAAATCATGGTCGGAACCGGTTGAACTTGAGCAACAGTCTGGGTACCTAAATTCATAGCTTTCAATCTTCTTTCAACCTCAGCTGCAATCTGGTCTTCCATTTTCACTACCTGATTTGCTAATTTCAAGTCAATTTTTCCCTCCGACTGATTTACAGTACGATCATATAATTCCAAATGCTCATTCGCTGCAATAGCTTCGATGATTTTTTTGATACCGGTTGCTGTTGAAAAATTAGACGAGCCACCAGCAGCTGTATCAATGAGTTGCTTAGTTCTCATCTTCAGCCCGTTTACAAAATTCTGCATTTGTTCAGTTTCATCCAGATTATGTGTAGGACATGCAACTAAATATCTCTTGAATCTTTTGTATGCATCTCCAAGTGTCTCTCCGTCTTTCTGTTTAAAATTCACAATGTCATACCTCTTACGGATATACACAGAAGCAGGAAAATACTCGTTCAAGAATGTTGTTTCCATTTGTTGCCATGTAGTAATGCTTCCTGCGGGTAGGGAGTAGAACCATTCCTCAGCGTCCTCAGATAACGTGAATGGGAACATGACCAATCTCTTTGCCTCTTCAGAATGCCCATCAATTTTCAATGATGTAGTCATAGTCAGAAACCTCTGCAGATGCTTGTTTGCATCCTCATTGATCTTTCCTGCAAAAGGTTTGCTTTCTAACTGACGGATAGTTGAGGGGTGTAACTGGAAGTGAGCAACATTAACAGGTTGATTAACAATGGTCAACCGCACTGCTGGGTTATTCTGTCTGCCATAGTCACCTAAAATAAGTAAAAAGGTTGAACGAGAGACAAATGAGAGAAGATTGCTAGGGTTCAGTGAATGAAACTTCCTGTAACAGATATAATTTATGAAGGCTTAGACAATAATTTTGTCCAATTAATTCCGGTCCTCAAGGGTATCTATTCCTAATTCCTTAGTGAAAAGACCTTTGATTATGTAACCTAATTACTATGTCCATAAATAATTAAGTTCATACTCAAGCATTCGAATATCAAGAATTACCGGTCAGATAGAAAATCCCTAGTCCTAGGTTATTTTTACTATCCAAAATTCTTATACATATCAATGAATAATTGCTGTCCAGCTTAAACTATTCATATTAATCATCATTCGTTGGGCCGACGAATAAAGCATAAAGAACGGTAATAAGAACAAATCAATGGAAAAGAAGAAATAGTCAATGCACTCATAAACATAAAATCTGTCAGATTCAGAATCAGGGTCACCCCCCTAGCAATGGGGGGTTTAGCTACTCATAATCGAAATAAAAACAAAGATTAACACTGTTGTCATTACAGAATTTCGTGAGGAATCAATCTTCAATCGTCGGAAAACTCTTGAACATATGAATCCTCTGATAATCGTAGAGTCTCCAGGTCTCAAACGCGTCTCTTTTTCTCTAAAAATTGTCCAACCCTTGAAAAATCGTTTTCTCCCCTCTAAATAGCTATTCAGTTGGGCTTTTCCTGATTCTGGGCTTGATACGCGTATTGCCCAGTCTCATACGCGTATTGCCCAGTCTGGTACGCGTATTGCACGTAAGACAGCCTCTGATACGCGTATTGCCCAGTCTGGTACGCGTATTGCCCAGTCTGGTACGCGTATTGCCCAGTCTGGTACGCGTATCACCAGTTTGGTACACGTATCACCAGAAGCTTGTCTTTTTGCTTGATTTTCAACCCCTCTGGTCATTTGCGTATGCTACGCGTACTGGGAAGGTCCATACGCGTATCATGTCAGGCCATACGCGTATGGACAACAAGTTCTCCAAGAATTGATTTTTTCTTCCGTTTTCTTGCTCGGGCTTAATTTCGCATCTGACGTTTGATTCCCTGAGCTTCCAGACTAGTTTTTTACCTGCTAACATACCCAAAAGTGTAAAATATCCTCAATAAATTCATAAGTAACAACACACTTCATATTATAGAATTGAGCTTATATCTAACTAAAAATGCTTCAGTTTACGCAGTTTACCTGACTTATTTACGGTTAAATAGTGAAATACCTAGCATAAATGGTGACTGATCACTTATACCTCCAGTTCCTGGGAGACCTCTGATAATGTACCTATCAGTGACTGAGAACTCGATGGGGTGTGTATTGGGACAGCATGACGAGTCTGGTCGAAAAGAGCATGTCATATACTACCTTAGCAAAAAGTTTACCGACTGTGAAGTCAAATATTCGCAGCTTGAGAAAACTTGTTGTGCTTTGGCCTGGGCTGCTCGCCGACTGAGGCAGTATATGCTGAACCATACTACCTTGTTGATTTCTAAGATGGATCCAGTGAAATACATATTCGAGAAGCCAGCTCTCACCGGAAGGGTCGCTCGTTGGCAAATGATTTTAACAGAGTATGATATTCAGTACACGTCACAGAAGGCCATCAAAGGTAGTATTCTATCAGACTACCTTGCCGAGCAGCCGATTGATGATTATGAGCCGATGAAGTTTGAATTCCCTGATGAAGACATCATGTTCCTCAAGATGAAAGACTGTGAAGAGCCAGTTGTTGAGGAGGGACCTGATCCAAACGAAAAGTGGACTTTGTTGTTTGATGGGGCTGTCAATGCTAGAGGAAGTGGAATTGGCGTTGTCATTACAACTCTGAAAGGTGCCCACATACCTTTCACCGCTCGTTTGACTTTTGAGTGCACAAATAATGAAGCTGAGTACGAGGCATGTATCTTGGGTATTGAGCAAGCCATTGATTTGAGAATCAAGACTTTGGACATCTTCGGAGATTCAGCTCTGGTGATCAATCAAGTGAATGGTGATTGGAAAGATTGAGCCGACTGCTTCCAATGGGCATCGCTTCATCCTTGTTGCCATCGACTATTTCACCAAGTGGGTCGAGGCAGCGTCGTTCGCGAATGTCACCAGACATGTGGTTGCCCGTTTCATCAAGAAAGAAATCATTTGTCGCTATGGGATTCCCGAAAGAATCATTACTGATAATGGTTCTAATCTCAACAACAAAATGATGAAGGAGTTGTGTCAGAACTTCAACATTCAGCATCACAATTCTTCCCCTTACCGCCCTAAGATGAACGGCGCTGTTGAGGCGGCAAATAAGAACATAAAGAAGATTGTGCAGAAGATGGTCGTCACGTACAGAGATTGGCATGAGATGCTACCTTTCGCCTTGCATGGGTACCGCACTTCAGTACGTACATCGACCGGGGCAACCCCTTACTCCCTGGTGTATGGTATGGAAGCAGTCCTACCTGTTGAAGTGGAGATTCCTTCTCTAAGAGTCTTGTTGGATGTCAAGTTAGACGATGCCGAATGGATTCGGACAAGGTTCAATGAGTTGAGTCTTATCAAAGAGAAGCGAATGGCAGCCATTTGTCATGGGCAGTTGTATCAGAGTCGGATGAAGAGAGCCTTTGATCAGAAAGTGCATCCTCGTTGTTTCCAAGTCGGAGATTTAGTGTTGAAAAGGATCCTTCCTCCTCAGACAGATCACAGGGGCAAGTGGACTCCTAACTATGATGGACCGTATATTGTCACCAAGGTTTTTGATGGTGGGGCCTTAATGCTTGCAACTATGGATGGTGAAAACTTCACTTCCCCTGTGAACTCAGACGCAATTAAAAAATACTTCGCATAAAATAGACCCGCTGGACAGTAAAAAGAATAGTCCAGGCAAAAATGGGCATCCCGACGAACCAAGAAAATGAAAAGGTTCGGGCAAAAATTAGGGATTAAAAATGAAAAGATCGTACACCCGGTAAGTTGAAAACCTGAAAAGGCAACTTAGGCAAAAATGGGTATCCCGGTGGATTGAAAACCCGAAAAGGGAGATCCAGGCAAAAGTTGGGGATTAAGCGAATGACTGCGTTCTGAGTTAGTTCTGAATCTCATCTCATGTCGATGACTGGAAATTTTCGAAAGGTAGGAAACAGTCCAATCACCTTTTCAGAAGGCTGATTATCTGGAGGATCTTAAAGACGGGAAAGTCATAGCAGAATTGGAACCCAATAGAAATCCATTTCACATTGCCATTAGATTAATTTATGTTTTTATCTTTTGTGCGATTACCTTTTTCCAGGGATTGCTTCCTGATGTAAATGCCTATTCAGAGGCCATTCAATCAATAAAATCATGTTATTCAGTATATCTCTGTTTTCATTTTCATTTTACTGTTTTGTTTGCAAAAATGACGTCCGAATTTTTGATAAACATTGCATCATGACACATAAGGGATTTACAGGTACATGCTCAATAAACATTTAAAATTGCTGTAAATTTTAAGTGCTTTGGATCGTCTATTCAGAACAGATACCCTCGGGGCATTTCCTTAAAATCCCCTTGCAGATGATCGTGAATATCTTCCCCAGTGAGGTCACCAACAGACGAATTCGGTGTCTTATCCCTGCAGAGCTGATCAGAGTGTTGGATTCTTCAATCCCCAGCAGGTTCTCACCGCCGTACTTCCCCAAGCGGTTGTTTCAGAATATACACTCCCCAGTAGAGTTGACAGTGCCAGATTGTATACCCCCAGCGGAGTTGACAGTGCCAGACTGTATCTTCCCAGCAGAAGTGGCTGCTCCTTAGAGTTCGAGGCCAGATCGATAACCCCAATGCCAGATCCATGGTTTCTTTCCTTGAAGCAGAACCTCGGTACCGTATCAGTGTTTGCTTCCCTTGTTGAGTCATCTCTCGCAGATCGTGGTTTCCAGAACCACTATCGCTTTCCCCAACAGCAGGTGTTCAGTGTCGTTCTCTCCCCAGTCAGAATCTCGGTATTTCGTCATTGCTAGAACACCGTGTGGCGGGTCATTTCCCCACAGAATTCTTTACGTTGTGCATCTCCAACAGCCTTGCCAGGGTCCAGAAGATGGTGATCATTTCCCCAGTAGATCCCCTTGCCTCAGCTTGGCATTCTACCCAGCATTTCGCATCCCTGCATGTAGAATCATATTGCATTGCATCCTCCTAAATCGCGTAGCATTTCCATTTTCATGGAGCATTACGCCATTGAAAGATTCAAACATACGCATGTAAGCATAAAACATTCTCGGTATCCCAAGTGATAAGCTAGAAGTTGTTTCCAGTACTCAGACTGAAGATTGTTCATGACCCACCTTGGTTATCCCCAGCAAGTGTCATTGGCCCATGCGCCGCCTCTATTATCTTTCCATATTTCTGCCGATGCTGACATGCATGAAGTTTTTCCGGTATTCAGACCGAAGTGGCATTCAGGCCAATTTCCGATATTCAGATCGAAGTGGCGTTCAGGCCAGTTTCCGGTATTCAGACCGAAGTGGCATTCAGGCCAGTTTTCCGGTATCCAGACCGAAGTGGCATTCAGGCCAGTTTTCCGGTATCCAGACCGAAGTGGAATTCAGGCCAGTTTTCCGGTATCCAGACCGAAGTGGCATTCAGGCCAGTGTTCCGATGTTCAGATCGAAGAAGTTTCCGACGTTCAGGTCGATGCGACTTGTGGCATTCAGGCCAGTGTTCCGATATTCAGATCGAAGTGGCATTCAGGCCAGTGTTCCGATATTCAGATCGAAGTGGCATTCAGGCCAGTTTTCCCGATATTCAGATCGAAGTGGCATTCAGGCCAAGTCTTTCCGATGTTCAGATCGAAAAAGTTTCCGACGTTCAGGTCGATGCGACTTGTGGCATTCAGGCCAATTTTCCGATGTTCAGATCGAAGTCATTTCCAGTATTCAGACTGATGAGCGGCATTCAGGCCATGGTTATTTCTGTGTTACCATTTATTTTGGTATCCAAGTTAACATTCTTTTTCGGTATTCAGACTGACTCTCACCGTACCAGACGGATTCTTCTTTCAAGACCACCTCTTTGCCGATTCTGACAGACATTGTTACTTCACTTCACTTCAGTGCAAATTTTTGGGCTTTTATTGTATTCAATCCCTTGATACCTCGAAAGTACGAAAGCAGCTGTCATCTTCTTTCCGGGTCTCTAGTTGATTGAATAGGGGCAGCTGTAATACCCCAAAATTTACCCTTCATTTTTCCTGGAAGCATACGCTTTACACCTCATGCATGCATTCATTTTTAGGTCATTTAACATTAGATACATTTCATTTCATCATGTCAATCAGAATTAGATCCAAGAAACTTTAAAAAAAAAAAACGAAAAAAAATAATAATAAATAAATAAATAAAATTAATTAAATAAATAAATAAAATATAACAAATTTTTTTGGACTTGGGTCTCCCTCATTTGAGCCCACTACCCACGAAAATCAGTCTATAAATACTGAAGTTTCAGTAGAGGAAAAGACACTTGGAGTTACACTGGGAGATTCACTAGAGAAAGATTTTGAGAGAAGGAAACCTAGGAACTACTCTGCAGCGACCTTCAGGCAGCCCTGAGAAGTTCACTCCGCCTCACACAAACCCTAGTATTACTTTGCAGATCCGGCCGTACCATTCAATCTTAATCAATATCTCCAATCAGCTGGAGAGATCTCAGGGTTGCTAATCCTTTAATTGCTGTAACTTCGGATCTTTATCCGTGTGGTAATTTTTTCCTTTTCTCGTACTTTATCGCTTTCTTAGCTGGAAGACCTCGATAGGAGGCAATGTTTGAGCCCCTTGGTGGCATTTTACTTTGAGATACATGTTTTGTGTTTTGTATTCATATCCCCACATGTAGCGCGGTTCCTTCGTCAAGGACTGCCTGTTTGCCCTCGAGCATCCCAAACCCTAAAACCCAAAGCAACACATTTACTCCTTCTACTACAGGCGAGTAAGTCTCCAAAGGTCGAGCATCCGGTAGATTGCGTAGTGACGTCGTTCGTCCAAAACCCAATCCACAACCCCGTAGTTAGCCAAACTACGGCTTGCTCTGATTCTCATTCCAGATGAGATACGTAGTGAAATTCTAGTTATCAGACTTTAGATGTCACACGAGTTGTTAAGACATCCAATTCTGCACAGACAAGAATTATGCAGAACTTAACAGTAAGTGCAGTAAGTAACACAAGTAATTGTTTACCCAGTTCAGTCCAACATGACCTACATCTGGGGGCTACCAAGCCAGGGAGGAAATCCACTATCAGTAGTATTAATTCAAAGCTAAACTCACTCGTTTACAACTTGTCACTTAATCCCTACCCAATGCAATTTCAATCTTACTCTAAGATCAGAGTTCCTACTCACTCCCCCTCAATCACCTCAGTGATTACTACCTTTAATCAATATTAAAGACAACGTTGAAGTCACACTTCAAACAACTCTTGATTGTGCTTAACAGCTTTAATCAAGATACACAGCACTCACGCTTAAAAGCTTTGAGCGACACAATACTTACAACTCAATGAACACCCTATGCCAAAGCAATCATCAACGTGATAAAGGCTTGGCTTACAAGATATGTCTAATATAAGACTCACAAAAATACAACAGTGAAGTATGATGGACACACTTAATCTTCACGCCTCAAAATCCCCGAAACTGAATGAAGGAACGACTTCCTTTTATATTGCAGTACCTGGGCTTTTGCACTTGTATTCTCCTGAATTTAAGGTCACGCGAGTTCCCATAAATTCAATATCTAGGTTACTAACAAATAGGTTATTTGTTAGGTTCATTAAATGTAGCTTAGTTGTTGATTTCCTGGTTTTTCTCTAAGCTGTTGACTTCCTGAAGAATAGCCTAAGAAAAAGCTGAAACAAAAAACTGAACAACCTACATTATAGCATATGCTGTCAGGAATGAATGTCACGACATTCAGCTAGACATCAAGGATCATATGCTGAGTCTGTTTTTCCAGAAAACAGACTGTACAATTTTGCTGACCTGTACATGACCAAAAAGGCCATACTACAGTAACAGCTTACATTAATAAATGTCAAAGTATCCAATTTGACATTTACACATTTGGCCTTAAGTTAGTTCTGTTATCCTCTTGAAGAATAAACTAAGAAACATACTGAAGTGCAGCAGAACACCACTATGTCTATTATTCAGTATATCCTGTCCATGATGAATGTCATAACATCCAGTTTGACATTCATACAGTAGGCCTTATGCCAGGTCTGGTTCTTCCTTGATAACCAGACTACAAATGAATACTGAGCTCTAACAGAACACCAACTGTTCTATTCCTCAGTATCTGCTGACAGGGATGAATGTCACAGTATCCAGTTTGACATTCAATAAATCCTGTATTAGCTAATCCTGCAGTAACTACTCAAGTGTGTCATGACATCAGTCAAGACATCAGAGTACAGTTAGATATTCTAACCTACAATGCAGTCACACATACACACCATGTCATGACATCAGTCAAGACATTAGAATCCAGCTAGTGTTTTACCATATAATGCAGCCAATTAAACACCTACACGTAGGCATAAGACGCGATGTCTTAGCGAGCACACATCCCCCAACCCATAGGTCAGCCGAGCTACGAAGACTCTGATTCTCATATTCAGATGAGATACGTATGCAGTGGATGCGACATCCGCGCGAGTCATTTCTCTTAACCTTTTTAGTAAATAAACACATTAGGTAAACCCACACCCTTTAGACGAAAACCACAAAAGTGGATCTCGTAGAGTACTACGGATGCGTAGGGGTGCTAATACCTTCCCTTCGCATAACCGACTCCCGAACCCAAGATTTGGTTGCGAGACCCCGTCTTGTCCTTTCCTTTTTCAGGTTTACTTCGAGCGTTTCCTTTCCCTCCTTTGGGATGAATAACGCACGGTGGCGACTCTCCTGTCTTTCTCTTTCGCCGGTTGTTTTTTCGCGCACTGTATTTTTCAGGTTGCGACACCCTTTCCAGTGTTTGGATTTTGAGGATGTCAGCTCAGCTTTTGTTGATCAAAGTTAGTCAGCAGTTGTGGTGTTATCCTCAACAAAGAGTACTAAGAAGACTCTAGAGAATGGCATTCTCTCCGATTGGGGTCAACTTGTAAAAGTAGTTGAAAAGCACGACCGATTTTGTCTTGGTTATCATCCTACCTCCCATCATCCAGGAGCAAGGGGGTCTAAGAAGTTAAATCCAATTCGATTCAGCAGCGCAGGCTACCAGTATGATCTTTCTGTGGCAATGGCGGATGGTGCAAGCTCCAGCAAGCCAGTAGTCTCAGGTTTCGTCCGCAAGTGTCTCCTGGATTCAAGCTAGACAACTGGACAGCTACTTAGTCCTTGTGGTCTTTTCAGAAAAGATGTAATGCATTTTGTTTTTCTCATCCCTTGTTTTTTCCCTAGGCATGTGGATAGCTTGTAAGGGTTTCCAATACTTTTAAACACATTATGAAATCAATGAAAGGCAGTTTTTTTACATTCAAAATCAAGATCCTTTTTCTTTCTGTTATTTTTACTTTTTTCTCACTAAAATAAAATGGCAAAATTTTCTTTTTCTTTGTTAAACTTTTTTCAAAAGCTCATTCTAAAATAAGCTCATACACATGCAGAGAAAATAATTCCACTGAAAATAACTTGGCTGAAGTTCACTGTAAATCTGGGTTTTTGATCAACCAAGCTGAAGATGACGGTGAGGAAGATTGTGAAGTACCAGCTAAATTTGCAATGCTTCTTGAGCATGAAGAGAAAGAGATTCAGCCACACAAAGAGCCTGTAGAAGTGATCAACCTCGGTTTTGATGAAGTCAGAAGAGAAGTTAAGATAGGGGTGTCCCTCGCAGAGCATGTACACAATGATTTGGTCAAGCTACTTCGTGAATATGTTGATGTCTTCGCCTGGTCTTATCAAGATATGCCTAGGTTGGATACCAATATTATTGAACATCGCTTACCGCTCAAGCCTATATATCCTACGGTCGGACAGAAGCTTCGCAAAACTAGACCTGGCATAGGTTAACACCCTTTTCTTGGTTTTGACACCACTTTTATCTTTATGTTCTTGGTTATGACACCACAATTTGGGTTAATAACCTTCACGGTTCACACCCATTTTTTTGGTTTTCGCACCACTTTTATATTTATGTTCTTGGTTATGACACCATAATTTGGGTTAATCACCTTCATGGTTAACGCGCCTTTCTTGGTTTTGACACCACTTTTATCTTTATGTTCTTGGTTATGACACCACAATTTGGGTTAATAACCTTCATGGTTAACACCCTTTTCTTAGTTTTGACACCACTTTTATCTTTATGTTCTTGGTTATCGAACCACAATTTCGGTTAATCACCTTCATGGTTCACACCCCTCTCTTGGTTTTGACACCCCTTTTATCTTTATGTTCTTCGTTAGGACAACACAATTTGGGTTAATCACCCTCATGGTTAACTCCCATTTCTTGGTTTTGACACCACTTTTATATTTTTGTTCTTGGTTATGACCCCACAATTTGGGTTAATCACCTTCATGGTTCACACCCCTTTCTTGGTTTTAAAACCACTTTTATATTTCTGTTCTTGGTTATGACACCACAATTTGGGTTAATCACCTTCATAATTAACACCCCTTTCTTGGTTTTGACACCATTTCTCTACTTCTTTTTTGCCTTAGTTTAAACACCGCTTCAGTCAATTTCTAGTCTTTTCCGGTTTAAACACCACCGTCCAATCATATCTTTCTTTCAGTCTTAGTCCTCCAAACTACGGAGCTCTGACTTTCTTATTACACTATAAGGATACGTAGGCACGAGGATGTGAATCCTTGGCGAGCACCTTTCTTAATTTTCCCCCTTTCTTTCTCTGGTTCCATGAACTACGAGGCTCTGACTTTCTCATTGCACTATGAGAATATGTAGGCATGAGGGCCCTAATCCTCCTTGAGCACTCTCTCTCTAACCCATTTTTTATTTTGCACGTACACAAAGATAGTAACACTCATCCAAGCAAAAAGCAATCAAAATGCTTCCCATGGAGTACCATGGATGTGAGGGGTGCTAATATTTTCCCCTTGCATAACCGACTTCCTTACCCGTTTCTTTTTTCCCTTGGGTTTTATCGATATTTTCCATTCCCTCTTTTGGGATAAATAAAGTTTAGTGGCGACTTTGTTGTATGTTCGATTATGCAACGCGTTCGAGTATATTCTGGCTAGCTTCAGTCATTCTTCAAGAACATACCCAAAAAGATTAGCCAAGTAAGCGCAATCCTCGTCCAAAATATGAGGTCGGCGACCCTCGACAGAACGAGAGCCAGATCCCGTCAGTAGAGGGCAGGCAGTCAGACCTGGAAGATTGGGTAAAGTCGGTAAATCTTCTACAATAACTTCATTTATGACTGGTTATATTTCCTGCCTTAGAAGTTGAGGTTGCGCTTCTTATCCATGTAACATGCATATAATTATGGGTAAAGTGAGTACATCAATATATGCAGATTAAAAATATCAAAAGTTCTGAAGGTTCCAGAGTTTACCAAAGATGTTTTTTTTCTCTCTTTTTGTGAACGGACTCCTATAAGCAATCGGACGTCAATAAGACGTTGTCAGAAAGATCCTCTAGACTATACATGTAAAAATGGCTCCCTAGAAGAAAATGATCATCAATACTTGGAGAACAGGTCGGCACGTTTGTCATCTACTCCGTTGTCGACGTCACAAACTGCAGCATGAGCTTCAGTGCTGACGGGGATTACCAAAAATAACTAGTCCTTAAACGGTTGTAGCTCCGGAAGAGGTCCAAAGTCATGGACAGTCTTTCTATATATAGAGATAAGGCGTCAGACTGAGGTAATTAGTTTCAAATTCAATTTCATTTCATTATTCTTTCTCTCAAACTGACTTTAGTGTTAGAATGCTAACATTGCAGATCCCCTATTCCATTGCTTCAAAAGTTGTGATCAGCCATCAACGTCATTTCTCCTCTCATTTCTAGTTTCAAAACGGAACAATATCTTAAAAAATTATAATAAAAAATAAATTACCTAAAATAATATTGTTATGAATAATTATTTAATTAATATTTTATTTAAAATTTAAAAAAAAATGTACATATTAAATTATAAAAAAAACCTATAAAAAATATTTATAAAAAAAACTGAAATAAACATGATCTTAACCTATATAAAAAAAATGCAGCTTTTATTTGAGTTTATGGGTCTTTTATGTAGGAATGAAGTACATGTAGCTAGTTATTTATACCTTAGTAGTGATTGCTACATTTACACATTTGTGAACAAGTTGCCATTATACTGAAATATAAATTATTAGTGACTTAATAACAGCATAACTTTTTTTTATTTTAAAATTTTAAAAATTGATTGATTTTTTTAATTTATTTTTTTAAGCATGGCATACCCAGGTACTTGTAGGGATCACAGAGACAGACTAATGAAAAACGATAGGTATGATTGGTACAGTTTTTTTTTTTTTTGGCCATCACTTATTTCTAATGGGTACCCTATACCCTTAGTAAGGTGTCGCTCCTAATAATTACCAATTTTTGGAGGAATTGGTTAATTCTCACTATTTATTTATTATTTTTTCATAAAAAGTCACACATACATACATTCTCACCTAACGTATACATTACATTAAGCATATTGACATGAATATGAATGTAGTAGGTATGGCCACAAGAAGGGAGGGGAGTATGTTGTCACATTTCACGCCTGCAAGTGAAAATTGAAACAAAAATATTCATTATGGGATGCTGGTCCATCACATGCTCATATGTTCCCACTAATTTAATTTTTAGGTTCTTTGAATGGCACGTGTATATATTATTATTATTATATACGGTACCATAACCTATTGTATTTGTGGGTCTAGTGTTGCTATGTGTGTGTCACCTTATTTATGTGCATAATTATAAGTTGAAAGTTTTGAGATCATTAGCACCCAAGTCCACCTTTATTTTTAGGCAAATGTTCACGCTCCCTATTAGATTATAATCATTTTATGTTTGTTTGTTGATCCTTTGCTAGTTTGTTGGGACCGTTAGGTTGTTAGCTAGGAAGTTATACCACTCTTATTGTAATGCAAGTCGTATATATGAATTTAACTTTCATATCTTTGAATTCGAGTTTTTTCATAATAGAAGATAGGAGAATGGAAATATACAAAATTGTGTAAATTATAAAAGGATTAGACTTATGAGTCATTAAATGAAGTTATGGAAAAGAGTAATTGAACATGGATTAAGAAAAGAGACTAAATCAATGATAATCAATTTGATTTTATGTTTGGAAGGTCGATTATGAAAGCGATTTATTCACTACAACGTGTGATGGAGAAGTATCAGATGGACCAACAAAACTTACACTTAATTTTTGTTGACTTGGAAAAGACATGTGATAGAGTTTCTAGAGAGATTTTGTGGAAAGCCTTGGAGAAGAAAGGAGTTAGGATTGCATATGGTGTGAAAAATGATGTCGGAATAACAAAGTATAATCGATTCTTTGATCGGCAAGAAATTCATAAGGATAGAAAAGAGGGAAGCAAGAAGAACACAATGAAATTGGTTATAAACTGTTATTCTTTACTTTCTCTTGGGAACAAGATTACAAGTGTTACAGAGTAGCAAATAACCTCTCTCGCCCTAATTAGGATTTGCGTTATACAATGATGAGAGACTAGTATGTTATTTATAAGAAAGCTAACACACTAAACTAATGGGTTTTTACACACAGATCCATTACACAAGGTAACTTAGAGAATAAGCTAACTTAAAAATTGAGCATAACAAACAGACCAAATTTGACATGCTAACAATCCTAGCATACTTCGACAACAGCATGTGAATGGACTTTGACGACATGCTAATGATCCTGTTGAATTATCAAACCAAGAAGCTACCATTCGACCATACTAGAGTTCGATCCAATATCTCACAAATCTCCACCTTGGAACAAACTTTATAACATCAAGGGAACACACTAACTTGCTTCATGCAGCTTTATCAACTGCATATAATGGAAAAACTTGCACCTTGGTAAAGTCTTGGTGATCATATCAGCAGCATTGTGATCTGTCGAAACTTCAGCACTTGGACTTTTCCACGCTCGATTACCCCTCTGATGAGATACAACATCACATCGATGTGCTTGGTTCACTCATGATAGGCTGAATTCTTCGATAGGTGTATAGCACTTTGACCATCACATTTAACAGTGATAACTCGACCTTGAAGCTTTATCTCCTTAGCAAAACCTTCAAGCCACAATGCTTCTTTCACAACTTCAGTAAGGGTGATATATTCTGCTTCAGTGGTTGATAAGACAATAACCTTCTGAAGTGTTGTTTTCCAACTCATTGTTGTGTCAAATATAGTGAACACATATCTAGAAATAGATTTTCTGGAATCCATACAACCTGCATAATCAGACTATACCCTTTGATTTCTGCTTTACTATTTTCACCACATGCTCCACCATAAATCAGAACTCTGTTCAGAGACTCATTTATGTACCTTAGAATCCACTTCAATACTTGTCAGTGAGCCTTTCCAGGATTTGTCATGTACCTTCTTACAAGACTTGCTGCATATGTTATGTTGGGTCTAGTACAGACCATAGCATACATCAAAGAACCTACTATGTTAGCATAGGATGATACTCATATAAGCTCTTTCGACCTCAGTACTGTGACACTGATGTGTACTCAGCTTGAATTAAGGGTTTACCGGAGTCACGACATGCTTTAAATTTGACATATCAAATTTGTCGAGAATCTTCCGTAGGTATATCTCTTGAGATAAGTATAATTTTGAATGCTTTCTATCTCTTCGGATGTCAATCCCAAGAATCATGTATGCAGATCCCAGATCCTTCATATCGAACTTCTTATTAAGTTCAACCTTCAAGTTCATTACATCCCCGACATTGTTTCTTGCTATGAGAATATCATTCATATAAAGCAACAAAATAACAAATGAATTTCCATGTCAAAATCTGAAGTAAACACACTGGTCGAACTAACTTCTAATGAAACCTATGTGTGCCATGAACTTGTCAAATTTCCTATTTTACTGTCGAGGAGATTGTTTCAGTCCATATAAAGATCTATTCAACTTGCACACATAATTTTCCTTTCCCTTTTTTGCATACCCTTCAGATTTCCTCATCAGGATTGTTTCATCTAGATCTCCGTACAAGAAAGTAGTCTTCACATCCATTTGTTCCAGTTCTAGGTCGAAGTGTTCCACCATGGAAAGTAACATTCGAATGGACATGTGCTTCACAACAGGAGAGAACACATCATTGAAGTTAACACCTTCTTTCTGAGTGAAACCCCTTGCGACAAATCTTGTCTTGTATCTTTTAGATGTCACTCATTTGGTTCTTTCCTTAACTTTGAAAATCCACTTACAACTGACTAACTTGGCTCCAACAGGTTTCTCAATCAGTTTCCAAGTTTGGTTATCATGAAGAGACTTCGTCTTATCATACATGGCCTTCAACCATTCAGTATTATTTCGAATCCTTATAACTTCCTTATAGTCTCTAGGTTATTCATCTAGAACCTCACTTGCGGAGATTAAGGCATGAGCTATGAGATATGCCCACCCAAGTCTTTGAAGTGGCTTGATGACTCTTCTCGATCTATCTCCTTCCAACAGGTAGTTATCGACAGTTTCCTCAACTTCCTCAGTATCTTTAACATCTTGTGTTTTTTCTTCGACATGATCTGGCGTACGCAATTCAGCATCGACATGCTCCACCTCAACATGAATCTCTTCTTATTCCATCTCTTCTTCAGATATTTATTCACTTCGACTAACGTCATCCATTTTCTTGAAAGTCATCTCAGCTTCATTGAAAACTACATCTCGACTGGTGATACACCTCCTATGACCTGGCTCTAGGCACCATAGCCTATAAGCTTTGACTCCTTCAGGGTATCGTATCCCATGAACATGCATCTTAGAGCTCTACGTTTGACCTTGTCTTTCCTAATGTGAGCATAGGTTATGCAGCCAAATACTCTAAGTTTGTCGAGATCTGGTGGGTGTCCCGACCAAACTTCTTCCGGTGTCTTCACATCTAACACGGTCGAAGGACATCTGTTTATCAGATATGTTGTTGTCGAAACAGCCTCTGCCCAAAACACCTTCTTTAACCCAGCACTAGTGAACATGCATCTAACTCTTTCCAAAATGGTTTGATTAAACCTTTAAGCCAAATCGTTTTGTTAGGGAGTACCTGCAATAGTTTTGTGCCTTGCAATACCAGAGGTTGCACAAAAACAGTCGAACACCTCATTGAAAAATTCAAGGCCATTGTCGGTTATCAACCTCTTAACCTTTTTGCCAGTCTAATTTTCGACCAGAGTCTTCCAACTTTTGAAGTTCTCAAAAGTTTCATCCTTAGTCTTATGGATGAATACCCATAACTTTCTGGAATAATCATCAACTATAGATAGAAAATACCTTACACCTGAATATGATGGACACCTTGCAGGACCCCAAAGATCATCATGGATGTAATCAAGGGATCCATGTGTTCTTTGTTTGCCTTTATTGAACTTCACTCTACAAGATTTTCCAAGTACACAGGATTCACAAAACTTCAGCTTTTCGACTTTGTCTCCATCAAGTAAATTTTGTTTCCCCAATTTGACCAAACCCCTTTCACTGACATGGCCCAATCTCATGTGCCAAATTCCTGTCTTCGACAAAGGTTCCATGGATGCAACATCTGTAGAACCACTGACAACTTCGTCCTTAAGGGTATACAAGCCTTGTTTCTTCACGCCTCTTAAGACTTCCTTCGACCCCTTCATAACTTTTAGAATACTTTTCTATCCTTGGAAAACATATCCTTTCTTATCGAATTCACCAAGAGAAATCAAATTTCTCTTTAAATCAGGTACATACCTGACTTCAGTCAACAACCTTATTGACTCATCATGGAGCTTGAATCTCACAGATCCAACATCTACAATGTTGCAAGCTTTATTGTTTCCAAGCAATACAGATCCACCATCTTGATCACATAGTTCCTCGAACAAGTCTTTGTTTGGAGTCATGTGCCAAGTTCAACCTGAATCCATAATCCACTCTTTACTTGAGTCTCCGCTTGAAACCACAAGAACATCATATGATTCAAAATCATCTTGAACAATGGATGCGTTTCCATTATCCTTACCTCTATGATATTTCAGGCGTTCAGGGCACACTTTTCTTGTATGACCCTCCTTACAGTGATAACATCGAATACTAGATGCATCACCAATATAAGATTTTTGTTGACTTTCACCCTTCTTCTTATCGAACTTGCCATCTCTCTTTGTGAATTTCGCCTTAGTCGACAGGCCTTCACCAGTCGAAGATGGCTTGTGCTCCTTTCATTCATTCAAATCCTTAGAATACAAGGTTGATTGAACTTCTTCAAAGGTCAGATACTCTCTTCCAAACAAGAGAGATTCTTTGAAGTGATCATGTGATCTGGGCAAAGCACACAACAGTAACAGTGCTTGATCTTCATCCTCGATCTTGACATCGATATTTTCAAGATCAAGAATCAGCTTATTGAACATATCCAACTACTAAGCCAGAAATTTGTCTGCACTCATCTTGAATGAATATAGAGCTTGCTTCAGGTAGAGGTGATCGACCAACAATTTGGTCATATACAAACTTTCTAGTTTCACCCATAACTTCGACGTCGTCGTCTCCTTCGAAACCTGTTGAAGAACCTTACCACCAAGGCTCAATAAGATGGTGTTGTGGGTTTTCTCTATCATAGTCGTTTTTTTGTCCGTTAACACAACGTCTATGGCTTCTGCTCCCTTCAACGCTTCTAAACAACCCTGTTGAACCAGTATGGCTTTCATCTTTAAGTGCCACAGACCAAAATCATTCACTTCGGTGAAATTTTCAATCTTATACTTTGTTGATGGCATCTTCTCCATGCTCACCGCACCAATTTGTTGTGAAAAACGATGTCGGAATAACAAAGTATAATCGATTCCTTTATCGGCAAGAAACCCACAAGGGTAGAAAAGAGGGAAGCAAGAAGAACACAATGAAATTGGTTATAAATTGATATTCTTTACTTTCTCTTGGGAACAAGATTACAAGTGTTACAGAGTAGTAAATAACCCCTCTCACCCTAATTAGGATTTGCGTTATACAATGATGAGAGGCTAGTATGTTACCTATAAGAAAACTAACACACTAAACTAATGGGCTTTTACACACATGCCCATTACACAATATAACTTAGAGAACAAGCTAACTTAAACAATTGAGCATAACAAATAGGCCCAATTCAACATGCTAACAATCCTAGCATACTTCGACTACAACATGTGAATAGACTTTGACGGCATGCTAATGATCCTATTGAATTATCGAACCAAGAAGCTACCATTCCATCATACTAGAGTTCGATCCAATATCTCACAGCATATAATTAAGTTATCCAAGATATGTATGAAGGAGTATCGACTAGCATGTGGAAACAAGGTGGAGAGACAGACAGTTTCTCCATTAAAATAGGTTTGCATCAAAGTTCAACCTTAAGCCCTTACCTTTTACCTTAATTTTAGATGTACTTGTGGAACACGCCCAAGATCTAGCACTGAGATGCATGCTTTTTGTAGATAATATAGTCCTACTTAGATAGTCATATGAGGATTTAAATGATAGGTTGGAGACTTGGAGATGAGCTTTCGAAATGCATGGTTTTTGCCTAAGCAGAAATAAGACAGGGTATATGGAATGTAAGTTCAACAAAATAAAAAACGTTTCTAACCTAGAGGTGAAAGTTGGAGAACATATTATCCCTCAAGTCACAGAATTTAAATATCTTTGGTCTGTAATAAAAAATGAAGGAAAAATATCAAGGGATGTAAACCATCAAATTCAAACTAAGTGGCTGAAATAGAGCGGGGCTTTAGAGATTTTATGTACTTAAAGGTACCGCTTGAGATGAAGGAGAAATTTTATTGGACTACGGTAAGACTTGGTGTTGTACATGACAAAATGTTGAGCATTTAAGAATTAACACGATAATACAATAGGTATAGAAGAGATGGTTGTGTTGGGTGTGTGGTAAGACTACAAATGATATGATTAGAAATAAAATATTAGAGAGAGTGTTGAGATAGCACATATAGTATAGAAGATGGTGGAAACTTAGGTGGCTTGGACATATAGAGAGAAGACATGTAGATTCAATGGTAAGAAGAGAAGATCGGATGGAGAAAAGTCAAACAACTAGAGGAAGAGGAAAACCTAGAAAGATCGTAAGAGAAGTTATTAAGAAAGATCTCTAGATTAATGATTTGGATAGAAGCATGATTCTGAATAAAACATTATAGTAAAAGTTGATTCATGTAACCGACTCCACTTATTGTGATAAGGCTTGATTGTTGTTTTTGTTGTATTATACCTGATATGCATCATAATTGATTTATACATGATCTGTAATTGAATATTCAAATTAAACATTAGCATAATTAATTGTTCTAAGGCCATAATTGAGTATCGTGCATGTTTACAACCATAATCGATTATACAACAATATGGGAGTATTTTTACCGGCATAATTTATTATGTAACAATCATAATTGATTATGGAGTGTGCTTATAGTTATAATTTGTTATGCAATTTTCATAATCTGTTACGAGGCCTATTTATTATCATAATTGATTTTGTAACCGTCATAATCAAATATTAACAAAAAATGTTTTTCTCTAAAAAAATCTTTTGAAAATATTTAAGATATTTTTATAAAACATTTATGTGTTGATATATTTTACTCTTGAGTCCCCTCATTAAAAAAATTGGTGCAATCTAATTCTTATGGAAAAATCGTGTGTCTTTCGATACTATGTCTTAACACTTGTCGAGAATCCCTCAAACATATCTTGAATAGTTTGAATATAGACAATCTTAATCCATTTATTCTCTATGGTTTTTCACAAAATATTTTTAGGCATTCTATCACACACTTTCTCCAAATCAACGAAAATTAAGTGCAAATCTTGTTGATCCATCTGATATGGCTCCATCACACATCGTAGTAAGTATATCGCTTCTATGATCGACTTCTTAAGCATAAAATCAAATTAATTATCAGTCATTTGAGTCTATTTTCTTAGTCTATGTTTAATCACTCTTTTCCATAACTATATCGTATGACGCGTAAGTTTGATCCTTCTATAATTTACACGAGTTTATATATCTCATTATTCTTATATATTAAAATTAAAATGTTTCCTCTTCATTCATTCATCTGGCAATTGTTTTGAGATGACCATCCAATTTTTGAGATGACCAACACTTGGCTTCAATCTTGACCAGGCTTCATGAGGTGTTTTGTAGTTCAACTTCTTTGTTGGACATCTATTCATGATGTACACTCTAATTGAAGTGGATTCATCTCATAAGTGCTTAGGCACCTGATTTTCTTTGAGCATGCTTCTAACCATATTCAAGATGTTTATATTCTTCCTTTCAACAATGTCATTGTGTTGAGGTGTGTATGGTGTTATCACTTCATGTGCAATCCCCTCCTTCTCACAAAATTGAGCAAACTCAACTAAGATATACTCACCACCACCATCAATTCTCAACCTCTTTAGGATCATGTTATTTTAGAGTAAAAGAAATCACATTTAAAAATGCAGTAAATAGAAAAATATATCGCAGGTAGATTCCTTTTATTACAAAAGAAAACTTCGGAATTACAAAAATACATTTTAAAAAGAGGTTTTCGGATAGCTTTTGAAACAAGAAATTGTAGGTAAATCTGAAAAGAAAAAAAACTTAATAAATAAAAGAATCTGTCAATAAATCCACAATTAATAAACATACGCTCCGAAATAAAGCTTCTTGACAGGATGCATCCAAACTTACTTTTGGAACAAGGAAAAACTGAATTGTTATAGAATCTTTAAAGAAATATATGAGGTGTACCATAAACACTCATTCTAATGCAAACATGTGTTCCAGTTTATGCAAGAGCCACCCTACTTACATCTCTTGCGTTGCCACTTTGCAAATGTGCCGGGGAAAGAAGGGTCTTTATTTATCTCATTGCGTTTCTTAAAAGGGATGAATGGGAACCGGTGTAGATAGCACCCATAACTTGATCATTTACTATCTAAATTTGTGAAACCTACGCCTGCTTGTTAATACTGCTCCAAATTTATTTAGAGTCAAAAGAAAACTCAAGAAAACTGGATTGAAAATTTCAAAGGAATTTTTTAATGCAATGTTTATGTTTCTTAACCACTAATATATATATATATATATATATATATATATATATATATATATATATATATATAATATATATATATATATATATATATATATATATATATATATATATATATATATATATATCTTCAGATTTTAAAGATACATTTTCGGAGGCACTTAAGACTCAATTAACGTTAAAATATTTCGGAGATGCATGCTCGAAATATTTTGGAGGTTAAATCGCGTCAGATACTTCTTCCTTATTTTCCATTTTGCTCAAAATCAACTCAAAGTCTCTTAAAAAAATTCATCATCAACTCAAAAATCAATCAACAAAGCTCAAAGGAACTTCAATCAACATCAGAAACGTCATTCAACCCCGAAGAAAAGTTGAAATTTATAAAAAAAAATAGTTTTTTATAAGTTTTTGAGTTTTTGTGTAAATGAGTAGAAATTGATGATTAAGGTTAGAAATGAGTAGAAATTGCATGTATGATACTTTAGACATAGTGTATTACACGTTTGTTGGCTGAAATGGATGATCAAATCAGTGTTTTTGGGATTGCATGGGTACATTGTCGTCATTAACGCAGCTGCTGAGTTGCAGAAAATTCTGGAGATGCATCTCCAGAATTTTCTTAGTATTTTTTTTTATTTTCTTGCTTGTGGTGTTGTTTTCCTGCATTAATTTTCTGTTTTACTTTAACTTGTAGGCATAATGACTGATAGACACGATAGACTGAGGCACGAGAGAGTTAGCAGGTTTCGGAGGCTCCTGATCCCTCTGGCCATGCAGCGCCATCTACTTCTAGGACTCGTGCTTCTCCATCTTCTTCTTCCTGTAGGAGATGGGATTCACCTACTGACGCATCACTCCCTTCATCCTCCTACAGACGCTAGATTTTCCATATTCAGGCGCCTGAGGTGCCTGGTTCACCAGTGGCATCTCCTATTGTATATGCTTATGAGTTAGTGTCACCTTCTACTGTTGATGTTGTTGATCCAGTGTCACCTCCGAAGGGTGAGGTTGTTGTGGATGCTGAGTTATAGGCATTTGGAGGAGGCCCTGTAGATTTGTCATTACTGCCTATGTCCATACTATACTGTCAGACATATATAGGACGGAGAGATAGCATTAGTTGGATTCATTCTTTTTTATTTACGTTAATTTTAATTGACAAATGTCTGACATTGATTTTTATTTTTTTCAGGAGCGTGATCCGTAGAAGTTTATTAACCACGGGCGAAAGATTACTTACTTGCCTCATCCGAATGAGGATTGGTTTTAGGAAGTTTTGTCATTATCTGGCCTGAAGGGTTTGTGCATGACCGATTATACTACGGTCAACCACAAGATGCTTAATGCATTCGTGGGGAGATGACACTCAGATACCTCTTCATTTCATCTCTCGCTTTGTGAGATGTATATCACACTCGACGATGTCTCGTGTTTTCTACATCTTCCTATCAGGGGGGACTTCTAAATCATGGGAGCATTACCAAAGACGAGGCACTCAAGATGATGGTAGACTATACGGGGGCTGATCTAGTAGAGGCGAGTGAGGAGTTGGATAGAACCAGGGCTTCATGCTAGGTTTGAATACCTGAAGAAGATATATACGACTGAGATCCTGAGAGCACAACATGTTACGGGTGATGATGAGCAGGTGGCACTCCATATATCGTATGCTATGAGAGCATACCTGCTATATTTGGTTGGCACTGTGATTTTTAAGGATAAGAGTGTGACTTATACAGATGACGTCTACCTATGGTACTTTGAAGATTTTGATCAGATCTATGAGTACAATAGAGGGGCATTTGTTTCGTCTACCTGTACTCAAATTTGATAGAGGGTTGTATGTGAAAGACGAAGCAGGTCACAGACAGCATCACACTACTGACGGTAATAATTATTGATCTTTTAATGTTTCTTTGTCATTTTCATTTCATATTTACAAAGCCATTACTGATAATTCGTGTGTTCCAAATTTTTCATTTCAGGCTTGAATCCTCCAGCACTTCCCACGCATCTTCGGTTAGGTAAGTGTATCGAGTTACACTGAGGATATGTCGCGTGCTACTACTTTTTCCCTGCTTAAAAGGAGCCAGGTGACTGAGCCTTTTAGAGTGTATCTTGATTGTTTGGTTGTCGAGGACATGCACATCAACAACTATGTCGATCACCGTGAGACACGGTCATTTGACGGGATAGTGTTACGCTCTGGATGGTTGGCCTACGGATCGCGTCTCACTGCTCCTCACCTTCTCGAGCGCATCATGTGGAAGTTTGGTTACACTCAGACCATTTCCATACAGATAGATGACATGTTTGATGATTATGAGAGTTTTCTGATACTAGAGGAGATTAAGAGTATCATAGTTGTGAGCGACTGGAGCTACGTCGAAGGGTATATCAAATGATTATTCAGGGTGTCACATTTGCACATGGTGCATGCTGCTCCAGGAGATTCGTCGAGGTCAGCTCATCAGGAGATACTATAGGAGAAGCGGACAGAGTTAGATCATGTTAAGGATGTATTGCTCAGATGTTGTTGCATTGTAGAGATTGCTTAAGCAGGCATTGACAGAGTTATCTTTTCTAATGGGTCTGATGTGAGACAGGTCTTATATGCCATCATGACGGAGACATGAGGGACATTGATGTACCGGAGACAGGGACGGACTGGGGGATTAATGGCCGAGGAGACCGATGACGTAGAGGAGTCAGAGGAGACATAGGAGTCAGAAGAGATGTAGTCAGACATACACAGTAGTGCATTGGTATATAATAGTAGTACTATAAATTGTATTTTATTTTAACATCATGCTACTTTATCGTTGTTCTCGACTTTTTTATATTTATTAGTCTTTTATTTATATATGACATTGTTGGACTATCTAGACTTATGTACGTCATTTTTTGCATATCGCTTGTTGATCCGCTGTCGCACACAGGTCAAAAATGAGTTTAAAAGTGTAGTAAAACGGAAGCGACACTCGAATGTCGTATCACAATGACTCTTGAATGTTGTAACCAAACGAATGAAAAGAAGATTTTTTTTAAGGTTCAAAACTTAAATCGAAGATGATTAAAGGTAAAAGCAAAATTGATAAATAAGTTAATCTATTATATCGATTTCCGACTTATCATCAATTCTTATAATTTCAATTCCCTAGCGGATTCAATCCCATTCGATTACAATACCCACTGACAAGCGCAAATTGATATTATATGATGTATGTTCCTAATTTCCAAATTAAGCAAACGGATTTAAGCAGACGCGAATTAAGCAAACGGATTTAAGCAGACGTGAATTAAGCAAATGTGACTTAATCAAACACGATAACGAAAAAAATTATGCTAACGTGATTATAGTTAAGGATCATACGAACAATCAAATTTAATCAACTCTTTCCTATAAGAAACAATCGAATTAAGCAAACGAAAGTAATCGAATTAAGAAAACGAGTTTATAGGAAAAATTGAAAAGAAATTGAAATTAAACTGAAATTAATAAAAACCTCAAAGTGCAATTCGAATACAACAGATCAGCTCTTTGGGAATTAGCTCTCCATGAAATCGTCTAAGAAATATTATATCATCAAAATTCAGAATTAGCATTATTATAGTAGTGAAAGACCTAATATAATAAAAGGCAAATTCGGGCCCTTATAGGATCCGACCCGAAAATTACAAAAACTAGCACAAACTAACTATTCTAATTAAGTCGGGAACTTCAATGAATTATTAGAGACTTCTGCACTCCGAATCAGCTTTTGGCTTCAACACAAAAGTTGTATCTCTTTCTCTTAGCTTTGCAACTCATGTTAAGTTATTATCCAAACAGTGAATAGATATCAAATAACCGCTAAAACTGAAAATAGCAAACGAAAATAGATTAAAGGTAATCATGAACTTAAATCTAAAAACATAATAAAATAGTAAAATAATCAAAATAAAGTAGATAAATTCTTAAGTACAATTATAGAAGAATGTGTATCAAAATGCACTGATCAAATTCCCCCACACTTGAACTTTTGCACTCCGAGCAAAATTACAATTTCAAAACAAAAGGAAAGAAAACAGAGCATGCACTTCCAAAAGTTTTCAATATATAAGGTACAAGCAGAATTCTAAGTCTAAGCTTCAAGAATATGGTGTTAGTAAGCAACTTTTTGTGACATTCAAAGCAGATAGGAAAACAAGTTACCAAAGAGTACATCCAAAAGCAGTAAGATCCTCACAGGATATAATTCACTCAACTCTCAAGTGTTTAGATTAACTGTTTACACTCAAAGCACAACATGAAAGTTAGTACTATCATATGCTTGAAAAAACTCTAGCATCCACAATTGAAATACATGCACACAAAGATCAAAAGGACTTTTATTTGGTTGTAACGTGGCCAAGGTAAGGGTGAGATAAATCCTAAGGGGTACTAGGCTAAAATTCAAAGAGACAAAAGAGACTTAAAAGAAACCGCGGGAGTTGAATTTACAAAATATTTCATTCACTTCAACAATTCTATAGTAACTGTTTTCATTCATATTTTTGTTCTCCTTTCTCTTTTTTTTCTTTTTTTTTCTTTTTTTTTCTTTTTTTTTCTTTTCATAAGGAGTATGTATTGACATGTATACATCATTCTTTTTTTTCATTCTTTTTTTTTCTTTTCTATTTTCTTTTTCTACCAACTTCTGAAATATTATAAACATAATTATTCAACCCCACACAACTCCAAACAAGACTCTTTCAACCTTTTGAATAGGGTGATAACATTGTTTTTTACTTCTCGGTTTGTAATGAGTTTTAAACAAAAAATAGATAATAGTCTCAAGGAGGTTTCAAACAAGGGATGATATTATTTCAGGGTTGGTTTTTTGACTAATTGGCTAAAAAAACAAAAAACAAAATTGTCTTTATCATATCAGTGTGCACAAGTAAATAACAGCATCAACAAGAGTCAATTCAAGTTCTAGAGACTAACAAACATGAGCGAATCACACAAGAAAGAAAGAGATGGATTTTTGTATGTTATCCATATAAGGCTCAAAATCTCACAAGGTTAATTGATCTATCACAAATGATATACAATTTAGAGTTTAGTCCTACCTATCATACTAAAAATGCACAACAAAATTTTCACAACACACCACAAGACTTTAGTCAAGAGAACAAAGAAAAATACTCATAATTGTAACTCAAAAACCAAAGGAAAAAACATGCAATTTTTTTAAAGAAAGTAAACAAAAACCAAAACAGAGAAAAAATAAAAACAAAACAAAGAAAACAAAATAAATAAATGGTTCTCTCCCCCACACTTAAAACATACATTGTCCTCAATGAAAGAACATAAATATAAAATAAGAGTGAGAGAAAGGAAAGAACACACCCGAGGAGTCAAGGCGGATAAATGATTGCATAAGCAGCCTTTCCCAAAGAGAGCTCTTCTACACCCTCTTCTTCCAAAGTCGGATTCTCATGGAGTAGCTTTGGATAGTGTCCATTGACCTTGAAATTTTGATTAGTGCATTTGCCTTGTATTCCAGAATCAAAGAAGAATCTTCGAAAAGTAAAAGTGTTGAATGGGCACGTAAAAGTGATCTCCTTTTTCACAACATCAAGAATCAAAGGATTACGGGGCTGTCTCACTACTTTTGTTTTATCTTTAAGTGAGATCTTATGCATACATATGGATGGGCTAATATCACGAGTATCAGCCAAGGTCCATCCAATTCCCTTCTTATCTTTCTGCTTAAGTTGAAGCTTTGATGAATAATATGAATTCTCGGGAAGTGGTTTAGGCTCTAAAGAAGGTGGTTGTTCAATTGATGGTATGTTTGGGGCAGCCGGGATGTCAAGAGCTTCAACTACATAGACAACTTCATTTACACTGTCACCCTGCAAGACATCATCAATCTCAGCACAAAGGTTAGTGTTAGTACAATCATCACATAAGTAAATATCATCAAAATCAGATAAAGTTGAAAAATCAGCTGAAAATAAATCAGAATAAGCTTTATCAACAACTTCAGAAAGCAACTCTATTTGAAAAACAGAATGCTCTTCCGCGTCAATCTTCTTATTTTCCAGTACTCTTTATGGGAAAGGGATTGGTGATACATACTTTTTTCCAACCTCAACAACAATAGAAGGTTCAGGTTTATTTTCAGGTGTTACACTAATTTTTTTTTATTTTTTTCTGGGGCTGGTTCTGTAACTTTTTTGGATCTCAAGGAAATTGCACTCACATTAGAGCCTTTTGGATTAACTATTGTTTGGGCATGCAGTTGGTTTGATCCTTGAGCTTGTTGCATGGCATTCATTGAAGTGGCAAGTTGTCCAATTTGTATTTGCAAAGTGTGAATACTATAATCTATTCGCTGCTGAAATTGGAGACTGTTTACAACCATTTGCTTGACAAGTTCCTCTAGTGAAGGTTCAGAAGGTGAAGAGGTGGTTACTTGTGGAGGGTTATATGGTGGTGGTGGAAGGGGTAACATCAATTGTTTCACTAAAGAGGTAAGTTCATCAATTCTGGTTTCTAGAGCTTTGTTGGAAGAAGAAACATTCATCTTATTCACACCTTTTGCTTGGACCACAAAATTATCCCTTGTTGTGAAGGGTTGGGAGTTAAGTGACATGTTCTCAATCAAGGATTTGGTAGCAACAGGATATTCAATACACAAAACATTATAATCAACATCAGGGGCAACAAGTTCTCTCAGAGTTCTTTGGTCAGCCATGTTAAACTCAATAGAAAAAAAATCAACAAACAATGAGAAAACACAACTAATTCAGCAATGCAGCAACAAAAAGAAAAATACCGACAATGTCCCTATTAAGAAAAAACAATTGAAATACGGGAAAAAAACTATTAAAATAAAAGGAAAAAAATACAAAAACACGAAAATTAATCTAATAACGTCAATTAAAAATTTTGAGAATTTTTTCGGAATTTTCTAAAACTATCAAAACAGAAAATAAATCATAAAAAATAGAAAAATAAAGAATTTCGGGTTTTTAGGACGACTTCCACTATTTAGTTTCTAAATAGAGGTTTTTTATCCTTGATTTTTTTCTACTTAATCGAAAAAGAATCAGAATAATTTGAGACAATTTTCTTAAAAAAAACATATTTTTTTATCCTAAAACCCAAAAAGACCATAAAACAAGAAAGTTAGGGCAAAAAATGCTAAAACACAACACCTATGACTATAATAATGGTTAGAGTATAATAATGGTTAAAATCTACAAGAGTCTCCGGCAACGACGCCAGTTTGATTCGCTGTCGCACACTGATCAAAAACGAGTTTAATGATAAAGCATACAAGATATAGAACAAAACATTGAAAGGGAAAAGACATTTTGTTGAAAATTAAGAAACCTCAAAGTATCGGCGGAAGCCGATTACAGCATATCAATCTTGTGAACTTTAGTTCTCCATGAAATCTTCTAAGAAATATTGTATCATCAAAATTTTGAATAGCATTACTATAGTAGTGAAAGACCTAATATAATAAAAGGCAAATTCGGACCCTTATAGGATCCGGCCCGAAAATTACAAAAACTGGCTCAAACTAACTATTTTAATTAAGTCTGGAAATTCAATGAATTATTCGAGACTTTTTGCACTCCGAATTAGCTTTTGGCTTCAACACAAAAGTTGTAGCTCTTTCTCTTAGCTTTGCAACGCATGTCAGAACGTGCAAAACGGCATCCCGTAGCTCAAGTTATGATCCGAACAGTGAACAGGTATTAAATAACCGCTAAAACTGAAAATAACAAACGAAAATAGATTAAAAAGCAATCATGAACTTAAATCTAAAAACAAATAAAATAGTAAAATAAGCAAAATAAAGTAGATAAATTCCTAAGTACAATTATAGAAGAATGCGTATCAAAATACATTGATCACTTGTATGGTTTAAATCTTTATCTAAATACATGTAAACAAAACATAACATGAAGAGTTATGTTATAATACGCTACAGAGATACATCTCCATAAAATAAACGGAGATGCATCTTCACTACAATAAACTTATAAAATGGCTTCTGAATTTGATGCATGGTATACATTTTAAATTGTTACGGAGATACATCTCCAAAATATTTTAACATTTAATCAAAATTTAATGCATGCGAAGATATATCTTCATAATCTGAAGTACATTTTAATATTTTTGCGTGGTGTATAAGTAACATTCATTGACAAATTCTCAAGTCTCAATCTCTTGGATATTCTCATAGTTCTATTGAATCCATTTTGAAGGAATTTCTTCGGACCGATCAATCCAATAGAGCACATAATATAAGTTTGATCAGAATTTTAAAAAATTTAATCTTCTTCAACACTAACTTAATCTTGGGGCTCGGTGAGAATATGAGATGAGAAACTCTCGTGACTTCTTTTTCAAGAAATTTGTATTTCAATGCCAAATCTTATCATCCATTAAATCTAGCAACATTATTTTCCTTTGAAAGCAAATATTGTGTAATTCTAAAACAAATATAACTGATAATAAAACAAGCCAAACAATATCTAAGTACAACATGAAACTATTAACACATAGGTTATAACATATTGAACAAACTTTTAATTGGGCTACATTTTCTTGTTCTCAAAGTAGCATTTTCCTTTTGCACAATACAAACATAACAAATTCACCCCCATTTCATTCTCAAATGAAGGGACCTTAATGGAAGTCAACAATTTTTCATACAAAGGCTATTAGGCCTAGACACTTGAATTAAAATTGATCTCCCTCACAAAAACCATATTAACCCATAGCATATTTCTGGGTCCAGCTTCTTGCAGTTGACTCGTACTTGTTCTTGTCTGTCTTGTACATGTGAGCGATTTCAGGAACCAGAGGATCATCAGGATTTGGGTCAGTCAACAAGGAGCAGATAGAGAGCAGCACCTATATATATGCAAGAGAAATAATGAACATATGGATAATGATTCGATGTAACTAAAAACCATAACATTGTGATGAATCCCTAATTCAGTAAATTCTGGTTGTCACCAAGTGTAAGAAACAATCACTTAGTTCAGAAATGTATTGCAATGAAGAATAGGAAGCTTATATAAAGGAACAAATGATAATCTCAGTAAATGACAAATCAATAAACAAACCTTGGAAATGGTAAGGGCAGGGCTCCACTGCTCCTTTAGTATATCAAGGCAAATGCTTCCGTTGCTATTGATGTTTGGGTGAAATACCTTTGTCCTGAATGCAACCTAAAAGATCACCATGCATAAAGAGATCAGATGAAATTAAGTACATGACTGCAATACTACATAGATATGTTTAAACATACAGCATGAATATACTAAGTCCTAACAAAAAGTTTCAACAGAACTGCACACTTGTGACCTTCGCCCTATCTAGAAAACAAATTGAGCATGCCTAAAATCCTGATCATTGTAAATAAATGAATTTTCAAATGACATAGAAGCAATCCAACAAAATAAAAGGGAATATGCTAGGCCACATTCAACAAAATAAGTTTTAAGAACTAAAAGAAGCTATGATTGACAAAACAGAAACAGACAAGAGATAGGCATACATACCTTGGGTGGCTTAAAAGGATAATCTGGAGGGAAATGGATAGTGACAAGGAAAACACCTCCGGAATAAGGACTGTCTGGAGGACCCATAATTGTTGCTTGCCAATGAAACATATCTTCAGCAACAGGACCTGCAATGTTTTGAAACAAAATCAAAATAAGATACACGCACATTTTTTTCAGAGTGCCAGCACAAACAGTGTACCTAAAATGACAGAGTGCTACAAAATGTCCCATTACCCATCAGGCCAATTGATACATTGACAATTGGGCCTGTTCAAACTACATGGTTACATTGGCCGAATCTATAACCAAATTAAAACCCAGTTAAAAGAATATGTATAATTTAGTATCAAATTATGATCAGCCTCATATCTCCTCTTCAACCATAACGCAGTTTATCCAATTTTCTACACAATTGGATATTTGGGACTAAGTTTCCTATCTATATATTCAAAACTTCGTCCCTCTTCTTTTCGCATTCTCTTATCTTTCTCAAATTCCAATAAAACCATCTCTCGAGAACCATTGTGTTCTGTTTTCCTTGTGCACCCCATCATTTGTTCTGAACTCACAATCGTGCAAGTAAACACCCACTCCCTGTCTTCTTTAGCCAATGTGGGACTTCGGTTTTTCCCGATAAGTGCCAACCCCCTTTTACTTCTGCTTTTACTCACTAATTTAGCCAAGGCAACTGCAGGCACCATAGAAAATGATGGCCACAATGATCTGCCATGGAAACATACAATACCATCTGGATTTAGAGGTGGCTGACTGAATTCTGCAATACCATGGCCTCAATTCGAAACACTTCCCATCAAGTCAACTGGTATCTTGACATCCTTTGAGAAATAAAAAGGTGAAATTCCAAGTTTGAAACAATGTTATCAAACTATACCATCCCACTTCTATGACTAAAATCATATGATTGCTTAGAAAGTAAGTGTTCTTCAGTAACATATCCGATAAATCCTACCAGGCCACTTATACAAAAATACACCACACAGTTGCTGACTTGCCACAACTAGTTATGCTAAATCCAAAATAAAAAACGAGTTTAAGAATATCCAGCACTTAAAATATCAAATATTTTTTATTCAGGTAATGACTGAACCCCAACCACTATCTAGATAAAATATATAAACTTACAACATTAATCAGAACCCAAAACTATGGCAAATATAAATTCCTTTTCTGCATAATCTAGTCACAGAACACACAGCAGCACCAACAGATGTATAATCTAAGCAATAGCAGGATCAGGTAAAAAAAAGATAAATATAACTTGAAATTTCTGTAACCCAAAAGCCTACATAGACACCAAACTACGGAAACATATAACGATATAAATCCACTCAATCCATCTTCAGCAACAACATCATCGTATCCTATAAAGTCACGCTCACACCAGCATGGAAACAAACAAACACTAACCTAATCCACAAATGACAGTAAAACCAATCTCTTAACATATACAACAATCAATCTAAAACAAAACAAAAAAACATAAAATTCTGAACATGCAATTACAATTAAGGTTTTAAAAAACGGTATGTTACCACAAAGAAACGTCGCGACAAAAGCATATCAGTAGGTGCCGATATCAGTACCGTTACTTCATATCAATACCGTGATTTGATGAAAAGGAAATAGTGGTTAATTAATTCACACCACTACACCGCAATCAGTATCCCAAAACACCTGTACCGACCGATATCGCTAAAGCCTTTACGCGATTTACGCGACAACAGCGTGTCCGTGAAGGTTATTTAAAACATTGGTTACAATATGTAATTTATCAACGAATTCCAAACTATAAACACACCAGAACCAAGCTTAAAATTGAAGCCAGTAAGAACAAACAGGCACCAAATATTTTATTTCAAAAAAAAAAGCAAAATATAATTAAACAATTAAATTACTCAAAACACCATGAGAAGGTTAAAAAAAACAAATACCAGCACTGCATGAAGTTGGAGGATCCTTCTGCAAATCCTTGAGTTCTTTCAAGATCCGCTTCGAAGCCATAGCGTAAACCTAACCAAATCAAAAAAAAAAAACAGATCGAAATCTATAAAATCAAAACGCAAATCACGAACTGAAAAACCGATCGTAGATATGATTTACCTAGGGAAAACGCGAGAGAGATCCTCCTTCGATTTTGCAACGAATAACGCGAAGACGATAGAAGGAATCTGTGATTGAAGAACGAAAAGGAGTTGTTGTGGTGTTGGTGCGTTTTCGGAATTTATGCACTTTTTTTCTTTTGTTCTGTGATTGGAATATTATTTATTGGTGTTAATCATTTTAGTTAATTGTTTATTAATTACAATTTGGATTCCAAATAATGACCGGTCATTGAAGGAATATTGGTAGGGTCCACAAGGAAGGAAGGGGCGAGGAAATGGACTAGATACGTATCAGCGCATTATACGGTGCTTTTTCGTCTTTGTATTTCATGCAATGAATTTAAACCCCCAAAAAAGAGAGAGGCTATCTTATCATCACCTTTTACCTATTTTAACAATGTATTTATACTGTAATTATACTGTCTAATTACGGTTGTTTTTTTTATGAACGATTGATTAAGTGACGTCTTTTAGAATGTGTTGAAATTATGTTAATTTTTAGATATTTGAATAATAATATTTTAATTATACAAAAATTATGTTAATCTTTATTTCTGCAAAAATTTAAGAAAATATTGTATGAGACGGATATATTAGACACGAATTTTAAATCATAATTTTTTTATAAAAAATACAAGTAAAATGGAAATGTCCGACAATCCGAACTTATTTTTCATGCTAACAAATTCAAATTATTTATGTATAATTGTTTAATATAATGTGTTATTCACGATCTTTCTTGTTCGTGTTCATCTTGGTTGTAATGCTTGATTTTTTTTAAAGAATTGTTTAATTTATTTATAAGATATTTAAATAGATACTTTCTTTATCTCATAAAAAAATGTTTTATGCCTCAAAATAAGTGTTCTTTTACGATATCAATACAACATTTATTATAATTCATCTATCATCCTACCTTTATTTATTAATTTTCACTTTATTCAACCATTATTTTAACTATAATTAATAGACTTATTCTATTAAATGATATTAGTTTTATCATCAAAACTCACACATTCAATCATTTTATTAAGAATCGTAAAATGTTCAAATAGGATATTTTTTATGAGAGGGAATGAGTAATATTTATCTTGTTTAGAAGAATTTGGAGAATTATTGATTCTCACATTGGAATAACTTTGAATATTCATAATCTAAAATGACTTAGTTAAACTTTAACAAATAATCTTAATATTTTTATCTAATTTATCAAATTGACTTCACTTTAAAAATAATTCATTTCTTTTTATTTACTCGAGATTTTACTTATGTTATTCAATGCCCTTGTGGTCCATCCGTTAATCTTTGAAAATATAAAAACTAAGATAGGATTATCAAATATTCCGATCAACATTTTAATGCTTGTTCATCAATTATGTAATTGAATGCTTATCTTACTTAGAAAAAAACTAGTTTTAAGAAGAATTTTTTTTTCAATAAAATCAATATTGACATCTCTCTTGAAAACTAACCATTGCTCTTGCAAGTTTAACGTTCTAACCATTTTGGAGAGGAAAAAAGGATAATTCTTTTGGTAAATTTGGCCGAGGACGATTCAATTCTAACTTTAGTCATGGTTAACTTTTTAATAGAGTTTGCATTTATCATGGAAGAATCAATCATAAGTGGAAATGTGTTTCATTAAAGATGGTTATCCCCGGTTATTCTTATTAAATATGTAATTCTTTATATTAAGCATGTATGTATGTCACACTCCAATTTTGACTATGAATCATCGATTCAATGCATTCATCATAGTTTTTGCATCTCTGCATAGTATAATATGCATTTCATACCGCATAATGCCTAAAATGTCAGTCGAAATAAATTTTCAGATCTACAGACAAACCGGTTGAATCAATTGTCAAATGTGTGTCAAAATAACGGGTGAAAATTTTCAAAATCAAGCTTGCAGACATCAGTTTTATTAATCTACATTTTGCATAGTTTAACCTGGTGTGCTCGATTTATTCTTTGGCTAATTTTACGGTCGCATTTTATTCCATCTGAGCGTTTTAACTGAGCGTTTTTCATTTCAAAATTTGACAAAAACTTGTATGTTTTTTAGAAGTTTATTACGCACTTATCATTGTGGTGCAGACGTTTTAATTTTTTGGGCATTTTCGCGAACGGTTTTTATTCATTTTCGATCCGTTTATTCTGTTTTTTAGTCAAAATAATCGGAATGATTATTTAGAATTAATCATACTTTTAATTTGAATTTTGATTTTGTCATTCATTTTTAATTAATTTTTGAAGTTGTGCTTATTAATTTAAATTTGTTAAAGAAAAAAATCAAAAGAAAATAGCAAAATATCTCTTTCTCCTATTACATGCGTACCATGTGTCTAGAAAAAAATGAAATTGGAAAATCCCCCACGCCTATGTTGTTTCCACTCTCAATTTGTTGGGAAATAACCTCTAAGAGGATGTTGCCACGCGGTTGAGGCACTCATTTGATGCCAGCTAGCCAATCGTTTTCCCTCTCTCACGCATAACAATAACTCTCACTTGAAAATAAGAGGAGACTCCGCCGGTAACAAGGTTCCACGCGCCCTTTATTGCAAGAAGAAATAAGGGAATTTGATAAAGGCTCACAACAGTTTTCTCGAAAATTCATAATTGGGGGACCACTTGAAAATCATTGAATATCACTTTCCACTCACCTACTCACATTGATCATGAAAAAAAAGGGATCTTCAAGTGGCCAATAGGAGCATATCCCAATTAGCTCTCTCTTCAATAACGATGTGACACACATCACACACACACAAAACAACTTTGATATTACTCTCTCTCCTCACACGTTTTTCTTTGGATGTTCTCACAAGAATAAGACGCTCACTTTTCCAAAAAAAAAGGGATACCACCATCTCTCTAAAAGAACAACTTAGAGCATTGTTCCTTCATTTTTTCTACTGTTCATTCGCCATCTTCATTTGCTATTGCAAAATAATCACACCATTTTTAATAAACCAATATCTTTCACTTTCTTGATACACTTCATCCATAACTATCATACGCCTCACATCAGCAAGCTTCACACTTTTCTCTTCAATCAAAGCCTTCAGCTCACTCTCCACGACCGACATTCTTCATTATTCTCCCATCAGCATTCATGTGACGTCTCATCGCCATTGTTCATCACTTTTCAGCAACCAAAACCTTCATAACTTACGCACCCTATGAAACACAAACCCCGTTATGACTCACCATACAACTCATTCATCAACAACAACTGTGCCAAGCTTCCTTTTTCCATATTTCGTCGTTGATTTCGTTTTCAGTACGGTTCGTGTTTGAGTTACATTCTTTGTTTTTGATTGTGATGTTTACTTTTATTTTTATCAGATTCACGTTTCTCATATTGATTTTTATTGAGCTTTGATAAGAGGTTTGGTTTGTGGTGTATGTTTTCATGGTATGATATAAGGAAGAAGGAGATGGATAGTAATAATAGGTTCATGAAGTTGTTGTTGTCGTTTGTTCTTTGGTTTTTGTTTTTTCCAATTTTACCATGTGTCGCACCTCAAAAAAATGAGAACACGACTTAGCGAAATGCAATCGCACGCTTGCAATGATGGACTGAACAGAGTCACCATTGAACTTTATCTATTCCTAAAAAGTAAATGGGAAATATTGATAAAACCCAAGAAAGAACGAAAATGATATTGGTCGTTGCAATCAAATCAGGGTTTGGGAGTCGATTATGCAAGGGGAAGGTATTAGCACATCTCACGTCCGCTGTACTCAACAGGAACCATTAAGTTAGTTATGCGCGTCAGTGTTAGCTTAAAAATGTTATGCTTATCGAGTTATTATGAGGGAAAGAAGAATAAAAGAAGAGAAAGAGATAGATGTTTTTGGATTTTTTATTAATGTGAAGAGACCTAAAAAGGTTTTTATTATCAGAGGGCCTCACAAGATTTCGCAATCATGCTCATACGTATCTTTATAGAGAGCTCAAGGCACATGTAGTTCTCGGTAAAAAATGTTTGTTTGTTGGTTGATTTTAGCGAAAGATATCATGTATTAATCGATGAAAGAACATTGTTTTACCCAAAACAGATGAGGTGCGGACGTTTGCATCACATCAAATGGATTTACAAATCAACATTCGGAAAAATGTCACTTATCTCAACTCAATCATTGTGGATGAAACATTGCTTCACGTCATTCTAAGACAAAATGGTCTTCCTTTTTCTTTAAACGTTTTTAAAATCAGTCGCACGGCGGCGAGAAAATAATTTGATTGGTTGGATGTATTTTTGGGTTGAAAGACGAATATTTAGGACATGCTAGCCCTTACAACTTGGGTCTAATACTCGGGATTACGTCTGAACCTTTCACCCAGGTGATCTTTTTCTTTCAATTTTATTATGAAAAGATTTTGAATATTTAAGTGTTTAGAGGGAAGACGGATGCTTATGGCTTGCAAGCTCTCACAACTTGAGCCTAGCATTCAGGACTACATCTAGACATTTCACTCAAGTAGTCTTTTTTGTTCAATTTTATTAAGAAAATGGTTTGAAGTTAAATTAAAAGTGATTAGTTTACAAAGTTTTTAAATTATTGGAAAAAAATTAAGTTTATATTGCTCATGGTTTGGGTCTTATTACAAGATGCATTCTTGATAAAGTGTTCATTGTCTTGTCTAACAAATCAAAGTTTAGGCAGAATAAAATCGATGTCAAATACGGCATGCAAATCAATCATACAAGCAACAACCAAACAAATCAAAATCCTATTAAGACCAAACTAAAATTAAGACGACATTGTGACTTCGAACTCTTTTAGCAAAATCAAGATGATCAGAACCTTAACTAAACACACCTAATTTAATTCTTTTTATTATTATTATTTTTATAACGTTCATACAAGAAAAAAAATTAGTAAATAAAATAAAGAAGAGTTATAAATAAAACTAATTTCTTGTTATTGTTTTGTTTTATAATATATTACTAAATAATAAAATAAATAAAATAAAAAAATTTGATTTTATAAATAGTAATAAAACGAAATTGTTGGAAAATTATTTTTATTAAAAAAACTAGTAAAATAAAAGACAAAAGAGCTAGGAAAATTATATATATATATATATCGATGGCATTAGTTGACATCTAAATGGTCATGATGGAGTGGTTGAGACCTTAGTCGCCTAATGACCATGACCCAAGCTTGAACCTATGTGTGCCCCTTTCTTCATTTTTTTCATGTTATTTGTTCTTTTTTTTCATTTTTACTAAGCATTATATATTATATATATTCAAATGCATTTGCTTATTAGTAATAGGACCATGGGGGAATAGTTGAAGCATCATGCCTCTTGCCCCCATGCCCTGGATTTAAACCCTTATTGCCACTTTTCCTAATATTTTTTTCATTTTTTCCATTCTTTTTTTGTTTTCTTTCACATTTTTTTCACCATGACCAGCCATGAAGCTCAGTGTCTTGATAGTGAAAGCTTCTGATGGTTCTTGAAGTACCGTGATTGGAGAGGTAGAGCTACCTATACTGATTGGCCCTCATATATTCTCGATTATTTTCCAAGTCATGGACATTAATCTGGCGTATAGTTGCTTGTTATGGCGTCCATAGATCCATGTTGTAGGGGCAATTACCTTTATTTTACATCAAAAAATGAAGTTTGTGGTTGATAATCAATTTATAATCATTTTTGGAGATGAGGACTTTGTGGTCAGTCACCTTTCGTCCTTCCGATATATCGAGGCTGATAAGGACGCTTTAGAAACTTTTTCCAAGCTCTTGAAGTAGCCAATGCCATTTTTAAGGAGATGAAGGACCCTGTTGAGAAAACTTGTTTATCTTTCACTTTTGCGAAAAGAGAAAAGTCAATGATTAAAGGTGGTCACCCTAAAGGTTAGGGTCAATTTATTGATGTTCATCAGAGAAATGATCGCTTTGGTTTGGGATATGTGTATTCCGCTACGAAATTAGCTCTAGTCCCTGTAAAGCAAAACAATTGAAGTATCCATGAAGTATTCCTCAACACAAGATTTATCCATGGATATCAAGTCAGCACAATTGAGGATAATACTGAAGACGAAGATATGTCATGTTTGGTTTATCAATGTGAAACAACTTTGAATAATTGGAAGGCGGTTGAGATCCTTGAGATTTTTCCTTTGTCAAAGTAATAATTGTTGTTTTTCCTTTCAAAATCCTTAGCTTTTCCCAAGGCTAATTGATCATGTTGTATGACCCCTTTTCATTTTCAAATAATCATTATTAATGAATGAAATACATTTTGTTAAACTCTTATTATTCATTTGTTTGCTTTCTTTTCAGAAAGTGACAATCTTTTCAAAAAAAACTTTTTTCCATTGTGCATCTTTTATTTTTACTTTTATTAAAAAAATCAATCATTCAAAGATATAGAACAACCGATAAACCCATTGAATCCAATGACTTGAGTCCCTCTCATAACTTTGAGTCCCCTATCTACCAAGCGGAAGAAGAGGGTGAGGAATATTATGATATCCCCGATGAATTGGAAAAGTTTCCCGAGCACGAGTCAAAAGCCCTTTAGCCACATTAAGAATTGGTGGAGATAATCAACCTTGGCACAGAGGAAGAGAAGAAAGAAGTCAAGGTTGGTACCACACTTGAAGCAAGCGTCAAAGAGAGATTGGTCAAGTTGCTACAAGAATGTGTGGATGTATTTGCATGGTCATACCAGGATATGTCGGGTCTAGACATCGACATTGTTATACACAAGCTACCACTTCAGCCAGACTGTCCGCCAGCAAGACAAAAACTCCGAAGAACAAAACCAGATATGGTTCTGAAGATTCATGAAGAAATCAAATGATAATTTGACGCTAGTTTTCTCGCAGTGGCGAAGTACCCTCAATGGGCAGCTAATATTGTACATGTGCCTAAAAAGGATGGAAAGGTGAGGATGTGTGTTGAATATAGGAATCTAAACAAAGCTAGTCCGAAGGACGATTTCCCTCTACCACACATTGATACTCTAGTGGACAACACCACAAGTTTTGTTATTTTCTCCTTTATGGATGTATTTTCAGGATACAAACAAATCAAGATGACTCAAGATGATATGGAGAATTCAATATTCATCCCCCCTTGGGGAACATTTTGCTACAAGGTAATGCCTTTAGGTCTCAAAAATGTTGGGGCAACTTACCAAAGAGCCATGGTCACTATTTTCCATTATATGATGAACAAGGAGATAAAGGTCTATGTTGAGGACATGATCGCTAAATCTCAAAATCAAGAAGATCATATGGATTATCTGAAGAAGTTGTTTGAACGCCTCAAAAAGTTTAGACTACGATTGAACCCTGCTAAATGCACATTTGGTGTTCGATCAGGGAAGTTGCTTGGTTTCATAGTTAGTCAACGAGGAATTAAGGTAAATCCTGACAAGGTTAGAGCTATACAAGAGATGCATGCTCCACGTGCCGAGCGAGAGGTCAGAGGTTTCCTTGGACGTTTGAATTACATCTACAGGTGTATCTCACATATGACGGCCATGTGTGAGCCCATTTTCAAGCTACTTCAAAAAGATCAAGCAATTAAATGGAATTCTAATTATCAAAAAGCTTTTGAGAAGATCAAACAATACTTGCAAAAACCTCTTCTTCTTATTCCTCTTGCCCCAGGAAAGCCATTAATCATGTATCTTACTATGCTTGAAGATTCAATGGGATGCGTGTTGGGGAAACATGATGAAACTGGCCGGAAAGAACATGTTATTTATTATCTAACTAAAATGTTTACAGATTGTGAAACCAAATATTCACTTTTGGAAAAAACTTGTTGTGCACTAGCATGGGCCGCTCATCGTTTGAGGCGGTATATGATTTGCCATACTACTTTGTTAATCTCGAAAATGGATCCAATAAAGTACATCTTTGAGAAGCTTGACTTGACTGGAAGACTTACCCGTTGGTAAATGCTTTTGACTGAATATGACATCAAGTATGTACCCCATAAGGCAATCAAAGGAAATGTGTTGGAAGAGTACCTTGCTCACCAACTAGTTGAATACTATAGTCATTGATGTTTGATTTCCCTGATAAGGATATAATGATGATAAAAGATTGTGAGATCCTAGGCATTGATAAAGGACCAGAACCAGGATCTCGATGGAAGCTCATGTTCGATGGTTCCTCCAACTACAATGGTTATAGTGTGGGAGATTTTTTGATGAATTCAAAATGTGGCTATACCCCTTTCACAACAAAATTGTGCTTTAATTGTAAAAACAATATTGCAGAGTATGAAGCTTATATCCTTGGTATCGAAGCTGCAATTGATATCTGAATCAAGATCCTTGAGGTGTATGGAGACTTAACCTTAGTAATCTATAAAGTTAAAGGTGAATGGGAAACCCGTGATGCGAAACTGACCTTGTATCGTGCTCATGTTGTGAAAAAGCTAATGGAATACTTTGATGATATCACTTTCCATCACATCCCAATAGCAGAAAATCAAGTGGTTGACGCACTAGAAACATTAACATCAATGTACCAAGTTAGATTCCAAAATGAAGCTACACTTATCCAAATAGAGCAAAGAGATTAGCCTGCCTACTTTCAACTGATTGAAGAAGAAACTGATGGTAAGCCATGGTTTCGTGACATCAAGCATTATCCACAAAGTCAATAGTATCCAGCAGATGCTACATTATTGGATAAGAAAACTCTAAGGAGGTTATCATCCAAATTCTTTTTTAGCAATGATGTGCTTTACAAAAGAAACCACAACATGGTTCTATTCAGCTGCATGGATAAAAACGAAGTAGACTTGTTGATCAAGGAGATTCATGAAGGATCCTTTGGAACCCATGCTAATGGGCATGCCATGACCAAGAAGATCTTGAGAGATGGTTATTACTGGTTGACCATTGAGTCAGATTGTTTCAGGTATACTAGAAAATGTCATAAATGTCAAATTTATGCTAACAAAGTGCATGTACCGCCAACGTTGCTGAATGTTTTGACACCGCCTTGGCCTTTCTCAATGTGGGGCATTGACATGATTGACGTCATAAAGCCTAAGGCTTCCAATGGTCATTGCTTCATCCTGGTTACCATTGATTACTTTACTAAATTAGTAGAAGTTGTTTCCTACACCACGTAACAAGACAAGTGGTTTCCTGCTTTATATTGAAGGATATTACATGTCGCTATGGAGTTCCAAGCAAGATCATCACCGATAATGGTTCAAACTTAAACAACAAGACAACGACAGAATTATGTAAGAGTTTTAAGATTGACCACCATAATTCTTCTCCATATGATCTGAAGATGAACAACGTTGTTGAGGCAGCCACAGGAACATCAAGAAAATTCTACAAAAATGGTGAAGACCTACAAGGATTAGCATGAAATGCCACCTTTTGCATTGCATGGATAGCAAACCTCGGTATGCACTTTAACAAGGGAAACCCCATTCTCTTTAGTCTATGGGATGGAAATCATTCTCCCAATCGAAGTAGAGATACCCTAAATGAGAATTCTGATGGAGACCAAGCTAGTTGAAGCTAAATAGGTTCAGAACATTTATGATCAATTTAACCTCATTAATGAGAAGCGTATGACTGCTTCATGCCATGTATAATTGTACCAGCAATGACTCAAGAAAGCGTTTGACAAGAAGGTCCTTCCTCGAGAGTTCGAGAAAAGGGATCTCATGCTCAAGAAGATCCTTCCAGTACACAAGAATTCACGTGAGAAGTGGACTCCCAATTATGAAGGCCCATATGTTGTAAAGAAATCATACTCTGGAGGTGCTCTGTCACAACTCACCCACCCTGTGAACTCTGATGCAGTCAAAAGATAATATGCCTAACAAAAACTCGTTAAGTCGAAAACCTGAAAGGGCGACTTAGGCAAAAATGGGAATCTCGGTGGACTGAAAATCCGAAAGGGAGGTCAAGGAAAAAGTTAGGGATAATAAAAATGATAGCTCGCTAAGTTAAAAACCTGAAAAAGGCGACTTAACCAAAAAAGAACGTCCCGGTGGATTGAAAATCCAAAAGGGAAATCCAGGAAAAAGTTAGGGACAAAAAGGCATAGACTGCATCAAACATTACTTATCAACACAGAAGAGCCAAAAAAGGAAGATCAATCCAGTTGCTCCCTTCAGAAGTAAGGTTTTATGGAGTCATGGTTATTAGGTACAATAGTGGTCACTGTGATTCAATGAAAACCTTTTCCCGTTGCCATTTTTAAATTTATAACATTCCATGTAGCTACACTATTTGTGTGCTACCATTCTTGAATAAATATAAGTTTGCTTACATTTGTTGTTTTTCTCTGATTTTCTTTATAATGCAAAATGTCATTTATTTGTTAATAATGAATTTTTGAACTTAAAAAGAATTTTCAACATATTGAGAAACACAATTTTTATTTGACATGTGAGAATATTGAAAGGGAATCTTTCGTTTTTTTCCATAAGTCTCAAGTTGCAATATTTCTCTTGGATAATCAACAGAAACTTCTATGGAACATAATTCACCGATCCTCCGAAAGGATCCCCTTGGCCAGTTATAACTATCAAGTTTAATGGATTCTTCTTTGATGCTCCAATGATACCATATAACAATGATATACAATAATTGGGAATACGGATAATAAAGACATATAAAGATAAAGCAAATAAAAAGTAAACAAATAGATAAAAGCAAACACTCAAACACAAAACAAACTAAACTAAGGTGGACTCGCTTACGAGAGAAGGTTTATCCCCAGTAGAGTCGCCAACTGTCACGACGTGAAAAATACCCGAGCGTAAGGAACACTCGAAATATAAACAAAATAAAGTCGTCACCTAACTTTATTTATTCCCAAAGAGGGAAAGGAAAAATATCGATAAAATCCACGAAAAATAAAAAGAAATGATCGTCATAATCAAATCGGGTTCGGGAGTCGGTTATACAAGGGGAATGTATTAGCACCGCTCATATCAGTTGTACTCAATGAGATCCATTTAGTTTGTTTCGTATAAGAGTGTTACCACAATATCTTTTGCGATCTTTTACTTATCGAGTGAGAAAAGAGAAAGAAAGAAATGAAAAACTTAAGGGTGTTTTAATATTAATGTGTCTGACAAGATTTTACAATCCTGCTCCTACGTATCTTCAAGTGCTATGAAGAACTCAAAACATATGCAGTTATACTCAAAGAGAACTACTGAATGAATTGCTTTTAAAAGAGAGTGATGCTTGGATCATATTTGAGTGACTAAATATTTACTTGCTGCTCACTCTTGGAGGATGAAGTCTTTGTTTGTTTCATATCAAATTGGATATTGCATACTGTTAGATGCCCAAAAGTGCTTATTTGAGCTATCATATGTGGGCATCTTTCACTCTTTTTCCTTGCTAAAATTGTCAAAACCACATTTGTTTTACATGGAATGCATTACATTGATAAACAAGCTTGGTGCCTTTGATGTGTGTGTTATTGTGCAGGAAAGACATGAATTAATTGATAATAAAGACACAAGAGAATTGGCAAAGGAACCAAAGAATACAAGCATTTCATCTGCCTGCTCGCTAGGCGAGGCTGTGGCGAAGCTTTTGGTTCGCTAGGCGAGCTCCTGACGAAAAGCTCCAGTAAATTAGCAAATTAATTCGCTAGGCGAGCTCAAGGCGAATGTGGTAGCGAGTTCATTCTGTTTTGGTGAAAAACGCAGCCAGCACTCACTCGCTAGGCGAGGCTCTAGCGAGTCCCCAGCGAGCATTCCAGTAGAAAAACCTCTCAACCTCGCTGGGGCGAAGGTTGAAGCGTGTCCTTCGCTAGGCGAACATCACAGTTCAGCAAGCCCTGTTTTCTCTGGGCGCAGGGGCCTTTTGTGCCCATTTTAGACCCTCGCTAGGCGAGCCATTCTGCTCGCCTAGCGAACATGACAGACCAGCTGAGGTCTATAAGTAGCAGGTGCCACTTTTGAGCACCATACCTCATTTTTACCAACTTTTCCATTTTCTGTACTTTCTTCTAGATATTTTACAGCATTGTTTTGGGAGCTTTTATGCCCTAGTTTTCCATTTCTCTTCATCTAGCAACCATCTTCCACAAAAAGAAGGTGGATTCCCATCCAACTTCGATTATCCGACTTGGATGTTGATCAACCTTTTTTCCTTACTTGCCGACCAAGCTACCATGAAAATGAGTAGCTAAGTCATCCATTTGTCAAGGTTAGATGTAAGTGATTTCTAGCTTTGTGTGTAAATGTAAGGATCCTCATATGTAAACTCTTTAACGGTAAATATATGATGGAAACTTTGTTTCTATTTAAAACTCTTTGTGTTGGTTTATGATCGAGAGATGTTTACCGATTCTTGACCTAGGTTTTCATCCAAACTTGTTTGTTAGCTAGAGATAGTAACGAATGATTTTGTTCACCATAAGGTTGAACCAAAAGGTTGTCATTTTGATAGATTGTGTTCGAGAGAAACAATGGATCAAAATGGCAAAACTCACAATGGGTGTTCGAGAGAAACGCATTGAGAGGACCTTGTGAAATTATTTATCATCTAAAGGAGTTTATAAGATTGTTGACCGAGCTAATACATGCAAAGTGATCATTGAAACCTAACTTTGACAATATTTCTCATTTAATCAAAACATAACTTTTACCGCAATTAATTACTTTGTATGCAAGATAACTTGATTAAAACCAAAACCCTATTGTTACATTAAGTTAAGATTAATTCAACCATTGAACGGCAGTGATATCTTACAATCTCTGTGGATACGATAACAAAAACCCGACACGAAATATACATTTCAACAAAATGGCGCCGTTGCCGGGGATTGTAAATTGATATTGCGAGCATCGCAATGGTTGTTTAAGTTTTAGCTTGTGAATTTTTGACTTGTGCTTGTAATTTGTTTGGTTTAGTGTGCAACTTACGTTTTATGCGAGGGCAAATCCCTGTGGACGAACTTCTTTTTGATCCTGAGATCGAGAGAACCGCAAGGAGGCTCAATAGCAAAACGAGACGTAGGAGGCAACAGGCTAGGCAACGCCAAGAGCAAGGAGAAAGTTCTTCAACCACAAATCCACACCCATTCATACCAAACATGGAGCCACAACCACCACCACCTATTTCTACTCCATGTATCAATAGTCCAAGGAACACCGCTCAGTTTGCCAACCAAACAGGAAGGCAAGCTGAGATGAAGACGGGAACTCTGAATTTATTATATGGGAGTCCATTCACCGGAATGGACCATGAAGACCCATTTGCTTTTCTCACAAAATTTTATGAGATATCATTGGCTGCCGGAGTGGATCAGGCTCAGGAGCTTCCGTTGTTCAGACGATTATTTCCCCACGCTTTGCTCGGTAAAGCAAAGGATTGGTATCTCGATCAAACACCTGCCGTAATGACAGACTGGAACGTGTTAGAGGAGAAATTCATTGAAAGATTTTTCTCCCATAACCGATTCATGGAATCAAAGACGGCCATCTCGGTGTTTTCTCAAGGAACCAGTGAATCTTTGAATGAAGCGTGGGAGAGATTCAAGTCCATGCTTAGGAAATGTAAAGGGCATGGATTTGATGAATTAACTCAAATCCATATCTTCAGAAATGGACTTCAACCAAACTGCAAAACGTTGTTGGATGCCACCTCGGGTGGCTCGTTGATGTCAAAAAGTGCCGAAGAAGCCACCAACATTATCAATCGAATGGCTTTGAATGATCTTCAGAGTCAAAGTCGTGGAAATTCTTTGAAGAAGGCGGGAGTGCTTGAGTTAGGGACGAATGATGCCATCCTAGCCCAAAACAAGCTCATCTCACAACAAGTGGAACTCTTAACGCAACAAATCAAAGAGTTAAGAGAACCGTCAAAAGCTAAACAAATAGCTTGTTGTGAACTTTGTAAAGGTGAACATGACACCGGATTTTGTCCACCTCCCGGTTTTGACGAAGTGAACTACATGGCCAATCAACGGGACTATCAACCGAGACAACAACAACCTTATCAACCGCACCCTCAACAACAACAACAACAACAACAACAATTCCAAGGGTTCCAACCTAGAAGCAACTATTATCATAACCAAGGTTATGGAGGTGGTTCTTCTAGCCGTCAAAACCCTCCCCAAAATCCGTATCAATCTCAACAACCGTCGGTAGTCAATTCTAAATTGGAAGAGACATTGACGCAATTCATGCAAATGTCAATGGCCAATCAAAAGAGTAATGACGCGGCCATAAAAAATCTTGAAACTCAAGTTGGGCAACTTGCCAAGCAACTCGCTGAACAACAAACCGGTCCTTCTTTTTCGGCTAATACGCAAACAAATCCTAAGGAGCATTGTAAGGCGATTATGACGAGAAGTGGGAGGGAGTTGGGTCGTGAAAATGAAAAAAGAGTTGAGAGTGAACAAAGAGAGAAAGAGAAAGAAATTAAGGAGGAAATAGTGGAGGAAAATGTTGATGGTGAAGTAGGAGTGTGGAGTGATGAGGAAGTAGTTGAAAAGAATAAAAATAATGGTGAAGTTGAAAAAGAAAAGGTGTGGGGATTGAGGAAATAAAAGTGATGAGTTAATAAGGGAGGTAGTGAAGAAGCCTAGATGGAAAAGTGCTAGAGTTGCAAAGGGAAAGGAGGTAGTGAGCGCTACTCCTATCCAAAACCTTCCTTACCCTCATGCTCCTTCCAAAAGGGAGAATGAACGGCATTACGCCCGGTTCATGGATATTTTTAAACAGTTGCAAATCAACATCCCGTTTGCCGAAGCCTTGGAACAAATGCCAAAGTATGCCAAATTCATGAAGGACATACTAACCAAAAAGCGGAGGTATACGGAACCGGAGACCATCGTCCTTGATGCGAGCTGTAGTGCCATTATTCAAAGGACGCTTCCTAAGAAAGAGGTTGATCCGGGAAGAGTTACATTGCCGGTTAAAATTGGTGACGTGTATGTCGGAAAGGGACTTATTGACTTGGGGTCGAGTATTAATCTTATACCTTTGTCAATTATCAAGAGGCTTGGCAACATCGAGATTAAGTCCATCCGAATGACATTGCAATTGGCGGATAAGTCGACGACCCATCCTCATGGCGTAGCCCAAGATGTGTTGGTGAAGGTCGACAAATTCTTTTTCCCGGTGGATTTTATTGTAATTGATATGGAGGAAGATGATGATGCTCCGCTCATATTGGGCCGACCATTCATGAAGACCGAAAGAATGATGATAGATGTTGATGACGGTTTAATGAAGGTGCGGGTTCAAAATGAGGAGGTCACATTTGATCTATTCGAGGCGATGAAGCATTCCAAGGATAGAAATGATAGCTTTCGCATCGATGTGATTGAAGACGCTATTATGGAAGTTTCAAAGCATATTCATGAGATATCTCCTATGGAGTTAGCTCTCGACGACTCATTGGAGGTTTTCACTGTTGAAGAGGAGCTAGCTCTTGAGGAATGCTTAAAGGAACTTGATAGTTTGGAAGACCTACAACCGTGGGAAGTAGAGGAAGAAAACTTGAAGAAGGAGGTCATTGACGAGAAAGCGCCAATTGAATTAAAAGAGTTACCTTCGACTTTGAAATATGTGTTTTTAGATGAGACCGAGGCAAAGCCGGTCATCATAAGCAACCTTTTGACCAAAGAAGAAGAAGCCCGTCTAATCATTGTGCTAAAAACCAATCAAGAAGCTATGGGTTGGACTCTTTCCGATCTAAAAGGAATTAGTCCATCCTATTGTATGCACAAGATTTTGATGGAGGAGGATTTCAAGCCGGTAGCTCAACCACAACGCCGCTTAAATCCTACCATGAAAGAGGTTGTAAGGAAGGAAGTGGTGAAGCTATTGGATGCGGGAATGATTTACCCGATCTCGGATAGTCCGTGGGTTAGTCCCGTGCACGTGGTTCCGAAGAAGGGTGGAATGACCGTAATCCGTAATGACAAAGACGAATTGATCCCGACTAAAGTTGCAACGGGGTGGAGAATGTGTATAGATTATAGACGGTTGAATACCGCGACTCGAAAGGACCATTTTCCACTCCCATTTATGGATCAAATGCTTGAAAGACTATCGGGCCAACAATACTATTGTTTTTTGGACGGCTACTCCGGGTACAACCAAATTGCGGTTGACCCGGTTGATCATGAGAAGACGGCTTTCACGTGTCCGTTTGGAGTGTTCGCATACAGAAAAATGCCCTTTGGGCTGTGCAATGCACCGGCGACCTTCCAACGATGCGTCCAAGCCATTTTTGCCGATCTAATAGAGAAAACAATGGAAGTCTTCATGGATGACTTCTCGGTATTTGGTGGGACGTTTAGTCTATGCTTGGCAAATTTGAAGACGGTGTTGGAAAGGTGTGTGAAGACCAATTTGGTGCTAAATTGGGAAAAGTGTCACTTCATGGTGACCGAGGGGATCGTGCTAGGCCACAAAGTCTCTAAAAGGGGGCTTGAAGTGGATAGAGCTAAGGTTGAAGTAATTGAAAAATTACCCCCTCCGGTGAATGTGAAAGGCATCCGTAGCTTTTTGGGGCACGCGGGGTTTTACCGGCGCTTCATCAAGGACTTCTCAAAGGTGGCTAAGCCTTTGAGCAATTTGCTCGCCAAAGATCAGGTATTTCTCTTCACCGAAGATTGTTTGCAAGCTTTTGAGGTTTTAAAAGAAAAATTGGTTACCGCTCCAATAATAGTCGCTCCCGATTGGAATGAAAATTTTGAACTAATGTGTGACGCGAGTGACTATGCTGTTGGAGCGGTACTTGGCCAAAGAAAAGACAAAACTTTTCATGCTATACATTATGCGAGTAAGGTTCTTAACGAGGCTCAAATAAATTATGCCACAACGGAAAAAGAACTACTCGCAATAGTGTATGCGCTAGAAAAGTTTAGGTCCTATCTTATAGGGTCTAAAGTCGTTGTGTATACCGACCACGCGACGATTAAATATCTGCTAACCAAGTCGGATTCGAAGCAAAGGCTCATCCGTTGGATCCTCTTGTTACAAGAATTCGATGTCGAAATCAAAGACAAGAAGGGGTCGGAAAACTTGGTAGCGGATCATTTATCCCGCTTAGTGAATGTCGAGGTTACCGCATCTGAAAAGGAAATCCAGGAAGAATTTCCTGATGAAAAATTGTTTAAGGTTCAAGTTAGGCCGTGGTTTGCAGACTTTGCAAACCACAAGGCTAGTGGTTTCGTGCCTGCCGACCTAACTTCGAACCAAAAGAGGAAGTTCCTTTCGGATGCGAAGTATTATGTTTGGGATGACCCATACTTATTTAAGTTGGGTAGCGATAACCTGTTAAGAAGATGCGTAACTGGTGATGAAGCCCAGAGCATCCTTTGGCATTGTCACAACTCGCCTTATGGCGGACATTATAATGGGGTTAGAACGGCCACTAAAATTCTTCAATCGGGATTTTATTGGCCAACTATTTTCAAAGACGCACATATCCATGCGCAAAGTTGTGACAGCTGCCAAAGAAGTGGTGGGATAGGTAAGAGAGATGAGATGCCTCTCCAAAATATCCAAGAAGTGAAAGTGTTCGATTGTTGGGGCATCGATTTCGTAGGACCTTTCCCACCCTCTTACGGGAATGAGTACATGCTTGTTGCTGTTGATTATGTCTCTAAGTGGGTTGAGGCGATTGCCTCACCTCGGGCGGATGCCAAAACGGTGATAAAATTTTTAAAGAAAAACATCTTTTCCCGTTTTGGAACCCCCCGAGTGTTGATAAGTGACGAAGGGTCACACTTTTGCAATGCACCTTTGGAAACAATTCTAAAACATTATGGTGTGTCGCATAGGGTGACAACTCCGTACCACCCTCAGGCTAACGGGCAAGCGGAGGTCTCTAATCGAGAGATTAAGAGAATCCTAGAAAAAACCGTCTCTAATTCTAAAAAAGAGTGGTCCCAAAAATTGGACGAAGCATTATGGGCCTACCGTACGACCTTTAAAGCTCCAATTGGCCTAACTCCCTTTCAATTGGTATTTGGTAAAACTTGCCATTTGCCGGTTGAATTGGAGCACAAGGCCTTGTGGGCCCTAAAGTTTTTAAATTTTGAACATGAGTTGGCCGGTAACAAAAGCAAAGTACAACTACTTGAGTTGGAGGAGATGCGCAATGCCGCATACCACTCAAGTTGGTTGTACAAGGAAAAAGCAAAGAAGTATCACGACAAGAAGATCCGTAACAAAGAATTTGTGCCCGGACAATTGGTCCTATTGTTCAACTCCCGGTTGAAGTTGTTTCCCGGGAAGTTGAAATCAAAATGGTCCGGGCCATTTCGGGTGAAAGAAGTAAAAGAGTACGGGGCCATTATCATTGAAGACATGGACGAGAAAGATAGTTGGACCGTGAATGGCCAACGATTGAAAGTGTATCTCGGCGGTCATGTGGATCGCGAGAGTTGTGCTCAGCCGCTCGATGCTCCTCTGTGAGCATCGCACCGTCGAGCTTAGCCGACGTTAAACAAGCGCTAGTTGGGAGGCACCCCAACATTGTAAGTATTTACTGTTTTATGTTTTATGTTGTATGGAGTACACTGTGCTGAACCCATGCTGGATGACTTGCAAGTGCTGCATTTGCCTTTGCACTTGCTGTCATGCTCGCTTGCAGCTCGCTAGGCGAGGCAGGAGCGAGCACGCTCGCTACCTGCTCGCTAGGCGAGGCAGCAGCGAGCGCTGCAGTACTGTTTACTATTTAAATCTCAGCAGGGCCATTTTGCCCTTACCTTCAAAAATTTGTCTGAACGGCTCTGCTGAGGATTTTGTGCTTGGCTTCTCAAACTCTCTCATTTGCATCTTTATCAACAACAAGTGCTTCTTTCGGTAGTTTGCAAACTCTCCCCACTTCTCTTTTCCAAATCCGTATACCTAAGGTTTGCCCTATTACATGTTTCTTTTTGTTTGCACTCTTAATTTCCAAATGTGAATGATAAATAGGATAAGTGTGGTATGGGAACCTTGAGGTTGCATGTATTATTTTGGGAGTTTGCAATGTTTGTACATTTAGGTTTTCAAATTGGGGATTTAATTTTAATTTAGGTTTTGCATGCAATTAGGCAATCCCCAATAGCATAGAACGATTCATTGTCATGATAAATCATTAAGTTCTGATGTGGGAACCATTAGAGTACGGGTATTGGGGAAAACATCTTTGAAAATGCAGAAAATCCCAAAACCCGTAAGGTTCGCTAGCAGCTCGCTAGGCGACCTGGGGCGAGCGTTCGCTGCAACTTCGCTAGGCGAAGCAGCAGCGAACATGGCAGTATTTTAAAATTATGCTTTGATGGCTAACCTGTTGTTTGGTGTGTGTTGTTTCTTTGTATCTTTTGCAGATGGAGTCTAGATCTGGAGCTGGTAAGAAAAGAAAGGGACCATCGTCTACATCTCGAACGGTTCCTATTCAATTCGACCAAGACAAGTTTGTCGGCCCTAAACAGGCCGCCAGATACATCGCTCTGGAGAAGTGAAAAATACTTCCTGAGAAGCGTTTTCTGATCAACCCACAGGGCACTTACAGAACTTTCGCCGGGTTGATAGACGCCAAGAAGTGGGATAGGTTGATAAGTCCCTTAGAGCATTACGACATTGCTACGGTGCGGGAGTTTTATGCTAACGCACTGCCCGACGACGAAGAGCCCTTCACTTGGGTTTCTAGAGTTGCCGGGCGTGCAATTCCATTTGACCGGGATGCTATCAACCAAATCCTAGGGGAACCGCTCCAGCTGGGAGCTGACCAGAGAGACCAGTACCACACCGACCTCAGACTTCACAGAGATGTCCCTGCCATTACCGCCGACATGCTTTTACCTGGGAAATCGGTTGAGCCGAACCCATCTGGGGTTCCTGTGAGATATCACCGGGAGGACATGACTCCCATGGCTCAGCTGATACTACTCTTGGTTTTGACCAACATCCAGCCCAAATCACACACCTCTACTGTGCCGATCCCAGTGGCACATTTAGTCCATTCCATCCTCACAAATGTCGAGATAGATGTGGCGAGGATAATCGCCAATGAGCTGAAGACCGTCGTCGAGAGCGGGCTTAAGTCAGGGGCTCGTGTTAATTGTCCCTTGGCTTTCCCGTGTTTGATTATGAGCTTATGTGTTCAGGCTAGGGTGAGGCTTCCGTCTCGTGGGCAGGTTCGAATCCCGGCACCTATCGATGATAGGTATGTGGCTAAGTATTGTAGAGCTAAGACTACCGGTGGCAGTGCAGCCTCAGGAAGTACTCGGGCTGCTGATGGTCCTAGTGCTTCTTCTCCCGGACTTGATCCGTACCTGCGGGCTGTGTGTGACTACAGTTTTGAGTGGATGGCAGCATCCCAACGAGCTATGATTGATATGCACAACAGTATGCAGAGGTTGGAGCTGCAAGGTAATGACCCCTCCGGTGCTCGAGCATTGTTAGCGCGTGAGCAGTTTATGCTTAACGCTAATTGGCCTGTGGACAGGCCAGTCTATGGTGAGGGGGTGGACGCTGAGGCTGCTGATGATGATGATGTTGATGATGAGGCTACCGGTTCTGAGGCCGGTAGCGAAGAGGAGTCCTGAGCCCTTTGTGGGTTAAGTTTTTGTGTGTTTTCAGTTTTTATGTTATTTCTATTTGTATCTTCGGATTTTGTATTTTGACCATGGTGTTGTACTATTGGGGTGTTTTGTCCCCCACGAACAAATTTATATTTTCAGTTAATGTTATTTATTTTTGTTTTTAATTTTGTGTGTTTAATAAATTTTTGGTTGATTGAGTGGCAAACCCTTCTAGATTGGTTGCTCCTCAAGAAGTACCCAATGAAGGTGCATCTGAGCTTGGATGGCAATGATAAGAATAAACAAGTGAATAAAGCTAAGGTACATGGTTACCGTCGGCTAGAATTTTAGAATGCATTAGGAACTTTACTCTTTTTGGTAAATTGAATATTGTCTTTTTGCAACATAATTGAATGAATGCTTCATCTAGAACTTAAAACCACAAATTGTGAGGAAACCTCCATTGTTCACTTAAATGCTGGATTCTAATAAGTTTTGTTGATTCATGTGATTCATTATTTGTCTTTTATTATTGTGAAATTGTGGAAGCAATTAGAAATGATCAAGGCACTTGTTTTCTTTTGAGCACAACTACATCCAAAAACAACTTACCTGTGAGCAGAGAGAGTATTCGTTAACCCCTTTGAGCCTAAACAGTTGAATCTCAGCTTGAAATAAAGCGAGATCTCAAAAATCTTTTTTTTACAACCCGAAAAATCTTGATTATTGTTCTTTTGCCGTAAAAAGTTAAGAGCATTCACTTAGGGTGTGGAAGAAATAAGTTGGGGAGAACGAAAAAGAATTGGTAAGTACCACAACTCTTGAAAAAGAAAAGAAAAAACCGAGCAAGCATAGAAAAATATATGTATAGAAAATATAGAAAAGAAACATCTGTTTGTATATATGATGTGAAAGAAAAGAACAAAAATAAAAGAATGAAAATGAATGCTTGCTTGGAAGAAAAAAATAAAAATAGAGTTGTGGAATATGTGTTGTGAAGGTTACAAATAAGAAACAAATGAAACAAAGTCGAGTAGTGTGAATAATACTGTGAATGTCTCTTTTGCATCGGCACTTTCGTTTCAATGGCCTTAGAAATGACCCTTGTTTGTTAACCTAACCAAGCTTCAACCGAAAAGCCCTTAGTGATCTTTATGCTTCCACAGTACCATTTTTAATTGTTAGACATTGTATGAATCTATTTGATATCTTCATTATTTGTTAGTGAGTGAGATTAGTCCCGCGGTTGCAAACGCGCAAAATCTTCATTCCTTATTCGAAGAGGAGAGATAGGATGATTCATTCAGAATAGTATTGTTGTAGATAGATAAATATTTTGCATTGCTATTTAAGTTTTAGTTCCTAGGTATTATTTTATTCGAACCGTTGGGAACTTGTATTTGCTGATTTCGCTTGTGTTTGAGCCGTTTATCCAACTTCGGAGAAACCGTTTCTTAAAGCAAATCCTCTTGTCCTTCAAGAGGCATACTTTGCTTGAGGACAAGCAAGAATCTAGTTGGGGAGAGTTGTTAGATGCCCAAAAGTGCTTATTTGAGCTATCATATGTGGGCATCTTTCACTCTTTTTCCTTGCTAAAATTGTCAAAACCACATTTGTTTTACATGGAATGCATTACATTGATAAACAAGCTTGGTGCCTTTGATGTGTGTGTTATTGTGCAGGAAAGGCATGAATTAATTGATAATAAAGACACAAGAGAATTGGCAAAGGAACCAAAGAATACAAGCATTTCATCTGCCTGCTCGCTAGGCGAGGCTGTGGCGAAGCTTTTGGTTCGCTAGGCGAGCTCCTGGCGAAAAGCTCCAGTAAATTAGCAAATTAATTCGCTAGGCGAGCTCAAGGCGAATGTGGTAGCGAGTTCATTCTGTTTTGGTGAAAAACGCAGCCAGCACTCACTCGCTAGGCGAGGCTCTAGCGAGTCCCCAGCGAGCATTCCAGTAGCAAAACCTCTCAACCTCGCTGGGGCGAAGGTTGAAGCGTGTCCTTCGCTAGGCGAACATCACAGTTCAGCAAGCCCTGTTTTCTCTGGGCGCAGGGGCCTTTTGTGCCCATTTTAGACCCTCGCTAGGCGAGCCATTCTGCTCGCCTAGCGAACATGACAGACCAGCTGAGGTCTATAAGTAGCAGGTGCCACTTTTGAGCACCATACCTCATTTTTACCAACTTTTCCATTTTCTGTACTTTCTTCTAGATATTTTACAGCATTGTTTTGGGAGCTTTTATGCCCTAGTTTTCCATTTCTCTTCATCTAGCAACCATCTTCCACAAAAAGAAGGTGGATTCCCATCCAACTTCGATTATCCGACTTGGATGTTGATCAACCTTCTTTCCTTACTTGCCGACCAAGCTACCATGAAAATGAGTAGCTAAGTCATCCATTTGTCAAGGTTAGATGTAGGTGATTTCTAGCTTTGTGTGTAAATGTAAGGATCCTCATATGTAAACTCTTTAACGGTAAATATATGATGAAAACTTTGTTTCTATTTAAAACTCTTTGTGTTGGTTTATGATCGAGAGATGTTTACCGATTCTTGACCTAGGTTTTCATCCAAACTTGTTTGTTAGCTAGAGATAGTAACGAATGATTTTGTTCACCATAAGGTTGAACCAAAGGTTGTCATTTTGATAGATTGTGTTCGAGAGAAACAATGGATCAAAATGGCAAAACTCACAATGGGTGTTCGAGAGAAACGCATTGAGAGGACCTTGTGAAATTATTTATCATCTAAAGGAGTTTATAAGATTGTTGACCGAGCTAATACATGCAAAGTGATCATTGAAACCTAACTTTGACAATATTTCTCATTTAATCAAAACATAACTTTTACCGCAATTAATTACTTTGTATGCAAGATAACTTGATTAAAACCAAAACCCTATTGTTACATTAAGTTAAGATTAATTCAACCATTGAACGGCAGTGATATCTTACAATCTCTGTGGATACGATAACAAAAACCCGACACGAAATATACATTTCAACACATACTCTTTTCTGAAAATGGTTTTTGGATCGTGTAAGGGCGGAAAACAAGTTTGATGAGTTGAAATTGATTTTAAACGGAGACAAACATTCAAGTAGGGAGTTATACTGCAGTACTCGAATGCCCGAAAAGGAAGAGGCCTAAGCCCAATCACTTTCTTTTTATTCAAAAGTTTGTTATGAAAATATGTGGCAAATTAGATCAAAGTTCATTAACGGAAGACGATTATTCAGACAAGGAGCTCTACTGTAATGTCCAAATAATCGGGAAAGAGAAGGTCGATACCCAATCAATTTTTTTATTTTCTATAAAAGAAATGACCTAATTCTGATAATTATTATATTTTACTATTGAAGTCGAATGTTCGAACATAAAATTCTACAAATATATCCTAACATTCGAAAGAGAAGTTAATAAGAGATGTTAGACCTCAATTATTTGGTTTTGAAAGAAGTTGGAGAGAGAGGCTAATTTAATATGGAACCCCACCATTTTTTTTCATTTCTTCCGAAAACCGAAAAGAAAGGGAAAGACAAGGCTCTTTACTTATGTGTTTTCCTATTTTAACCTTTTTGTTATTATTATTCATTCAACTTCTGTCATCATTCCTACCAAGTGGATTTACGCAACATTTTATGAATGCAAAACTTCATTTTTATCTATTTCAATGTTTTGTAAATATAAATAGATAAATTTATTTTTAACATAGTAAAAAAAACTTAGAGATTGATTATTATACTTTATGAGAGTAAAAAATTTACTTCATCACCATTATCCATTTAAATTATTTTATAAATTTTTAAAATAAATATCAAACTTATTTTAATATCCAACATGTAAGATTAATTGACATTGTAAAATCCTTTACACTATATCAATATATTTCAATTAAATTCAAAAATTTATTTATTTTGGACAAAATAAAAGAAATAGACTTACTTATTTATTTATTTTGGACAAAATAAAAGAAATAGACTTCATTTCATAAAATGAAACAAAGTTTAATTTTCAATTTTTATAATTAACCATTGTAACTACACGTGATTCGTGATTCTGATCGTGTCTCCTACCAACTCCTATCCCGTTCACAGCGCTTCTTTCTCCGCTTCACCCGCAGTATCATAAAACCAATTTCACCGGCGACTCGCCGTCACCGGCCAGCTGCCGATGAGCAGTGCCTCGGCAAAATCGACACTTTCACCTCATATTTTCCTTTCCAATGAGATAAACCTCCATCACTTCAATTTCTGCAAGCTCACTGTACTCGCGCTTGCACTTTGAATCATCATGCTTCTGCACTGCAAAGCATTTCTAACCTCATCATCACTGAGAGGGATCGCTAGGCAAATGCGTTCCTTACGAACACTGTCTTCGCACCGAGAGGATCCAGAAATGAAAGATTTACTTGATTACATTGATTCCTTGAAAAATTACGAGAAATCTGGGGTTCCTACGGGTGCAGGAACTGATTCCAACGACGGATTTGATCTTGGTAGAATGAGACGGCTAATGGATCGTTTTGGCAATCCTCAATCCAACTTCAAGGTTCAATCTCTCACTCTTTTTCTGTTTAAATGAGAAATAATTCATTTAAATACTTTGATTTTTGTTTGTTGTTTTGAAATGTGTGTATGTTGGAGAATATAAAAGTTCAGTGAAACATGGATATAAATATATATAGGGCATGTTTGGATTAACAGCTATTTACAGCTTATAGCACAAGTGCTTCTAAAAATAAGCACTCATGAATAAGCTTGTGTAACCATTTTTATAGCAAAAGATAAAATAAATTTAAATGGTTTTTATATGTGTTATAAGTTGTTCTCATAAGCTATCTTGATGAACTTATAAAAATAAGATAATTTTTTTTATAAAAAATGTCATAAGCTCTTTTGATAAGGTCTCCCAAATAGTGTCATAAAAATTATGCCAGTAGATAAGCTCGAATAAGCCAATCCAAACAGGCCCTTAGGATCTATAATTATATTTTGGTGTTTGAATAAACACAATGTATTGCATAAATTTTTTAAAAGATTTCTTGTGATAAAAAAGTCTTGTAATCAACACTTCTATGTAATCTAAATAAGTAGTGGTGCATTCAATTTAGACTCTTTACAACTTACAATACGTTCTGTAGTATTAAAAAAACTTGAGAATTTTGAAGGGTTGATTTCTAAAGTGGGCTTTATAGGATTTTGTTGAACTTTTTAGTACTAAAAAGTGCAACCCTATCGCATTGGGATCCTTGATACTGCGGAGTATCAAGCTCAAATGCAGCCTCAATCCTATTTGCATTGTAATCTCCGAGACACTGACAACCCTGATGACACGGTCTTGATTGCTGTTGCATATATTTATTTAAAACCTTGTCTGCTACCAGTGAAACAGTTTGGGTTTAGAACTTAGCAGTATTCCACTGGATTGAGCCTCATTCAAAATGCCGTTAGTGTCTTTCCCATTAGCCTTGGGGTGCTCCTTTTAGGTGTCATTTTGAGTCAAGAAAAAAACAAACCTTATTATTTTTAAGGGTCACTCGTGCATTTGTAGTACTTTCACTCAATTTTATGCAGTTGAAGTAAGTTGTAATAAGTGTTTTAGTTACTGGCAATTGTAGGCCGTTCATATTGCTGGGACAAAAGGAAAAGGATCAACGGCTGCTTATATATCTAATATTCTGAGGACGGAAGGTTATTCTGTTGGTTGTTATACTAGGTGAAGTTTCTTTATCATTGAAGTTTTCCTTCTTTTTTCTTTTAGATAACTGCAATAACTTGAAATTGTCTTCAAACCATAGATTCTTTATGATTGGTATATCATTGACGACAGGCTTTTTCTCTCTCGAGCAGTCCACACATCCAGACTATCAGGGAACGCATTCTGCTAGGAAGATCGGGTGATCCTGTTTCAGCAAAATTGTTGAACAATCTCTTTCATAGGATCAAGCAGGATCTCGACCAAGCAATAAAAGAGGAAAATGGTTGCATAAGCCATTTTGAGGTATTGAACTGTGGAATGTTGTTATGAAATTGACGTGTTAACTTAGAAGTTATTTTGATGGGGTTTTGTTGAAAATTTATGCGTGAAAACACATTGATTAGAATAGGTTAAACGTGAAAAATGTTGCAAATAAGACTGTTGGTGTAATGTAGTTGCAAGCTCATTAGAGAAACTATTAAGAAACATTTAAGGGTTAATGAGTTGGTCTAGTGAATATAAATATGATAGATAGAACACCACATCGTTGTTTGATCCATTCAGCCAACCCCATTTAGAGGACAGATCTTGGTTGTTGTTGTTGTAGGCTCATTATTGTGGTTTGCCTCATTGATGCTGATATATTTTTTTTTCTTTTTTCTTTTTCTTTTCAGTTCCCTCTTTGATTCCCTATCAAGTCATTCCATGTGACCAATTGAGAAATTTGGATTTTGTTTACTCAATTCTACTGATCTCTTTAGCTCCCTATTTGTTCTGTTCAAGCCTATTGCATTTCTTTCTAGTTACTAGTCAGTTTTACTACAAGAAAATATAGCATTCTATTGAAATGCAGTTTGATATTTTGTCTATGGTTTAATTGTTTACCCTGTAGTTTTATATGGATATTTAATACGCCATAAGTTATGGTCATATAACTCACTTACAGAGGTGTTTCAGGTTTTCACTGCCATGGCATTCATCTTGTTTGCTGATGAGAAAGTTGATATTGCAGTTATTGAGGTTAGTTATCTATTTTATTTCATCCAAAAAATATTTATTAGTTGTTTCAAACTTTTTTTTTTGAAAGTTTGGTATCCGCCCTTGCGACCGGCTAATCCAAGGGGACCAATCCCACCGTCAATGATTCTTCTGATTGTATTTCTCCCACCAAAAGAATCTCGAGTTGATGCTCACTTTTTGTGGCTCTAGCTAGTGTATTGGGGCTTGTTTGAGGTTGTTACATTGTTGATATCAGCCTGATATGCATCTGAACTAGCTGTTTAAGCAGAAATGGAAAAGAAGGCAGTAGGGGGATGATAGGAAACAAATAATGTTGAAGAAGAGAGAGACTCTAAAATTTCTATCGTGCAGAGATGCAACCATGCAGGATCAGGAAGTGAATTCCCTTAAAGTGTGGCCCTTACATTACAGTAGAGTAACTTAGTTAACTGATATTTATTCCAACCTGTCCCTGATCTGTTCAATTACTACTATATAAACTCTAACTACTGCTGCAATCTATTTTTTAACTGACTGACCCGCTAGCCATCTTAGTGCTTATTCTGCTATGTACTGATTTTCAAAACCTTATTTTATTGTAAAGGCTGGATTAGGAGGTGCACGAGATGCAACAAACATTATATCGAGCTCTGGTCTTGCTGCTGCAGTCATAACGACTGTAGGTGAGGAACATTTGGCAGCTCTTGGGGGTTCGTTGGAAACTATTGCAATGGCAAAGGCTGGAATTATAAAACAAGCCCGTCCAGTTAGGTGTATCTCTTTGTAGATCTTATTCATATTAATGTGATATGCTGAAATTGAAATGGTATTTCCATTTCTCATGGGATTTTTTGTAACTGCAAAGACTTTCTAAGTGAATTGACAAATTTAGATCCAGTTAGTTTTTTTTTGGGTGAACAAGATCCAATTCTTATGTAAATAAAACTAGCAGTTTTTGTTCTAAAGCGGAGAGCCAATAATGATTTATGTAGAATATTATTTTTTGTCTGCTGTTAATCTATAATCTTGTGACATTTTCTAAGACAGATATTCAAAAATGTTAGTTAAGTTGCGCATGTTTTAAGGATGAAGTCACAAACGTTTCTTTTCGTGTATTGTTTATGTGTAATTCCTAAATACAGACTTTGTAATTCATTTATTAAACAAGCAGAAAATTAGAAAGCTAAAATGAAAATTTACTCTTTTTGAAAAAAAGTTGTTCATTTATATGTATCAACAACTTGCTTACATTAGTACATTATGAGCAATACAAAGAAATCTTGTTGCCATGTTGTTGATTTACTTTGTTCCTTTTTAATTGTTGTATTTCAAAATTATGTTGTTTTAAATATTACTTTGAAAGAGGCCCATTTTCTTCTTCATTGTTTGCTGACTAAAATAATATATATTTCAGTTGGTGCTGGGTGGGCCATTTCTCCCTCATATTGAGCAGATTATTCGAGAAAAAGCGGTAATCACGGGCTCCCCTATTGTTTCAGCATATGACGCTGGGAACAGCCTTGCAGTAAAAAGTTTCAGCATAGTTAATGGCAAACCTTGTCAAATTTGTGATATTGAAATACAAACTGTCAAGGACTTGAAACTGGTATGTGTTTGCATTCTTTAGCTTTTAGTTTTTGTTCAGATAATGCAATGTAGGCACATACCTGGGTGGCTTTTGTCTAGCCGTGGCCCCTGGGTGCTCGGGAGGCATCTTGGCAACATATTGTGCAATTTCTGAGCTAACATTATGATAGAAACCAACTGATATACAAAAGGAAATAGCAAAAATCCATTTGAATTACCGAATAATACCGCAGAATTTCGAGGGTCTGCACCTCCCCTAATGCCAAAATGCCCCATTTCCAATCTAATTCCAAGATAAACACTCTTCCCCATCTTCCCCTATTTATTCTAAACACAAACACAACTATTTATTCTAAACATAAACACACAACATTAATAAAACATAACTGCTCATGTGTTTGCCAATAAAACATTTTACGGACATACTATTAAATGGAAGAGTCTAGAAGAGCTATTTATAAGTTCACGTGTTTGCCATTAAACGAGGATAATATTGAAGTTGCAGTTGTGCCCAACATCATCAAGGTTCCTAAGCTGTAAAATGCCTATATGTGTTAAAACACAACTTTTGAACTAGCTTTTGAAAGTGAGACCCGAACCATTTAACATGGTCAGAGTTGGATTTTGCAGGCAATGGGGAATTTGACCCATGCCCACACCGAGGTCTGCAGGTGAGGGTAGGTATCAAAGTTGCATTTGTATCCCGCATTGTCAAGGTTCTCAGGCTGTACAATGCTTATATGTGTTTGAGTACCCTCATTTTCTTAGGCTTTGTTTGGAAGTTTGGAGGGAAAGGGAGGGGAGGACCTTGAAAAATGGGAAGGATAAGGAAATGAGAAGAATTGAAGGATTTAGGTGGGGAGAGTTTAATTTTATTCATAATACAAAACCTCATAATTTGGGAAAACACAAAAATTGTATTGGAGGAGGGGTTTGGAGGGCTTATGTGAGTTCTTCAATTATACTCTACGTTGTTATAATATTCTGAAAATTTGAAATACATTAATGATGAACATTCATTTATCATTCTATCCAAAATCATTCTTTCCAAAAATGTAAGGATTTCTCTATTTTTTCTTTAAATCTTCTTTTTCGGAAGCCGTCCTTCTCCTCCTCTCCTAACTCGCAAAGAAAGCCTTAGAACTCTTGAAAGTGTGAGATCTAAACACATTTAACAAATAATATTATAACCTGACACCTATATTCTCCTATTTGTACAGGGAAATTTTGTTTCAACATTAAAGCTTTATCAATGCAGTTTTTATTTTTCATTCACAAATTTACTTTATTGGGAACCTCTGTTAGGCTTGGGAAACCTTCTTTTTTATCTTGTACAAAACACAACTTTTATTCTTGTTTAACTTTCCCAATAATGTTAAAAATTCCCAATAATGTACAAAACACATCTTAAACATATTCTGAAGATAACATTGATAATATTCTATCACAACAACTTTTATTAGAGTAAAAGTTCACAAGAATGTGATAATCTACAACGAAAGTAGGGTTCAAACTTATAACCCAAAAATAGATAACTTTTTGTACCACAATTGTCATGGTATATGTCTTGTATTTTATCATTCATCTGAATGTTCCAAGAAATGCACCCCATTTCTCTACTACCACTTTGCTAAACTATTTTAACTGATTTTCAATCTATATTATATTTTATTTTTCTTGATGGGAAAGTTTGAGCAATTTACTGGGTATTACTATTCATGTAGTCCTGTAAGTTACATGATTTGAAGCTGCAAATGCCTGGTGATCACCAACTTCAAAATGCAGCAACTGCTACTTGTGTGGCACTCTGTCTTCGTAGTTTAGGTACACCTTTTCTACATTATGCTTGTCCTTTGTCTTCTCTTTTCTTATATGAATAGAATATCTTGCTACTCTAGTTCATAAGCTATTCATGGTTAAGATGTGTGGATCACATCTTGGGTTTCCGTCAATTTTTAAGGCCTTCTTCCCTTGCAAACCTCTGACCAAGCATTTATATGTGCTATGTGGTATAATGTCTCTTATATTTCTGTGCAGACATTGCTTTAAGTGTTTTCAACTGCTCCAACTCAGTTATTTTACTGTTTTCCTCCTGATCCATTCCATGTCATTTTGACCATGACCATGACAAATGAAATCAAAGTCTTTTGTATTGTGTTACATAACACCATTAGTTAGTAAGCAACAAATAGATAATTAGTAGACACAGATAAGTAGATAGGGTCACAATAGAAGAGAGAGAAGAAGAGAGTAGCTAGTCATTTGAGTGAATTGTAACCTTTGGTTGCATACTTTGAAGTTTTGCATTGTTCTTAATGAACAAAATTTTCCCCATTTTTTCTAGTAAATTGCCAGTTCATATTTCATATTGTTATAAGTATCAATTTTCTCAATTTGTTTATTGATGATTAGGATGGAAGATTTCTGATGAATCTATTAGAAGCGGTTTACAGAGCACATACCTCCTTGGAAGAAGTCAACTCCTATCATTGGCAGATGCTAAGGTCTTAGGACTTACTGGAGCAACAATACTTCTTGATGGAGGTTGACCACTCTTCTCTTTTTATTACCATGGGATTAACTGATGACTTGATCATGCTAACAGAAAATTAGGTTCATTTGCTTTGGAAAATTTTCTAGAAATCCTGTAAAGTTATTTTAAGGAAAGATAGGCATAAAATTTGGTAGTTTTCTATTGCACTGTACACATTGTTAATATTTCATTTTGTCCTTGTTAAGAAATGTGGTTGGGCCTAACTCAATCCTACAAAACCGGTTAGTAGAGTGAGGATTGAGCCTAACTCAATCCTACAAAACCGGTTAGTAGAGTGAGGATTGCCCCCACCGAGGCTCTTGATACCATGTTAAGAAATGTGGTTGGACCTAACTCAACCCTACAAAACCGGTTGGTAGAGTGAGGATTGCCCCCACTTATAAAGACATGTTAAGACCATATATTATCCGATGTGGGACTCAGTCCTTCTTACGTGTGAAAAAAAATGGCCTGCCAATCACGCCCAGAGGCCGTTTCACAAGAGTGAAACCATCTGGTCATCTCACTTCAACTTTTGACTGGGAGTGTGTGATTACTGCTGGTTTGCCTAATGTGATGTAAGTTAAAATTTATTAACCTGTTTGACAGTTTATGTTTGTAAAATTTCTAATGGTGTTATGGAGTGTGTAAAATGCGAGTTCATAAATACAGTAGTTATGATTGTGTGGATTCATCTTGTAGCTCACACCAAAGAGTCTGCCAAAGCACTGATGAATACAATAAAGATGGCGTTTCCCAAGGCTCGATTAGCATTTGTGGTTGCAATGGCATGTGACAAAGATCATGCTGGTTTTGCTCAAGAGATTCTCTCAGGTAAATTATGTTAATTTAATGTTGCAATTTAATTAAAATTACCATATTACATTAAATATAATTTCATAAAGTGGAGAACATTAGGAAGTGACTGACAGTTTTTTAACATGATAGTATAAAATTTGTTGAATGAGGAAATAAATTGTTGGAGTTAATTTGATTCATTTAGACCTCTAGTTTTAGCCTGTGTATATTGCCTTTATTGGTCAAACGATTTAAACCATTGATTCAAAAATCAAATAGCATAGATATATCGAACCATGAAGTTGTAAATTGTAATTTCATTCAATTGATTTTCCAATTACCATTTATAATTCCCTACTTTTTTCTTTGAAGCACACTCATTTTAAAGAAGTCAAATAACTTATTGCAATATGTAGTTTCTTTATTTAAGTGTATAAAACTAGTGTGAAAACAACGTCGAAAACTAAGTATGTTACTTCATTTGTTCAGGTGCATATGTGGAGACTGTTATTTTGACTGAAGCTGCTATTGCGGGAGCTGCAACTCGAACAACATCAGCTTCTCTGTTGAGAGATTCTTGGATTAAAGCTTCTGAAGAACTCGGTGTCGGCATTTGTCACGAGGGAATGACAGAATACAGAGAGTTATTAAAGGAACAGCCAGTAAGCTCTGACAGCAATTTTAGTGATGGTAAGACCATATTGGCTACCGAGTCTTCTTTAAAGGATTGCTTGAGAGTTGCAAATGAGATTCTAAACAGAAGAAGGGATGAAAATTGTGTTGTTGTCATCACTGGATCACTGCATATTGTATCCTCAGTCTTAGCTTCTCTTGATGATTAATTGAAGCTTTTTACATAGTGTTTGTTCAACATTCAATAGCAATGTACCTATTTAGTTTAGAATGGATTTTTTCTATTTAATAGGAACAAATAAAAATGTCATGTTTCTCTAGGTTTTGATAAGATTATTCAACCAATGTTTTGTACAAGTAAATCTGAAATTATATTTATATACCATACCTATTCTAGGAAATCATGTTAGGTGGAATTTAAATTAGCCTAGAAAATGATACGATATTAATGAAACTGTAAAACAAGTTTCGAACAGTCATTCAATTTTTTTTGATAACAAACAATCATTCTATTATACCCATCATGTAGATAGATATGTCCTTGGAGATGGTTTAGAAATTAATATAACAAAGTGATATTATGGTTAGAAGTGATTGAGTTTATTTGTAAAATAAATACTCATTAAATTCACTTTATATTGAAATACTTAGAACTTGAATTTCAAAGATTTTATGGTAGTTTTGGTTGTAGCGAGTTACAGAAAACATAACCAATCACGGCAATTACATTAAGGGCTCTGCTATATGCACCCGTAGTTTTAACAGACATACTCATTCTCCTTTTGAGTTTTAGTTGTTTCATTACACCTTATAAAATCTTATGAATTTTCAAAATTATCTTTTCAGTAAATTCGGACACACCATAAATTTGTTCGAATAATACTCTGAACAAACTTTTGATCCATTAATCATATTTTACATTTAGAATTTGTCTTTTTAATATTATTTGAACCAACTCAATTAATAACCACGTTTAAGCAATGGATAATACTAATAAGATAAATCTAATTAAATAAATAATATACTTTAGAGTTTAGACATCATATTTTACACATATATTTATCTGAATAATACTATTAGGACGAAATGGTTAATTTTAAAAATTGATAGAGTTCGGAAGAAAATGAAATGAACAATCTACTCTCTAATTTTCACTATTTAAATTACCAAACTTACTTCTGAAAGCCCAACCCGTTATGTACTAGTCACTAATGTGCCTAATTTCGGAGATGGATCAAATGGTGATCAATCCACCATTATCACCATGCTAGAAAATATACGCATTCAACAACAAGAGCGTTATGGAAAGGATACATAGTGGTGCAACGACTTTGAGACTTCTTAAGGAGCACTTCAAATTAGTTTAAGATCATTTAACTGCCCAGGACACAGATTTTGAAAGTTTTGCATCATATGCCACCACACAATTCAATCAAATTAGTATAAAATCATTCTTATCCGTTTAGAGTCATTTCATAAGTCAAAAATAATGTTTTATGTCAAAATGAATTTATAGGTAGACTCATGAAAACCACAGGTCAACTCATACTGCACAAATAATGTGAGAAATTATTTTCACTCAGCATGCATTGACTCATAGCTATTACAGGTCGATGCATGAAGACTCAATTTTTAAAAGAAAACTCCCTGGACAATATGAGTCGACTCACCCATGTTATAGGTCGACGCATAAAATATATTTCTCTTATATGAGTCGATGCATAACTCCATAGGTCGATGCATAAGTCGTGTTTTCACAAATCATTTCTCTATGTCCTTCATGCATCAACGCATGGAGTTTTATGAGTTGACTCGTAGCTTTATTTTGCTGAAAAAACTCTGTTATTCTTTGCATGGATTTTCTATTATATTTCCTCTTTCTCACACACATATAAATACATTTATGCATCTCATTTCAAAGAAATTGAAACCTGAAAGATACAAAGATTTCTCTTCATCTTCATTCTTATTTTTAGCATTCATTCAACATTTACACATAAACATTCTTGTTGAGTGATCTAGATTGAGAGTGATAACGTCCAAGTTAGGGTTTGTAAATCTTAATTGGGTTGAAAACCTTTGGGGGGTTTCATTGATAAAACCAATTGGGTTTTCCCCTCCAAGATTGAGATTGATTTGGGGGATTTTAATAAGCGTCTTGCAAAATTGAATTCAGTCGAGTGAAAGCCTTGAAGAACAGTGGATTCTATCAAGGGAGAACCAGATGATTGTCTTGGAGAGTTTGGGTTCACAAGAAGCTTGTGATTAGATTCAGCCGAGTGAAAGCATTGAATAACGGTTGTGTCTATCAAGGGAGTAGCGGTAACCAGAGGATCAATCAAAGTTCCTGGACTACTTGATCTTGCTTAAGATCAAGGGGAGATAAGAAGATATGATCGACATCAAATACTAAATTTGAGGGTTTGCATAGCTATTTCTTCTCTTGTATAACATTTTGCAAAAGGTTATAAAAAATATCTCAATTCTCGTTTGGGGGCAGACGTACCCATAGTGAGGTCAATTGAGGAACTGCCTAAACAAATCTTCTCTCTTTCTATCTCTACTTTACATTTTGTACTGTTTTGAATTAAGTGTGCAATCGTTAATTGCAGAATATTTCTAAATATTGGACTGTTTTTCAAATTGCTTTTATGAAGAGAATTGAAATCTAACAATTGCAATTGGATTCCACCATTATCAAGACGTAGAGAAATTCTGCTTGGTGATCATTGCACACCAAGTGCTTTACAAATTGCTTAAGTCAATTTTGTCAACTTGTTTAATTGGAAATAGTTTAACAAAGTGTTATAAAGTTCAAACGTGTTTTAGAAAACTATATTGATTCTAATTCTCATCTTGGCATTATATTAAACTTTACACATTACAGTTTAGATACATATCCAGTCCTTTCAATAACGGGTTCGGATAGGCGAGTTTTCAATCCGGAGTCGCTTTCGCAAAACCATAGAAAATATTTTAAAATTATGAATTTTTAACTTGGATCTATTCACCCCCATCTAAATCAGTTGCCCTTGTCTAACAAGTAGTATCAGGAGCACCATTTTATCTTGTGCTTTAAATTTGCTTATTAGATTATGGCTTATGAACCTAAAGGGGCGTATAATTAAGCGTAAAATTTTAATGGTGAAAACTATGGTTATTGAAAGGATTGTATGCGTATCTATATTAATTCTATTGATAGGAATGTATGGAACACCATCCAAAATGGCCCATTTGAAATTACCACGACTAATGTGGATGGTGTTGTTGTACTTAAAACGGAAGCACAATGGAATGCAGATGATGAAAAAAGTGGTCTTGTGATTAGAAAGCAAGGAAAGTTCTAATCTCCGCTTTAAGAGTTGATGAATATTACTGTGTTTCTCATTGTGAAACCGCTAAAGTTATGTGAGACTTATTACCAGTTGCCCATGAGGATACAAATGGGGTCAAACAAGCTAGAATAAATACTTTAAATCAAGAGTTTGAACTCTTTCATATGAAGCATGGTGAAACCATTGCCAATATGCAAAGGAGGTTCACTCATCTTATAAATCGTTTGAATGCACTTGATAAGCCCGTCTCCAATGAAATTGCTACTAACAAAATATTGAGATGTCTTAATAGGGAATGACAACCTAAGATCACCGCCATCAAGAAAGCTAACAACCTGTTAACATTAGACATTACTACTCTGTCCGGAAAACTTGAAGTACATGAGAAAACAATCATTTGTTTAGAGAAGCATGAGAATAAGATTAAGAAAGAAAAGAATAAGGACAAAGAGGTGGAAAAGAAGTCAATTGCTTTTGTGACTTCTATTTCTAAGTCCTCTACAAAAGAGCAAGATGATAGTGGAATTAGTAACGATGAGTGTTCGAATGATGAAGAAATGAGGTTTTTTGTTAGAAGGTACTATAAGTACATTAAGAAAAATGAAATAAAGAATTCCGACAAGAATCTCATCAACTATAAAAGACATTCAAATACCTCAATGGAAGATGAGAATAAGAAGAAAAATCTAAAGGTTCATGCTATAATTATGGAAGAGTAGGTCATTACAAGCCATATTGTCCACTGCTTAAGAAGGATAAAGGAAATGGACAACAAAATAAGTCTAACAAGTTTAGAAGAGCATACATCACATGGGATAGTGATAATGAATCCTCCAAGGCGGGTAACTCAAGTAAAAGTGATGAAATGACAAATCTTTGCTTCATGACCAAGCACAAAAAGAAGAATGCAAGTCATTCTAAATTTGAACCTATTTATGATATGTCTTATTCTGAATTACAAACTGCTTTGAAAATCTATATGGTGAAGTTGTAGATGCTTTTGAAATGAATTTAAATAAAATAGTTTTTTCATACCTAGAAGCCAAAGTTTTAGAAAAGTTCTTAAGAAATTCATGTTAGTTGCTTCAACAGTTGATGTTGAGGAAGATAAATGTTCTTGGTTTGGTTGTGAAACTTGTTACTTCTAGAAAAAAGAGGTTAATATTCTAAAAGGCAAATTAAATAAGGATTTAGAACCGAAAGTCATATTCGTTAATAATCTCTCACGAGGTGTGAGAGGACTAGATAATCCCTAAATAACACCATCCTCTAAATACGCATAGAAAAAAGAAATATGAAGGAGGAGAAGAGGGTGCATGTTGTAGGGTGACTTGAGTTGTTGAATAAAGTTGAATTCACATGGACAAATGAGATGGAAGATGAAACATTTTCTATTTGAGTGGATATATAAGAGAAGTGATGAAAAATACACACAAGAGTTAAGTAAGGTCATACACACATTGAATACATGGGCGAACTTGCCAACTCCCCCTTATTAAAAGAGATGACTCATCTAAATACATTCTTTAAAACCAACAAGAGTGTTCTTGTCACAACAAAATAACCTCTAGCCTCCTTAAGATCACTGACCACGTCTTCTATATTGGAGAAAAGAGTCACATGCTACACTCCTAGTAGGTAGAGTCAAGTTAAATGTGCAAGACATTATAGATAAAAATGATCTCATATTTTAAAGAAGAGGATTCAAGATATAAAGTATTACTTATTCACATATTAAGGTTTATTTGTTTGAAGAGAAAAAGATACGAGAGAAGTTGAAATGAGAGAGGGTAGAGAGAAGTGTCCCTTCAAAGTTGTTTAGTGAGAAGAGAAATGGAAAAGAGAGATTAATTTTAACTAGGTCCCACACCAAATTTGTTTCTCTACTATGATGCGAAGAAATCAAATTTTTTGAGACTTTCTCCAATATATCCTTGCCAAAAAAAACCATTTTTTTTTAGTACAAAGCTATTTTATATTTCTTTGACTATTAACTACATCTCAGTATTTTCTGAAAAAAATAATAAAATTAGTTTAAAAGTTGAATAAAATGTGTATCATAATTTAATCATATAAAACTAATAATAAAAAAATTAAGCATAGTAATTCAATGTTAAGTAATGAACAATTTAATTAAATACAAAAATTAAAAATTAATTAAAGTATTACATTTTTTATGTAGAAATAATTAATTTAATTTATGAATTAAAATTAGAATAAAAACTAAAATAATTTATATATGAAATTATATTAAATATAATAATAAACTACATATTATATTTTTAATATAATGATGCTTTAATCTTTTTGTAAATTTAACCTAATTCTTTCTCTTCTATTTCTCTCTTTTTTTCTGCCTATTTCTCATATCTTTCTCTCTTTTCACACTCTTTTTCTTCTCTTTCACTCTTCGTAGTTTCTTCTTACCTCCAAACATATCCTAAAAGCCTAAAAACTTTATTTGATATACTATAAAAAGAGTCTACTCATTACAAGTACAAAAGTTATTAGTAAAGTTTTTTAATAATTTTGGATTAGAGGGATAGAGTATCTAATATTTATTAGCATTAAAAAATAATAAATGAATGATGTATACATATAAAACCCGGTTAAATAAAAATAAATAAATCATATTTGATTTTGGAACATTCAATTGTATGGCAAAATACAAAAGTAGAAAAGGCAAATATCAAGCTATGATACAGTTTGAAACATTGAATTCTATGGTAAAATGTGGGGCTAATACAAAAGAAGCAAGCATATAATCAGTATAATGAAAAACAGAGATATAATTCAAATTTTGTCTTTGTATGAAATGCATGCAACAAAATGCCAACAATAGCATTGAAGATTGTTGTGCTGAAATGTACGTACGCTTTTATTTTTCATATATAAGTAGGCCAGATTTATGTCGTTTGTGCAAGATTGTTTTTCATATTTTGCAAAAGAAAAGGTTGAGTGATCGAGTACAGTACCAGTCTCATAACTCTAGAATTATATACTATGTGAAATAGATGCACATGAAATTGCGGGCACCTTTTCCTATGTATATCACGAAAGGGACTAAAGATCTTCGAAATTAATAGCAAATATAAGACAAAATAGAACCATGAATTCATCCTTTTATCTGATTAATAATATCATACTGCATTTTCTCAACTACTATTGGCAGTTTAATTATTGCTGATAATGGATATTATTTCTAAAACACCTTTATTAGCAGATCTTTATTATGGGACTGCTCATCAAGTTGTGAAATACTCTCATCTTAGTCGTTAGAGTTTGTTCAATGGAAGTTTTAGATTGCTTTCATTGAAAGCAGTTTTAACCCTTGTCTAAATATATCAATGTTTTAAAAATAATCGGTAAAACTTATGCTTTAAAATTCAATTGTTTCATCCGGTAAAATTTACGGTCGAAACCGTTTATTAAATAAACTAATAATATCACACATAATCATATATTCATAAGTTAATAAAATAAATATTTTAAAAATCTATTACAAATTTAATAGATAATTATATACTTCATTTCAACCTCCATTTAAAAATAATTTAACCAAATTAAAGAATTGTAATAAAATAAGTTAAACTAACTCAAAATAAAATTAAAATAATAGAATATAATAACTAAAATAAAGTTCAAACAATTAAGAATATCTAAATTGAATAAGATATAATACTAAAAATAAATAATATAATATACTTTATTAAACAAAAAAAATTGAGTTGAACTACGATAAATAAGTCTTAATTGATAACAACAAATAATATTGACTTAAACGACAATCAATATTGAGTTGAATATCGTAACTGTGTTTGAAAGAGATTGTGTGATGATGATGTAGTGTGGTTGAAAGAAAAAACTATAATGGAGTGACAAAATTTAGAAGTTTGTATGGTTATAAAAAAAATACGATTTTTTTTTTGTGATTGAGAATGTATGTTAAATTTTGTTATTGACATATTAAAGTTTTAAAAAATAATTAAAATATGGTCAATTTGATGTATTTTTTGAATCAAATGGTTTTACAAAATCGACTCAAGTTCTTTGGTTTGAATGGTTTTGAACGGTTCAATCAGTTTTTTTCCAGTTTTACTCCGGTTTTGATCCATTAGCGGTTTTGAAAGGTTGATCCAACCTGATTCATCTCCGATTCCCGATCCAACCTATTGAACCGATCGGTTCAGTCCGGTTTTTAAAACATTGATATATATGCACAATCATGTGCCACATTAAGGTATGAATTATTCATAGTTATATTTTTTTTTGACTTAATTGAGTTGAACGTTGAGTTACTAACCTTGTAGGTACACATTTCCTTCAACATCCACTAGAGACTCTTGTTGTCGTATCAAAGAGTTTTTACGACGACTTTCGTCATCATCTTACTAATTTCCCATTCCACATCGGAATAGTGGCGCTGTTGTTGTGGTTTATGAACAATAAATTACAATTGATATATTCCAAAATGACAAGAAAAGTGGAAGTGACTAAATACTAATAAATACATGGGAAATAGTCTCACATAGAAAGTAATACTCACATTAAAAACATTTATAAAGATTTATGTTCATTAACTCAACATAAAGAAAAAAGAGGATAAAGTGCCACATGGACAAGTGTGGTGATCCCAAGTATTATGTCACTTCTGTCCTCCATGCAACCTCTCGCCACCGACAACATCGGCTCCGGTCCGAGGGCGTGGGCGTAGAGGAGTAAGTGGCAGCTTGTAAGCGACACTTGAGAAGTATGCATCACTTCATTAAGTGTTGCATAATAAAAATATGCAACTCTTTGAAAAATGTTGTTGTAGGCGAAACATTGTGACTGTTGGTAAAAGAATTACTGAAAGGAAGTTGTTACACCAAAGGTCGCAACCTTGTGAAATAACACTAATATGGCTTATAAATATTTTATTCCGGATTTAGAAAAATCATAACAAAAACACATATCCTCTTGAATAAATTGCAGACACTCTTCGCTACGTTCGAGTTTTCATCTGTCTTGTGTAAACTCGAGAAGACTGAATTATCTTGGGTATTCCTGCATAAAAACTCTAATACGTTCGAGAGTGCTTGAAATACTATAAGGAAAGTGACTCTTTCACGATTCCATCCTGGATCCATTCAATCTCGAAGCGTTATCTAACAGTCTTATAGTATCTCAAATCATGGTCACCAACGCTTCAGTTTCAAGCATCAAAGTGATGAACTAAGACCTTGTCAAGTTGGATTGTTTCGATGAAACAAACTTTACTCGCTGACAAGACAAAATGACGTTTCTCTTAACAACCCTGAAGATTCACTATGTCTTAGATCCTGATTTGATAACAGTTCTAAAACCAACAGAAAATGACACTGATGAAGTAAAAAAGGAACGAAAGAAACAAAAGGAAGATAAATTGCTATGTCGTGGACATTCTGAACACATTATCTGATAATCTCTATGATCTATACATTGATACCCAACTTGCAGCGGAGATCTGGAAAACACTCAAATTCAAATTCAAGGATGAAGAAGAAGGCACATAAAAGTGTTTAATGTATAAATACTTTGATTTTAAAATGTTGGATTCCAAGCTGATTCTTGCACAAATACACGAGTTATAGGTTCTCGTGAATAAAATAAAAGTTGTGAAAATAGACATTCCATAAGCTTTCCAAGTCTGTGCAATTATTGCAAAATTGACACCTTTGTGGAAATGCTACATGAAGAAATTATTGCATAGTTTTTGAGGATTTCTCGTTGGAGAAACTTCATAAAAACCTTCGGATCGAGGAGGAGACGAAGGATAGAGAAAAATATGAGTCCGCTGGATTTTCTAAAGCTAATGATGTTGCTCCAAAAGGAAAGAGGAAACATGATGGCATGAACATCCATCTTGGCCTTAAGAAGGAACATAACAAGTTAAGAATTCTAGCAAACCAAAGGAAACAAAAAACGTCTGATATGCATGTGGAAAATAAGGAAAATAAGCCCAAAATTGAAGTTAATGTTGTTCATGCCGATGAAGACATAATCACTACGGTGAGCAAAATTATGGCAATCAAAAGCAAAGTGTAATGATGGTGGTATGATACATGTGCAACCGTGCATGTATCTTATGACAAACCAACATTTAAAACATATTCTGAAGTTAAGGATGGTCAAGAAGTACACATGAGAAATGAAATGCGATCTAGAGTTGTTGGAACATGATCCATCAAACTCAATTTCACTTCCGAAAAAAAGTTCACTCTTATTAATGTGCTTCATGTCCCCAACATGAATAGGTACCTTGTTAGTGGATACTTATTGGAAAATCAGGAATTAAGTCTGTATATGAATCAAACAAACTAAGATTGACCCGTAATAGTGTATTTGTAGGAAAGGGATATTCCACTGAAGGAATGATCAATCTTTGTACTACCGACGATATTATTAATGAAATTTTTAATTCCGCTTTTATGCTTGAATATATTTATTTATGGCACTCTAGATCAGCACATATTGGGATTAGTACTATGAATAGACTAATTAAATTTGGATTGATCTCATGTAACATTCATGATTTTGAAAAATGTGTACAAAATGATCAATAAAACTTTTAAAAGTGTTGAAAGAAAATCAAATGTGATTGATCTTGTGCATTCTGATTTGTGTGAATTTAATGGCATGCTAACATGTGGGGGAAACCGGTATTTCATAACCGTTATCGATAATTGTTCTAGGTTCACACATGTATACATTTTATAGCATAAATATGATGTATTTAATGCTTTTAAAATTTATAAAGCGGGAGTAAAAAATCAATTAAGCAAAAGTATCAAACTCCTTAGAAGTGTTACGGGAGGTGAGTACTTCTCTACATAATTTGATGCATATTATGAAGAATATGACATTATACATGAATGTTCCGCACTTCGTATACCATAACAAAATGGTCTGGCCGAGAGAAAGAATCGAACATATCAAGATGATAAATGTTATGTTAATGCATTATGAATTTTCATTTAATTTGTGGGGTGAAACATCATTATCCGTGTAACACCTTATTTCTCTAAAACATAATTATAATTAAATTATAGATTTTTCACAACATTCACACATAAGACGTTACACATCTCGAAATACACTTGTTGATCATGTAACACTTAGTTTAAATAAACATGCAAGATACAAAAATCAGAGTATTCATCAAAATAAAAACAAGATTTCACATATTCTCAAATCAAAACATACATGCCCTATAACACTTTAACATATAGTAACAATAATCAGTACCTTCTCTTAGGGTATCATCAGAACGAAACTACTTTATTAAAACACACCAATTTAAATCTCATAGGAAATCTCATATCATAATTAAAAAGCATCGACTCATAAGTCTTCTCCAAATGCTTATCACACCCAAACATAAAGTACGAGAGCATACACTCTCTCATAAATCTCAACATAAAACAAAGAAATTGATCCCCAGTGTTACATATCAGAACATTACCAAATCTAAAATAAAGAAATTAAAAGAAATAACTCTAGGAACAAGCTACCACTCATAGTAGCGACTCTACTCTTAAGTATCTGCATGATGCCCATGTAAAGACAACATTCAAACATAAGGAGTGAGAAATCACATTCAATAACAACAAACATATACTGCAAGGTAGGATGCTAACACATAACATAATCTACACAATCTCTAATCAAAGTATATCAATTATATTCTCACACCAACTCATCAATCAGAACTCATTCACATACCAATCTCACACCAATTACACACAACATCAATATCAGACACATTTGTCTCATTATGCATCTCATACTCAAAATAAACTCCATACAACTCAACATAACTTTGTGCATATGGTACCAATTCAATAATGATTCACTCGAGAACTGGGTCCCCTCTCTGAACCCATGATCCCCCTCTTTGAGCTCCAAGCCTCCCCTCTGAGCTTGGGACAAACCATTATTCCCATCTCTGAACTAGTAACCCGCCTCTTGAAATAACTCAATATTAGCTTAAGACCCTTCTTCAGATCCTAACATACAAGCATTGACAAACTCGCGTAATCCCCTATTCTGGATTACCATAACAACTCAACACGATACTCAACACAACAACATAACTTGAGCACATATAATAATTTAAATCAATAAAATTATTAACTCACATATATGCAACTCAACTTTAACTTAACAATACACATCTCAACATGTATAATTTATCAATTCATACTCACAACTCATAATCAAATTCATCATAACATTCATCATCAACATAACATCACAAATACATATAAGCCTCATCAATTAACCCTATTAATACAACATATTCAGTCTCTAATTACATTATCACTTGATAGGGATTCGTGTTAGCTTTCTAACACTTCAAATGACGTCTTAATTGAAACTACAAAATGAAAGATACGGACAAAATCGTTGGACAATGCAGAAAAACAAAAGCCCACCATTTGGCCTATGACAATTGATTGTCATCTAGTGCAATTGATTGTCACCAAAACATATTTCGCCACTGACTTCGTTAAAAATCAATTTTCTGGGATAGACAATCGATTGTCATCTGGTAAAATCGATTGCACTGTTATTTCTTTTCAAATTTTCAAATAATTCAATTGATTGTCATCTAGTGCAATTGATTGTTAGTGTAGTTTTTTTTTCTTTCAAAAATTCCAATTTTTCCTGTTACATGATTTTTTTTCCAATTTCCAACTTCACGCACCAAACCAGTTCCAATTTTGTTTATTTAAAAACATCCCCATATATTTTCTAACATGATAAATACATATATCACAATAATTATCATCTAATATCCTTTTTTTCTTATGAATTAACACTTAGGGCCCGATTTTTTTTTGGATTTTTTAAAAATGATTTCTATAGTATTACGTATTTTGATGTAAAAAAAAATTATGTAGAAAATTTTCATGAAATTTTCAAATGAAATTTTGGTTTGAATAGTTATTCTTATAATGTTATTTTAGGTATTTCATCATTTTATCGAAACTTTTTTTGGATATCAAAATTTCAAAAAAATCACTTAATTTTGAAGCTATTTCAAATAGCTTTTCATAAAAATCATTTTTGAGATACAACTTTTTGAAAAAATTATGATTTTGACTATGTTTTGATCTTCAATAATATATGTTTATGTTATAGAATGTCAAAATTAGTCTTTTAATTTATAAAAAATAAATGTAGAAAAACTTATAATAATTTGAAAAACGTTTTTATAGAATCCATTTTAAAAAATACAAAGAAAAAAATCCATTTTTTAAAAGAGAAAACAAACTGGGCCTTAGATTCATGCCCTAAATCATTCAATCTCATATCAATTTTCATGGATTCAATTGATTAACACAGTAACAACATGTCAACACACACCATTGTAATTCACACCATGGCATGTAAAAACAAAATTATCATCAAATTTTCATCAACATTTATCATAACTCAAAGGAAGAACAAACCCTATAGGAGATTAAGGGCCTCTCCACTCTACCCTTCATGCATATACCTGTTATTAAAAATAATCCTCCCTTTACCTTAGATTTTTTCAGTAAAATTCTTCTAAGCTCTATCAATGGATGTTATCCATATGCCTTCTCTTGCTCTTCTCTTGCCCTGTCCTCATTTTTCTCTTTTCTCCCAAAAAATCTACGTAATACTGAACTCGCTCTTTCTAATTCTATTTTTACACTAAAAACCTACCCTCCTCATTAGACTCTTCCTACTTTACCCTTACTTTTCTCTCTAATCCCCACCTCACCCTCAATATCTCTACAACTTCTAGTTTCTTTTTATTCTTTTTATTTTATTTAAATAATAAAACCAAAACATTATTTCAATTAATAAAATATTCTAAGTTATTCTATCTTTCTCTAATTATTCTCCACATCCTACTACAAGGGCACTCACCCTCTCTCTCACCCACATTCATTTATCTATCCACATACAATAATCAAATAAATACACAAATAAATACACAAAAAGTGTAATTAAATTAAAATAAAATAATTTACTAAAATTGGGGTGTTACAATTTGCATGTCACATGATGAACATATTTCTTTTGAAAATAATTGGTATTTCTCCATATGAAATATGGAAAGATAGATCACCAAATATTGGTTATTTTAGAGTGTGGGGGTTGTGTAGCATATTATAAGAAAATGGATCCTAAAAGAACTAAATTGGGTCCTCGAGGGATCATATGTGATTTCATAGGATATTCACACAACAATAAAGCATATAGACTTTTAAATCTGGAGTTTAATGTAATTGTTGAATCTCGAGATGTGGAATTCTTCGAAAACCTTATCAAAAAGGATAAGGAATATGAGATTCCCATGAATGAAGAATCTCGTAATGAAGATTCTTCCCGTATTCTTGAAGCACAACCTGAGCCTAAGATACGCAAAAGGGCTAGAAAAGCTAAGGATCTATGACCAAATGAAATCGATTCTAAATTTATTTCCTTTTATCTAGATGACGGAAATTGCAAGAATAATGTTCATAAGATCCATATTATTCTTCAAGTGGAGGATGATCCTAAAACTTATAAACAAACATTAGCGTTAAGGGACTATTCCTTTTGGAAGGATGCTATCCAAGTCAAAATGGATTCAATTATGTCAAACATGAAGGTGAGAAAAACAAGAAAGGGGGGTTTGAATTGTTTGAAAAATAAGCGCTTTTGCAAAATGAAATCACACAATGATTTTATACTGGTTCGCTTATAACACAAAGCTACTCCAGTCCACCCGGCCAAGGTGATTTCTCCTTCAACAAGGACTTAATCCACTAATCTTGAAAGATTACAAACAACCCCTAAGAGAGAAGAAAATCTCTTAGTCCTCTCAAGTCTACAGACTACAAAGAGTCACTTGAGGAAATCAAATAAAAATTAGATACAAGATGTGTAATCTAGAGTGCTTCTAAGAAAGCAAATATTACAAACTTAAGAACAAATTTTTCACTTGATAAGCAAAAGCTTAGTGAAATTCTTTGAAGAACAAAGATGTTTTTCTTGAGCGTGATATAATTTCAGTATAGTTTTGGCTAGTGACTTCTTGCTTTACTGAATGAGATTTCTTCTCTATTTATAGGAGTTGAAGTAGAGTTGAAGTAGCGTTGAATCTGTTGGATATTGAGATGTAGTTACGCCATTCCATTAATAGCTTCTGCAGTAGACTTTTTCTCTTAGAAGTGACTACTTACCACAATTAGTATCTTCTCTCTTGGAAGTGGAGATTAACGTCTCTTTCTAATTGAGGAAATCCATTTGCAGAACTTTAACTTGGCTTAAACGTTACTTCATCATGATTAACAATTCTGATTAGAGTCTTCGTGTATCTGGAGAAACTTGGGATCTGGCTTCTGGTGTTATTTCTTGAGAGTTCAGATAGCGCTGATAACTTCAGAGTTTACAGAAGGCATTTGTTCAGAGTCAGAGCTTCTAGACTTTACTTCATGTTCAGATGCTTCTGATACTTTGTAGTTTTGTCCAGAGTCAGAGCTTCTTGAATGAGATTCCTCTTTAGATGCTTCTGATACTTGAGATTTTGCATCTGATCTTGTTTTGTATCTGATGACATCATCAGATTTGTTTCTTCTTTCTTTAGAACCCTGCACACTTAGAAACTTTTCGTTAGGGTGCCATTTTTGGTTTCTTCCTTTGTTATCATCAAAATCATGGAATCTGTTGTAGAACAATTTTTGTTCTTACAATCTCCCCCTTTTTGATGATGACAAAACAACTTAAAATAGCAGATGAAACATGAATAAAATAAGATCAGATAGACAGAAGCTCCCCCTGAGTTAGCGCTGGGGAGTTCAGAAGTTCTTACCAGAGCTTTCCAAGCAATGAGATTTCTGAAAACTTAAAACTTTCTGCAATTTCTTAATTTTAATGTTAGAGTTATTTAATCAAAGCTATTTATATCAGAGCTATTTCTACAATTGTTGCAGAATGCTTAAGGTTTTAGACATAATTTTCATCAGAGCTATTTAATAATTTCTCCCCCTTTTTGGCATAATCAAAAAGGCATAAAAAAAAATAATAAAGAGAAAAACACTTCATTAAAAAGCACAAAGGCAAACAACAGTCAAAAACATCAGATTCAAAGAAGAATATCAGAGCTAAAAAGAAAAAGACAGAAGCAAAAACACTAGGCAAGCAAACAAAATAAATCCTAAGTGCCTAAGGGTTTGGAGGTTGAGGAAGTCTCTGAAGCAACATGGCAAACATGTTCTGGATGTTTTCATTCAGAGCATCTTGCTTGTCCATCCTGGCACGAAGCTCATTCTGATATTTCTTGATCTCTTGCTGATCTTGCTTTATCTCTTTCAGAGTGTTAAGAATCAGAGGGATCGCAGAGGAAGACTCCCCCTGAGTCAGAGCCTGCTGAGCTTCAGCTTCAGCAGCAGCTTGGGCTTCTGCATCTGCCTGAGCCTTGGCTTCAGCTTCCTTAATCCTTAGAAGTTCTGCTTCCTTTGCCAGGCGTTCTTCTTCCAACCTCTTAGCTTCTTCTTCAGCTTCTTTAGCCAATCTTTCCTCCTCTAATCTTCTGGCCTCAGCTTCTCTAGCCAGTCTCTCTTGGAGTCTTTCCTCAGAGTCTCTGATGTAGCCATTTCTGACTTGTTCAGAGATACTCTTCAGCCTATAAGACTCAGAGGTCATCCAACTAATGACTCTGTTCCAGTGTGTCCTAACAGATTTAGGATCATCACTTACTTCAGAGTTTTTAGCCAGAGACTTGATCTTCTGGACTGAAGCTTCTGCAACCTGTATAATGGCCTCCTCAAGGGTAGGTATGGTAAGTTCAGGTTCAGGTTCTGGTGAATGAGGTGGAGAGTTTTGAGGGCTGAGATTTAGAGAGTGAGGTTCAGTTTCTGATTCTGGTTGAGGTTCAGATTCTGCTTGAAGTTCAGAATCTGGTTCTGGTTGAAGACTGGGGGATGAAGCATATAGTGGATTTAGGTCTAAAGGGTCAGAGTCTGGTCCAGGTACAGCGGGAATAAATGGTGGAGTGATATTAGAGGTGAAGGGATCAGATGGTTGAGTTTCAGAGGGTAAGGTTGTTGTTTGTTGTGGTGGAAGTGAAGTTTGGAGGGGAGAGGTTACTTCAGATTGTCTTGAGGGTTGTGGAGCGAAATTTTTAGCATAAATTTCAGCTATTGTTGGGGAGTTTGGGTCAGAGTGTTCTTGGTCAGAGGACTCTTGTTCAGAGAACTCTTGGTCAGAAGAAGGGGAAAGGTAAGGAGGTGATTCATATTCAGAGGATGAGGAAGAAGAAGTTTGTTTGTGAGTTTGTATAGGTTGAGAGGGAGGAATGAAGGTTCTAGCTATGTTTAGAACTGGTGTTGGTTGGGAGGTTCTGGTGATTGAGGGTGGGATTTCAGAGGTGGTATATATTGGTTGAGAGGAGAGAGGGTTAGAGGAAGCCATTATAGATGCAGAGGAGACAGGAGGAATAGACTTACCAGAAGAGACATTCAGAGGTGCTGAAGTTTTGCTGCCAGAGGTTTCTCCAAGTCTGGCTTTCTTTGCTCTCCTTGCTTCAGCAGCTATCTGTTTCTCAGAGACACCTCTCTTGTATCTGACAAGATCTTCTACAGAGTCCAGACAGTCTTCAAGGCGGAAATCAGAAATATCAACGCCTTCATCCAGACGATCCTGAAGGTAGATAGCAATGGCATTCTTGGGTTCATTCTTGAAGAACCTGGCAAGGCCATGAGGCATCTTCCTCTGATCTTTTAGAGATTCCCAGGACACATCCATAGTTGGCTTGACTCTAATGTCTTTGATGATTCCCATACTCTTCAGGTTTCTGGCATTCAGAGGCTTTCCCACATCAATTGCCAGATCATCCATACATCTGGTCTTCTCCAGATCATCTACCAAGCCATGCTCAATGAAGACATCAGAGAGCAATCTTCCCAGAGGAATGTAGGATCTGGGCTTCATATTATTCCTCGTTTCTCTGACTGAATCCCTCAGATACCTGAACAGGAGAGTAGGGAGGTTGATCTTGATACCCTTCTGAATGCAATAAAGGATGCATTTCTGATCAGCATTTATGTAATCTGAAGAGTTGGAGGCTGGACGATGATGGATTGTTCCCAGAATAATCTTCAGCCAAACTCGGAGGTTCTGATGAAGCTCCTTGTTCTTAGAGGGATTTCCTTCAACATTAGGTTTGAAGATTGTAGGGTTGATGACTTCAGTGATGCGTTTTGACCTTGGAGGAATATTGTAAATCCTTTTACCTCCAGCTTTCTCCATGTTTAGCAAGGAAGCAATTGATGCTTCAGTGATGACAATCTTCACACCCAGAACAAACGAGACAATGAACTGGTCATCAGCATCTGCACATCTCCAGAACTCCTTCACCAGAAGAGGATAGATTGGACCATACAATCTTTGGAAATAATTCTCCCATCCTTGTTGACGCAGTTCTCCAGTTAAATCAACGCCATTTCTTTTCAAGTTCTCAAAATCTACCAGCGATTCACACAGTACATCTAAACCTTCAAAGGGAGTTGAAAGGTTTATGTGTTGTTCACGGTCAAGAATGTGAGGTTCTTTGTAGACTGGGGTCGTGGTGACGCCTATAACCATGGGTGTTTGAGTGTTTGAGGTTTGAGGATTGGAACTGGATTCCACTTGTTGAGAATGGTTGAAGAGTTCTTGTTGTTGAGCGTCCATTGTGATGAAGAAGATGAAGATTTGAAAGTTGCAGAGAAAACTTCGAGAGAGGGTTTAGGGTTTAAGAGTGAGTGAAGAGTGATAAGTGTGTGAAATGTGAGAAAAGTGTTTATATACCTAAGTAAAAACGCATGCAAAACGACACACATACCAGCGTTAGACACAAAACTCAAAAAGGCACGCTTGGGGGGAAAAATGATTACAGCTCATAAATGAATGTCTAATCCCACAGTTTGCACACTGCTCGAGGAAAAACTCAAACGTCTATCTTTTGAATTTCTTAACAGCTGTCTAGAAGTTCTAAAGTTTGACGCTTCAGAGTTCCACGCGTTGATGTATCTGATCTTCAGGAATACCAAGAGATTGGTTCTGAAGATTTCTAACTCAGATATCTTCTTAACTTGTAGAAGTATCAGAGTCAGAGGCAGAAGTGTATTTGTTTTTATCAGATTCTCATTTTACATGTTCAGAGCCAAATTTTACTCAGGGCAATTTTTAATGTTCAGATTTTCTAATATAAAACGAAATCTATCTTCAGCTAGAGGCTTAGTAAAAATATCTGCCCATTGATGTTCTGTATCAATGAACTTCAGCGTTACTATTCCTTTCTGAACATAGTCTCTAATAAAATGATGTTTAATTTCTATGTGTTTGGCTCTGGAATGTAGAATAGGATTCTTACTCAAACAAATAGCAGCAGTATTATCACAAAGGATAGGAATGTTACTCTCAAATATCTGAAGATCTTCTAGCTGATGCTTCATCCAGAGCATCTGAGTTGTGCACAGTGATGCTGAGATGTATTCTGCTTCTGCAGTTGATAGAGCGATAGTTGACTGTCTTTTGCTAGCCCAGGAGATTAGATTGTTTCCCAGAAGCTGGCAATTTCCAGATGTGCTTTTTCGTTCTATTCTATCTCCTGCATAATCTGCATCACAATAACCAGAAAGCCTATACTCTGATGTTTTCTCATACATCAGGCCCAGGTTAGGAGTTCCTTTCAGATACTTAAGAATTCTCTTAACAGCTGTTAAATGAGATTCTCTAGGATCTGATTGGAATCTGGCACAAAGACAGACACTAAAGAGAATATCAGGACGAGTAGCAGTCAGATAGAGAAGAGAGCCTATCATACCTCGATAGAGCTTCTGACAAACCTTGTTGCTTACCTCTTCCTTCTCCAGAATGCAAGTTGGATGCATGGGAGTCTTTGCAGAATTGCATTCAGTCATGTCAAACTTCTTCAGAACGTCTTTAATGTACTTGCTTTGATGAATGTACGTGACTTCTGGAGTTTGATTGATTTGAATTCCCAGAAAGAACTTTAGTTCTTGCATTAGACTCATTTCAAATTCTGCCTGCATTAGCTTAGAAAATTCTTGGCAAACAGAGATATTAGCAGAACCAAAAATAATATCATCAACATAAATTTGGCATATCATGAGATCATTATTAATGTTTTTACAGAAGAGTGTAGAATCAACTTTCCCTCTGATAAAATTTTGTTCCAGAAGAAAATTGCTCAGACGTTCATACCAAGCTCTGGGGGCTTGTTTTAGTCCATATAAAGATTTTTTAAGTTTGAAAACATGTTCTGGAAAGTTTGAATTTTCAAAACCAGGAGGTTGATTAACATACACTTCTTCTGAAATATAACCATTAAGAAATGCACTCTTGACATCCATTTGGTATAATTTGATAGAATGATTAATAGCAAAAGATACAAGAAGACGAATAGATTCTAACCTCGCGACTGGAGCAAAAGTTTCATTATAATCAATACCTTCTTGTTGACTATAACCTTGAGCTACCAGTCGAGCTTTGTTTCTGACAACTTCTCCTTTCTCGTTCAGCTTGTTTCTGAAAACCCATCTGGTTCCAATGACATGAGTGCCTCTGGGTTTTGGAACGAGATCCCAGACATCATTCTTGGAGAATTGATCTAACTCTTCTTGCATAGCTGTCACCCAATCGTTATCTTGAAGAGCTTCATCACAGGACATAGGCTCAATCAGAGACACTAGTCCCAGAGGAATATCTTCAGAAGTTCTGAAGGTAGATCTGGTTCTGACGGGTTCGTTCTTGTTTCCCAGAATCAAATCTTCAGATACGTTAATACGACTTTTAACTTTCCTTGGAATTTCTGGAGATTTAATTTCTTCAGAGTCTGGAGTGACAGTTGCTTCTGGAGTTTTCTCAGATTCTACCAGAGTGATCTCTAAATCTGCAAACTTTTCAACTAGCTTTGACTTTTCAGGGTCAAGCTTATCATCAAATCTAACATGAATTGATTCCTCCACAATTTTGGTTTCTGTGTTGTATACTCTATAGCCTTTAGAGCGTTCTGAGTATCCTAACATAATACCTTTCAATAGTTCCGGAGCCTCTGATCCTTCCTTTCTGATCTCCTCCGAAGCCTACAAATCCAGCGTCTTTAAGTTCCAGGCTTTGGAACATAGACTTTCTTCCCGTCATATGTCGCGAGCATCCAGAGTCCAGGTACCATGACTGGTGTCTGAACTTTGCTGCATAGGATATCTGCAACATAGATAATCTTATCTTTCGGTACCCAGAATCTCTTGGGTCCTTTTAGATTAGTCTTCCCAGAGTTTCTTATAACTTTGGGTCTTCTATCATTCTTAAATTTTTGTTTTTGTGTGTGTGTGTAATGATATGAAAACGGAGATTTAAGCTGGTTACTGGTAGAGGTTTTATTTTCCTCAGAATCGTACCCAATTCCCCTTTTATTATTCTGACCTACTCCATAAATCATGGATGCCATAATACTCCTATTTATCCCATTCTTCAGAAATTGTTGAAAGGCTTCTTCATATTTATAAATAATTTCATTTGAAGTTTGTGGTGCTTGAGACAACACTTCTTCTAATTCTAAGCTTTTCGTTTTAGCTTCATCTCTTTCTAACGTTAAAGATATGATTGTATCATCTCTTGCTAGAATTGTTGTCTCAAGTTTACTACACTCTTCAGATTTTGCTTTAAGAAGGCCTTTAATGTTTTTAACTTTTTGTTTTAATTTCTGAAGAGAGGTAAGAGTTTCTGATAAACATGATTCTAAGTCAGATCTAGAAAGTTCAGAAAATACCTCTTCAGATTCTTCATCTGAGCTGCTGGATGTGGTAGCCATAAGAGCTACGTTGGCCTGTTCATCAGAGTCAGATTCTGATGATTCGGATTCACTGTCGTCCCAGGTGGCCATTAATCCCTTCTTTGTTCTGAAGGTATTTTTCTTGAAGCTTTCTTTCTTAGAGTTATCTTTCTTCAGCTTGGGGCATTCATTTCTGTAATGACCTGTTTCTTTACATTCAAAGCAGGTAATATCTTTGTTAGGTTTACCTTTTGAAGTTGACTCTGATCGATCCCCTCTGGGTCTTGATCTTCTGAAGTTGTTGTTGTTCCTTCTTTTCCAGAGTTGCTTAACTCTTCTGGTTAGTAGGGACAGTTCTTCTTCATCATCAGAGTCTTCAGCTTCAGAGTCATCAGTGTCTGCAGTTTCTGCTTGAAGGGCTTTGGTTCTGTCTGACTTTCGTCTTTCAGGTCTGGACTTCAGCGCCACTGACTTGTTCCTTTTCTGAGGCTCATCCTCCTCTAGTTCTATCTCATGGCTTCTGAGAGAACTAACAAGTTCTTCAAGGCTGATATTGTTCAGATCCTTTGATAACTTCAGAGCAGTAACCATTGGTCTCCATTTCTTTGGCAGACTTCTGACTATCTTCTTAACATGATCTGCAGTCGTGTATCCTTTGTCTAGCACTTTAAGACCTGCAATAAGAGTTTGGAATCTGGAAAACATAGCTTCTATAGCTTCGTCATCTTCCATCTTGAAGGCTTCATATTTCTGGATCAGCGCCAGAGCCTTCGTCTCCTTGACTTGGGAGTTTCCTTCATGGGTCATCTTCAGAGAGTCAAGTATATCTTTAGCCGTCTCTCTGTTGGTGATCTTTTCGTATTCGTTGTATGATATAGCATTTAGAAGTATTGTTCTGGCCTTGTGATGATTTTTGAACTCACGTTTCTGATCTTCTGACATTTTGCTTCTGGGAACTTCAGCTCCATTTAAGACTGGAGGTTTGTATCCATCTGTGACAATGTCCCAGAGGTCAGCATCATAACCCAGAAAGAAACTTTCGATTCTGTCTTTCCAGTAATCAAATTTTTCTCCATCAAAAACAGGAGGTTTAGCATTGTAAGAATCTCTTTCATTTGAGTGAGCCATTTGTTTTTCTCGCACTGGATCTCTCTACACGGTTAAGTGTTTGATTTGAAAATCAATAACAGAGCCGGAGCTCTGATACCAATTGAAGGTGAGAAAAACAAGAAAGGGGGGTTTGAATTGTTTGAAAAATAAGCGCTTTTGCAAAATGAAATCACACAATGATTTTATACTGGTTCGCTTATAACACAAAGCTACTCCAGTCCACCCGGCCAAGGTGATTTCGCCTTCAACAAGGACTTAATCCACTAATCTTGAAAGATTACAAACAACCCCTAAGAGAGAAGAAAATCTCTTAGTCCTCTCAAGTCTACAGACTACAAAGAGTCACTTGAGGAAATCAAATAAAAATTAGATACAAGATGTGTAATCTAGAGTGCTTCTAAGAAAGCAAATATTACAAACTTAAGAACAAATTTTTCACTTGATAAGCAAAAGCTTAGTGAAATTCTTTGAAGAACAAAGATGTTTTTCTTGAGCGTGATATAATTTCAGTATAGTTTTGGCTAGTGACTTCTTGCTTTACTGAATGAGATTTCTTCTCTATTTATAGGAGTTGAAGTAGAGTTGAAGTAGCGTTGAATCTGTTGGATATTGAGATGTAGTTACGCCATTCCATTAATAGCTTCTGCAGTAGACTTTTTCTCTTAGAAGTGACTACTTACCACAATTAGTATCTTCTCTCTTGGAAGTGGAGATTAACGTCTCTTTCTAATTGAGGAAATCCATTTGCAGAACTTTAACTTGGCTTAAACGTTACTTCATCATGATTAACAATTCTGATTAGAGTCTTCGTGTATCTGGAGAAACTTGGGATCTGGCTTCTGGTGTTATTTCTTGAGAGTTCAGATAGCGCTGATAACTTCAGAGTTTACAGAAGGCATTTGTTCAGAGTCAGAGCTTCTAGACTTTACTTCATGTTCAGATGCTTCTGATACTTTGTAGTTTTGTCCAGAGTCAGAGCTTCTTGAATGAGATTCCTCTTTAGATGCTTCTGATACTTGAGATTTTGCATCTGATCTTGTTTTGTATCTGATGACATCATCAGATTTGTTTCTTCTTTCTTTAGAACCCTGCACACTTAGAAACTTTTCGTTAGGGTGCCATTTTTGGTTTCTTCCTTTGTTATCATCAAAATCATGGAATCTGTTGTAGAACAATTTTTGTTCTTACAAAACACACTTGGGAACTTATCAATCTTCCCAAGCAATCAAGGCCCATTGGATGCAAATGGGTGTTTATAAGAAACTATCATAGTGATGGTACATTAAAGACCTACAAAGCTAGATTAGTAGCAAAAGGGTTTAGACAAAAGTAAGGTGTTGATTACTTTGACACATATGCACCAGTAGTAAGAACTACAACAATTAGAGTTTTGTTTGCATTAGCTTCCTTGAATAACCTTATTGTTCATCAAATGGATATTAAAACATAATTCCTAGATGGATATCTCGATGATGAAATCTACATGGAGCAACTAGAAGGCTACGTGCTTCTTGGGAATGAACAAAATGTATGCAAACTTGTTAAATCCCTATACAGTTTGAAACAGGTACCAAAACAATGGCATCAAAAGTTTGACTATGTCATACTTTCAAATGGGTTTACTCCAAATTCTTGTGAAAAATGCTTGTACACAAATGTGTGTGGAAACATTATAATATTTCTTGTCTATATGTTGATCGTTAGCAACGAGATAAATGGAATCTTAGAAACAAAGAGATTTCTAACTTCCAGATTCAAGATGAAACATCTTGGGCTAGTTAACACTATTTTAGGGATCAAAGTAAAATGAAATAGTTGGGGTTATAAACTTGATCAAACACATTATATTGAGAAAATGTTGAATAAGTTTAAACACCTACACTTTAAGGAAGTAAAAACTCCATTCGATTCTAGTGTCAAACTTCAAAAGAACAATGGAATAATTGTGGCCCAACTGGAATATGCAAGTGTAATTGGATGTCTAATGTATTTAATGTAATGCACCAGACCTAACATAGATTTGTAGTTAGTAAGATGAGTAGATTTACTAGCAATCCAAATGATGAACATTGAAAGGCCATAACTAGATTTTTTTGTTATCTTTTAAAGACCAAAAATCTTGGCCTTCATTGCAGTAGGTTTCCTGCCATACTAGAAGGATATACCGATGTGAGTATGATATCGAGTGTTGGAGATTATAAATATACAAATGGGTGGATATTTACATTAACCGGAGGTGCAATTTCTTGGAAGAGCAAGAACCAAACATGCATTACTCTCTCGATCATGGAATCAGAGTTTATGGATCTTGCGTCGGTTGGACAAGAAGCAAAATGGTTGAGGGACTTTCTGTTGGAGATTCCATTAGCTAAAGACAATGTTTTGAAAGTGTTGATACATTGTGATAGTCAAGCCACCTATCTAGATAATTCAGTGAGGTATATAATGGAAAGTCTAGGCACATAGATCTTAGACATTCTTTCGTGAGAAATTTGATGAAGGATGGGATCATTCCTTTAACATATTAACAAACAAGTTACAATTTAGCTGATCCATTTACTAAGCCACTAGCCATAGACTTAGTAAAGACTACCTCGAGAGTTATGGTATTGAAACTCCTTGATTAAGGGTTCCAAAAATGATAGCAACCCAATATGAAGTTTACAAACCTTAACCTAAGATTCATTGGGTAACAACAAGTTGTTGATTTGGATGTTTCTGTAACATTCTATGACAATGTTGACTATCACATATTGAGGGTTGAGTTTTTTCAAACTCTTAATGAAGTTATATATCAAGGATACGTATCTCAAGAAATAGATTTAAAATGAACTTTACCTATATGAATTTCGAGATGGTTCCGTCTCAAAGTGAGAGTTGGAGTTTCTCTCATGAAAAATATACGAAAATAGGAAACACACAAGACCATAAATTATGCTAGACGAGAGATGTAGGCAAAGAACCATTAAAGAATGTATGTAAGGTAACACCGATATAATCATAAGGGATAATAGTTCAAAGCATAACTACTTAAGATTCCAATTAAAATTAGCGTTATCCTTATCCTTACTAAGGTTAAGTTTAAATTGAAAGATACTTAACTGTATTAACATTCTTTTCCTTTCTTTTTCTGGAATTGGTCTTTCATTATTAGAACAAGTGGGGGATTGTTATAATTAATGAATAATAAATTACAATTGGTATGTTCCAAAATGACAAAAAAAATGGAAGTGAGTAAATGCTAACAAATGCAAGGTAAATAGTCCCACATAGAAAGTGGTACTCATATTAAAAGCCTTTATAAAGAGTTATGTACATTAGCTCTACACAAAGACAAAAGTGGATAAAATGCCACATGGACATGTATGGTGGTTCCAAGCATTATGCCACTTGTATCCTCCATACAATCTCTCGCGGGTGTCCCCATCTATAACACCGGCTCCGACTCTAGGATTGGGTCCGAGGACATGGGTGTAGAGGCGCTAGTGGCGGCTTGTAGGTGAAACATTATGACTTTTGGTAAAAGTATTACTGAAAGGAATTTGTTTCATCAAGGGCCGCAACCTTAAGAAACAACACTAATATATCCTATAAATACTTCTTTTTCAGATTTAGAAAAATCATAAAAAAAACGCATATCCTCTAGAATAAACTCCAAACACTCTTTGCTACATTCGGGTTTCATCTATCTTGTGCAAAATCGAGAAGGTTGAATTATCCTGGGCATTCCTGCATAAAGACTCTAAGAAATTCAAGGGTGCTTGAAATACTATAAGGAAAATGGTTCCTTCACTATTCTAGCCTGGATCCATTCGATATCGAAGAGTTATCTAACAACTGTTTGTGAGAATAGTTTCTTAGTTCTCGCAAAATTCCACGTCAAATTTATCTAATAACCGTTTTGTTAACCGATCCAATCATTCTGCATTTTCAAAATCCTCGACAATGGAAACTTCCAAGGCGTCTTAATTAATCTATCGATAAAACATGACTGCACGAACTTCATCTTATTTTACTCCATTACCTCCCGTTATCTCCCCAATAACCAGAGGGTTATCCCACCTGAAAAAATCACTCAAGAAGAACACGAAGGGGCAATGTTTCTAGCAAAGTACTCCCATCGGTGATAATGACTATAATAGATATTCATGGAGTATCGAAATCCTAATCAATAAGGGAAGCTTACTTGACTTCATGTATGTCGGCCTCTTCTAAGAATTAGGGTATAAGGGAAGATTATCACCATACATAAACACCCATATGAAAATGTTCAATGACTTTGTAACACGTCTTTAGGTAAACATAGAATTGATGGACTCTTTTGGAGAAGGGAGAGATGCGAAAACGGTAGACGTGCATCTCCTGGCAGTCCTCATAAAAAATGCCAACAACTATACCTTAGGAAGAGCCTTCTTTGGAGATCTTGACATCATCTCTTTTACTGTCCATTTGAAGATGGAGTATCACAACATTTATGACAAACTAATAATTGTCTATGTTGACTTAGCAAGAGCCCATTAAATAGATGAAACACTACTAAAAGACTTGACTACGACATCACTCAGATAATAGAGGAAGGTGAAAAAAGTTAGCCACCAAAATTGGTTAGACGTTAATATCATGGATTTTAATGCGCGTTTAGAAGAAACCATGATGAATGATGAGCTTTACATTCAATTGAAGCAAGGTTGAAGATCCTAAAGCCAATTCCATATGAGGAATTCATAACGTATAACTCGACAAAAATCTAGTCATAATGGTAAAGATATGAGCCAACCTGACTCTATAGAAGCATACCTCATCAAGTTCCTTAAAGCCAACAATTATCTCTTAACCATTTTCTTGAATGAGATGTTCGACACCAACCCCACTGTGGCATGTCATCAATTCAACATCGACCCTATGTCCAACATGTGGCTCAAAAGGTAAGGGGTTGGGTTTATTTCCAAATTAAAATATATTGAATGGTTATCCAATATCTTCCTAGTCAAGAAAGCATCAAGATATCAAAGGATGTGGGTTGCCTATATAGACTTGAATAAGGCACGCGCTAAGGATTAGTACCCATTACCCATCATTAATAAACCGATAGAAAATTAGAACATATACCAAGAATTATCATTCATCGATACATATTCCAGATACAATTAGAGTCTCATGCATGAAAATATAGTTACATGACCACTTTCATTATAGAGCATTCCAATTATTGAAACAACGCCATGCCTTTTGGCCTGAAACTACATAGGTGCGACATACAAAAAATGATGAACAAGACATTTGAAGGAGAAATAAATGAGATTCTAGAAGTATATGTGGACGCCATGATCATCAAACCCAGTGTAGAGCAATTGCATGAAGGCCATCTCACTAGCATGTTGAATTATGTTCGACAATATATCACGAGACTTAACTCAGAGAATTGTAGCTTCAACATCAACGCTAGAATTTTTTTTTGGATTCTATTTGATAGAAAGAGGTATCGAAGCCAACCCTGAAAATTATTGCATAATCATCAAGATGAAAGTCCCAACCATGAAGATAAATTTAATGAAATTAAATTGAATGCTTTTTTCTCTTAGCAAATTCATTTCAAGGTTATCCCAAAACACTCTTCCATTCTAAATGCTACTGAGAAAAGAGCCTTTAGAGCTCTAGTATTCACAAATTTTATTGCAGAAATGATATGATCCTCATCAAAATTATTCCATTCTTCATAGACAAGTCGTCGAACAGTAGAAGAAATAACAACAAATGTCTCAAATGTATCGACTGCGTAAAAAATAAAGCTTATGATTCTAGATATAGAATATTGCACCAAATGTATCAAACCAGAAGCCATATCAAAGATCACAACAACCAATGTTAAAAAATTCTTCAAGAGGAGCATCCTAAAAGGGTATGTAATTCCCCAGTCAGTTATCACTAACAACTGAACCTAGTATACTGATAATAATTTAAAGAAGATCTTTAAGGATCTCAGAGTAAAATACCATTTTATATTAGTATAACACTCCCAGACCAATAGATAAGATGAAGTCACCAATAAGGTACTATTAAGAGGGTTGAAAAGAAGGCTTAGGGATATAAAGGAAACTGGGTTGATGAGCTCATGAATGTGTTGAAACAAGATTTGTTTATACCTTAAAAGGTTTTGATGATAACAATGTATTTAAAGAACAATAGTGTTTGCTAATAGTTGTTCGAGTGTGCAGGTTCTGAAGTGAAAATATATCAAGGTTTCAAGCCTATCAAAAGACTCAATTCCAAAAAGAAGTGACTTAGATTCTAATTGATCATAATATGTAGTAGTTCATTAGTATCTGAAGGTTCAGACTCTGATCTCGACCCAACTTCTGATGACAACTAAAATTCAGAAAGGTTGAAGGGAATTTGATCCATACACTGTACCAAAGTACTCTTGTCTTATCAAAACCCCATATTTATGGATAAAGTCAACTAGGGTTTCATTTTGCAAGGCTCAAGGAATAGAGATGTGACATCTTCAGTTTGTTCTACCTTTTGGTAGATATTTAGTACTTTGAAAGGTACTGAGAGCATTGTTATTATTCAGTGGATAAAGCTTTTGACCAGATGTTAGTCTCCAATGTCTCTCTTGACATACTTTTTCACTAAGTTTGATCATTATATTCAAATCCTCCAATAGCTGTTTTCCTGGTCCTATAAAAGTAAGTTTAATGATGTGAAGAATTGTGTGGAAAAATTGATCAAGTTGATCAATATAGGTTCATTGATTATTGTTGAAAACTCTGAAAGTGCTAAAGATTTAAATACGGTGGAAGTCTTTGAATGAGATTTCAATAGAACCACACAACATAATAAAGCATCTGACACAAGCAAGAACACATTTGTATATTTGTTAGCTTGTACATAGGGTCTTAATATTTCTTATCTTTGTTTAAGGTTTCTTATCTTTATTTATCTTAGAAATCCTAAAGATATCAAAATCTGTGTTATAACTGTGCACCACTGATAAGAGTATTAAATGCATTTATATTTACTATTCTAAACTGCTGTTTAGAATATGTAAAAGTCTCAGACTTAGTGTTTGAGCAAGCAAAGTCTCAAGCTGAGTGTTTGAGCATAGAAAGTCTTAAACATAATGTTGAAGCAAGAAGTCTTTTTCTGTTAGATTGAGCAAAGAAGTCTCTTGCTGAGTGCTTGAGCAAATAAGTTTTGAATCGAGGTTTTAAGCAGGAAGTATTGAGTAGTTGGCTTAAGAAATGAAGTCTTAATCAATGTGATTGACCATTGAAGTCTCATGCTTAAGGTTAGAGCAAGGAAGTATTGATCATTATGATTGAGCATTGAAGTCTCATGCTTGAGGGAAGAGCTGGAAGTCTCGATCTGGTAGGATTCAGAAAGAAGTCTCTTTCAGTGGGATTAAGCAGGAAGTCCTAAACAAGTAGTTTAGGCAAGGATGTCTCTTTCTTGAGGGCTTGTGCAAAAGTATCTTTCTAGTTTGATTGAGCAAAATGTAATATGTTAATTATAATGAAAATATCTTGGATTGCAAGGGGGATGGACTACTCTCAGATTGGAAGGAAACAAGATACATTCTGTGCCTATTTATTTACTTCTTCTTTTACACTCTGTTGTGCAACAAACTCTGAATTCAAACTCTGATTTGATTCAGCCTCTTACTTGGATCAGAATATGAATTTGACATATTAGGTTCTAAAACAGGTTTAAGAAAAAGAATTAAACTTTCACATACACAATTCAACCCCCTTCTTGTGTATATTTTTCTCACCTTCAGTTGGTATCAGAGCCCCTTCTGTACATAACACTTGAAAGTGGCATAGAAGATCCTGAGAAAAATATATCTTTGGCAAGATGACTAGCACTCCAGAAAGTGAAGTCAGTGATGAAAATCCTTTTAGTAGTGTTCATCATGATTAGAGAATTATTGGTGCAAAAGAAATATATTACATCATTGGTCTTGATGTTAAGTTATGGGACAAGTGTGCTTCATGCAAAAATCAAGAAACCATTTTTCTGCTTTAAGTCATTCGCTTTATGAGTATGAAAGGATTAATTCATCTTTAAGACTGACTCGTGGGGAAAATGTGCTTGTTGTTGGAATCAAGGTTTAATCTTGATCTTATTACTGAAGAAGAGCAATATTAATAACTTTTGCAGCTTGACTCAAAGACAACAGCAAAATATCTTGCAAATAGTTTCTCTTGTTTAAAAGGGAAGATAACCAGAAAACCTGCTACAATTGCAACAAGCATGGTCACTTCAGAGATTATTGTCCTGATCTAGAAAAGGACAAATCCATTAAGGGAAGCCTTTTGAAGGAAAGTTTCAAGAGCAAGTTCAAGAAAAGTATCATGGCGACATGGGATGAACTTGATGATGAAGAAGATTCATACAAAGAAGTTGAAGAAGCCAACCTTGCACTGATGGCTCACACACACTCTCTGATTCAGAATCTGAGTCAAGTTCTGGCTCTGAATATTAGGAGGAAGATGAGGTATATTCTAACCTATCTCTTTTTGATCTTATTCATGATCTTACGAGTCGTTGTCAAGATAAGAAAAGGAACATGAAGGCTGTTAAGAAACATCTTAATTTTCTTAAAGACAAATTGAAATCTTCTAAAGAAATTGTCGAGACATTAGAAAGAAATCTAGATGATCAAGCTAAAAAGGGTTCCAAGGAACCTTTAAATGATAAATATATGGCTCTCCAAGATTTCTTGACAATGGGTCTTAACAGAACTAAGCTTGCATCAATAATATATGGAGAAAGGAAGAGCAAAGGAGAAGTTTTGGGCTTTCATGAAAAATGTTTTTATTCCAAAACCTTGACATGGAAGAAACCCTCAGAACCATCTTCTTCAAGCTATACTGATAAATGGCTTACCGACTATTTTTTGTCTCCTGTTGAAAGTATCAAAGTTCTGAACCCATCCGAGTCAATAACAGAAAAGTTAAAGGTTTTGATTGAAACGGAACTAGAGACCTAAAGGTAAAAAGTTATGAAAAAGTCAGAACCTGAGATCTCAAAGTTACTGGTTTTGGAGAAACTAGACACTATAATCCAAGAGTCAAAAGGTCAAAGGAATTCAGAACCTAAGAACTTCAAGTCAAAGGTTGTAAGAAAACCTGTACCTAAGACTTATGGTCTAAGTTTCTTAAAAGTTCAGAAACTAATGTTAAAGCTTATCTAAGACAAAATTTCTATAAAAAGAAGTCTAGAATGAGCATAGACATTACTATAAGGCAATGACACTTATAAGAAAAACCCTAGAGTAACTAACACAAAAGGAGCCATAAGAGTGTGGATACCAAAATCTGAAATTGTGTTTGCAGATTTGCTAAAAGGAAAAGATAGAGCATTTGTCCTAATGTCGGTACAATGGATGACTACAACCTACAACAAGAGGAAATCATATGTTCCAAATCCTAACTCTGAAAGAGGAAGGAAAGTTGGAGTTCGGAGAAAAGTGGAAAAATATAACTATGGTTACTGGTACTACTGAGCTTCAAGGCTCCGTTGAACAATGACCAAGTTCAACAAAATGAGTGTTTTAAGACCGATTCTCATTAGTAAGAATATCGTTGGAATCAAAAGTTGTTCATAAGCTACACTAAGGTATGTCTAAACTCCTTATTCTTATCTAGAAAACTTTTGTGGATGAGATGTTATTTACTTTAGTCTATGTATCTATTTCCTTGATGCATAACTATCTTAAATAATATGTCTGCTTAAGAATTTTCAAAACAAGTGGAAATTTTTTATACCTTTATAAAAAATATTGTGGCCTTCTTTTATACCCTTGCTCTTATTCTTTATTCAAAACCAAGCATTATGGGCTCAATTTTTTTTATCAGAAAGTGTTGTTGTTTAAGTCAATTCATTAATTAGTTGTTTTTCTTTTTTTACCCTGTGTTTTTTAAAGACTTAATTCTTCTCTAAGAAACGGTTTCTGATATTGTTAAAAAGTTTGATTTTGAATAAGGAGTATAAAAGACTAATGTTGATCAGAAGCATCTTCATCAATGTCTTGAACAGTCTCTGATTACACGGGGCTTCTGAAAATCATCAGGCTTTGAGACTCAAAAAAGGAATAAGGATTACTTGTAACTCTTTAAATGAAAAATCCTTTTTGACATTTGTTCTCTAAAAACCCATGTGTCTGAAAATTGTTATGCTAGTTATGAAGCTATCTGGGCAAAATTTGTAGAGTAGTAATACTTTACTCTTTGGATTCTCTATGCCCCCCTCTCTCTCTCTCTCTCTCTCTCTCATCTCTCTCTCTCTCTCTCTCTCTCTCTCTCTCTCTCTCTTGTGATTTCTTACTTTTTCTTTGTACTTGTTTATCTTACTTGTTGGTTTTCCAAAAGATTTTTTGTGAATTATCTTTTTAAAATCTAGCTGTCTTATATCTCTTTCTCTATTGGTTATGCCTTTTCATTCCCTATTTAAACTGATCTCCCTCAGTCTAAGTTTTTCATTCTTGTTTTAGAACTCGTCTCTCAAACCTAGTTGACACAATTGTGCAACCTTTCCCTATTTTTTCTAAAGCTTATATCTCTTACTCCTTCCCTAACCTGAGATGACCTCTAGCTCAAACCTTGGTGCGAGAAACCAACTTTAAATCATCAATGAAAGGATAGCCATCCTTGAAGAATTGAGAGTCTTTAACTATGATCTTCTGCTTCTCTTTCAATCAGGTGTAAGAATCAAATTTCCTCAAGTAATTTTCAACCTCCTGAAGATAACACTGCCTCTCCTTGAGAGAAAGATGTTCTTGATTCCTTCTGAACAAGTTCTCAGTAAACTCTTCTCTCTACAAGGAACGGTTGTAAATCTAGATGAAATTTCATTTAACCTTGTGGTGAAGAGTTGCTGGTGAAGATTATGATGTTTCGTAAGGATAATCCAGCTCCCTCTTCCTTCACTCAAGAGTTGGAAGTCTTCTCAACATGTCTTAGGTTTTTTTTTCTTTTGCGTCTTTGTTTTTCTAGTTCCTGTAATAATTTTTATCTCTTGAGATCCAATGCTTCATATGTGTTTGTTTTTGTGAACTGTATGCCTTTTCAAACATTTCCAATCAATAAATGTGTTGTGTAAGTTGTTATATCAAAAAGAGTACTTGTGTTTCAAGGCTGGATCATTTATGTATTTCTTTTTCTTTTGACTATTCCTTTGTAATTTTATTTTGCTTAAAACTTGTATGTTCTGATTCTTAGTTTAATTTGATATATTCTTTCTTAGCCTCTGATATTATAACCAAAGTAATTTTATGGTTAATTGAATGTATCAAATTAATTGAATGAAAAGGAAATGTCAAGTTAAAAGCATTGTGTTTTTTTCTTTATGAATTATGAACTTCTTAATCATTTTACATTAAACTAAATAATTATGATTAAAAGGATGATATACAAAAATTAAAAAAGGAAAAAAGAGCTTCATTGAATTAAAAGAATGATTACAAAAAGGATGTTTATAACATTAATCCTAATCATCCCTAGATTTCCAAGCATAGAAAAAGTTTCTCCAATATAAATCCAAATTTTTTTCTTCATCTGAATCGAAATTAATCACTTCTCTTAATCTTCTTCTTCTCTTGAACTTCTTCTTCCTTTTACTAATATTATTCTGTGGATTCAGTGCCTAAGGAAGAGAGGTTGAAGGAATTTATTCAGAGGGTATGACCTCCTAATCAGAAGTTTCCTCAGAGATTATAAGAGCCTCTTAAACAATGCGAGTAATAGATTGCTCAGAAGTTGTATTCATCTTGAACCAGATGTTTGTTGAGTAAATATGGATTTGTGATTTGGCTTGAACGAGTTGTGTGCTTTAATTACATAAATTTTGGAAGATCAAACACTTTGTGTGTTTCAGTTTCTGATCTTTAAAATTCTCAAAGCCAATCACTAATTAAGCATGCCATATTAGATAATAATTACTTCTTGGAAACTGAAACAGTGGTGATTTACCATAAGAAGTAAATAATTTCTATGGTGAACTGTCTTTTCATTCAAAGTCTTGAAAAAACTTTAAATTGTTTTAAATTGTCTTTTTCTTTTGAATTATTTTTTGCAAGTCTTAATCCTTTAAATTGGTTCTTAATTGTTTCAAAATTTTCAGTGTGATAAATTTTTTCAAAAATATGTGCATTTAAACTGTTTTAAATTTTATTTTATTGTTCTCAGTTTTATTGTTTTTCTCTTTCTTTTAAAACCTTTTTTGATAATGATAAAGGGGGAGAAAATGCATGAAGTATTTAAGAAGAGATTGATGCATTTCTAAAAGCAGCAGAACTTGAACAAAACAGTTTCTATCAAAACAACTTCTGAGTTATATGCTCTAAGTCATTTATATTTTTGAGTAATTTATCTTAGCGGACTTAAATGATAAATTTAATTAACAAAGACAAGACTTAGGGAAAGCTTACAAACCTTACCTTAATGAATTGTCAGACTAAGGGAGAGCTTACAAACCTCAAACCTAAAGTCATTTTGTTGATTAAAATTGTAAGATTCAATTAACATATATACGGAGTTAAGAGGGACTTACAAACTTCTCCTTAATGAATTATCAAACTTAGGGGGAGCTTACAAACCTCACCTTAATGAACTGTCTAACTTAAGGGAGCTTACACACCTTAGACTCTGATGTTAGACAATGTTAATTAAATCATCGACCATTATTATTAAATATATTTGTTTGTCATCATAAAAAAGGGGGAGATTGTTGAAACAAGATTTTCTTATACCCTTAAAAGGTTTTTATGATAACAATATATTTAAAGAACAATAGAATTTGCTAATAGTTGTTCAAGTGCGCAGGTTGTGAAGTGTAAATATATCAAGGTTTCAAGCCTATCAAAAGACTCAGTTCCAAAAAGAAGTGACTCAGATTATGATTGATCATAATATGTAGTAGTTCATCAGTATTTGAAGGTTTAGACTCTGGTCTCGATCCAACTTTTGATGACAGCTCAGATTCTGAAAGGTTGAAGGGCATCTGATCTGTATATTGTACCAAAGTAGTCTTGTCTTATTAAAGCACCAGATTTATGGATAAAGTCAACTAGGGTTTCATTTTGCAAGGCTCAAGGAATAGAGACGTGACATCTTCAGTTTGTTCTACCTTTTAATAGATATTTATTACTTTGAAAGGTACTTAGAGCATTGTTATTATTCAGTGGAAAATCTTTCAACGAGATGCTAGTCTCTAACGTCTCTCTTGGCATACTTATTTACTAAGTTTGATCGTTATGTTCAAATTCTCCAACGACTATTTTTATGGTCCTATAAAAATAAAGTTCAAGGATATGAAGAAGTGTGTGGAAAAGTTGATCAAGTTGATCAATATGGGTTCGTTAATGATTGTTGAAAACTCTAAAAATGCTAAAGATTCAAATATCGTGGAAGTCTTTAAATAAGCAGTCAACAGAACTACACAATACAAAAAGCATCTGACACAAAGAAGAACACATTTGTATATTTGTTAGATTGTAAATAGGGTATTAAGATTTTTTTATCTTTGCTTATCTTAGAAGTCTTAAAGACATCAGAATATTTGTTTTAATTATGCACCACTGATAAGAGTATCAAGTGCATTTGTATTTACTATTCTAAACTGCTGTTTAGAATCTGTAAAAGTCTCTAACTTAGTGTTTGAGAAAGCAAAGTCTCAATTTGAGTGTTTGAGCATAGAAAGTCTTAAACTGGATGTTTAAGCAAGAAGTCTCTTTCTGTTAGATTGAGCAAATAAGTCTTTAGCTAAATACTTGAGCAAAGAAGTCTTGAACTGAGGGTTTAAGCAGGAAGCCTTGAGCAATTGGCTTAAGCAAGGAAGTATCGCTCAATGTGATTGAGCATTGAAGTCTCATGCTTGAGGGCAGAGCAAGGAAATCTCGATCAATGTGATTGAGCATTGAAGTCTCATGCTTGAGGGTAGAGCAGGAAGTCTCGATCTAGTATGGTTGAGCAAGAAGTTTCTTTCCGTGGGGTTGAGGAGGAAGTCTTGAACAAGTAGTTTAGGCAAGGAAGTCTCTTGCTTGAGGGCTTAAGCATAAGTTTCTTTCTATTTTGATTTATAAAAATGTAATATGTTAATTATAGTGAAAATATCTTGCATTGCAAGAGGACTGGACTACTCTCAGATTGGAAGAACCAAGATATATCGTATGCCTCTTTATTTACTTCTGCATTTACATTCCGCTATGCAACAAACACTGAAGTCAAACTTTGATTTGATTCAGCCTCTTACTTGGATCCGAATCTGAGTTTGACATCTTAGATTCTGAAAAAGGTTTAAGAAAAAGAAGTAAAATTTCACATACACAATTCAAACCTCATTTCTTGTGTATATTTTTGTCACCTTCAAAACGTTCTCTAGGCACCCTAAACTACATTCATTCAAAGACCAAGGAAATACCTTTCAGGATCACCTACGACATCGAGGTTGTTATTCCATTTGAGGTAGGATAACTTAGCTAGAGGATGGAACACCCCCTACAAGGGGAAGATAACTTGGAAGCAATTAGGGAGGTGATGGACTTTCTATGGGGAAGTGAGGTTATTCCATTAAGACTCTCCATGAAGAAATTATTCCAAGGACCCAAAGTGTTGCTAAGTTGAAAAGCTATTAGAGCTAAGTTGCTTCCTTGTTTTAAATAAATTTAGAATGCTTGTGAAAAATTTAAGAACATAATGCTTTGTCGAAAAAAATAAAATAATGAATAAGTTTATCACAAATATTTACTAGCATCATGACTTTCGTAAACAACAAGGAAAAACTTTAATACTATCACACCCGATGGTGCCAATCCTAAAAAATGAAAGAATACGAGCCCCGCACCTCAGGCGAGGCAATGGTGAACATGTAAAGATGTTGCGATAAGAGAAAGCAGGATGCCAGACTAGGCACATACCTATTGGTACATATACATGCAAGATCATAGGCGGTGAAACCCTTCTTACGTCAGACTCAAAACATATCTTCACCCTGGGGTAGGGTAGGGGAACAAACCTCGTGTCAGGCATGATCCCCAAAGACGTCATATAATTCAAAGATCGACTTCTTATAGGGTTCCTCATATTATCAATTTCCTAGCCCTGAGCACCTCTCATCTCGAGCTTATTTGAGGTTGACCCATCTTGAACGAGCTTTTTATCTTTCCCCCGCATGGAAGAATAATCAATTACCGTCCTTGGTGAAGATCAATCTAAAACACTATTTCTCATTGGATTTTTTTCTTTGAACCTCGGAGGTGGGATGACCTTGGGTATGTGCTTCTTCCGATCTATTTTCGTAGAAATGATCCTTTGTTAAAACTAAACCCTGTTGATGGTATTCATGCTCAATATCTTTTTAAGACATTTCAAATCTGTCTAAGCATTTGGAAAGGAACATGAGGTGCACCCAATAGGAGAATATTTATTCCCCATACTACTCTCCAATAACACAAACAAAGTCTCATGGACTTTGCAACTGAGGGGACTAACCAAATAATACTTATCATTAAAGTTCTTAAAACAAACCATATAAACTTCAAACATCTTCCTTATTTGTATAAAGGAAACCAATCATTGATCCCGGTCCACCGCGGTCAAAGTGAGTTGTATGTTGGAAAGGTGAAATAAGAGCTTTAAGATGGGGACACAATTCTTGTATTCACACCAATACTAGAATGTATTAACATTGGCCAAACCCACTAGGTGTAGTTGCGACAGGATGATTCTCAATTGGTCCATGACCCCGAATTCAAAGTCATTAAATGGAATCCTAAATCCCATTCTAGAAAACATACATTTGTAAATGGGAAACTCTCATTGATCAAAACACTGACATAATCTCTTATTGGGATCTACATGGGAAACCAATTGGTCTGAGGCAGACCAACATCCTGGTAGGAATTCTTTATCCAAAGTTCCTGACTGAATACGAATAGTATGCACAAGACATCATGTTCCACCCAGGGTGACTGATTTGCGTCAATATGGAGCTCAAGAGCCCGATGTCCCATTCCTACCATTTCCTCCTCACTATTAACAAGTTGAAAAATAATCATTGTGAGTGCTGGAACGCGATTGAGACTCTGGCCATTATCTAACCTCATTGTCACTCGCATTTCGACCATGTTAGCACTTAAAGACCTTGATATAAAAACGAACCTTCAACTCATCCCTATAGACCTCTACAATCTTCGTGTTAGGCCTAGGGAGCTCAAGTAAGGCAAAATCACAACCAACTTCTGTGATATTAATTCTAAAGGAAGTAAATTCCTCATTTTCAACCCCACTGATTTCAAGGTTTTCCACTTCCTAGAGACCATCCAATTCTTCAGTGTCCTCACTTGGCCCCCAACAACGTGAGAACTATCACTATTATTTATAAAGTCTATAGAAGGATATCTAATGGTTTAATGAGACACCTCCAATATTTTTAAGTTTATCATTTCACTTCATGAGGAGGCGTCACTCATCTCATCCTCACTCGACAAGTCTACGAAGGGAATGTTTGAGTTTCCTATATTGGTCATGGATAGAAATAAATGAAACATTTGAAAGGGAAGAGAAAGAGAATATTTCCATGAGTAATTGTGGGTTTTAAGTTGAAGAATTAAGAACAATATCACCAAAGACCCATAAAGATTGCACGAACAAATATGAAGTCGAAGGAAATGAGGCGATCACTAGAAAGGTAGAGATCATAGAAAAGACTAGAGATATGGAACTCTAGAGAAAATAAAGCGAAATAAGTAATTGGTTGCACTTTACCAATTTATCGACAATAAAAAAAATCTACGTCAGGAGTCAATAAGACATCAAAAGACGCAATCAACAATCCATGATCAATCTTAATTCCATAACGACTCGAATGCACCCGTGGTGTCACCATCCCCTACCCTAGAAGCCAGCCTAGGGCCACATGGTGGTTTTTCACCATGAAGCATTTTTGTTACAAGACAAACATTTAAGCATTTAATGCACTTGTTCTTGAGACCACATACTTCAACTCAACATGCCACTGGTCTCCCCCATCTCGAAGAACCGCCAGAAGGCCTCGAAACGATGAGGAAGGGCATTTTGAAGGCCGATCTTAATACTTCTATAACAAGTCTAGCTCCCTATCCGATGGTAAGAATTTGGAGGACAACTGTTACAGAACGACTAAATAAGCCAATTTGAATGCTCAATTATAGAATACGGAACTGACTAACAAGTAGTCTCTCAATATAACACTGCATATCAGAGTCAAACAACACTCTCATCTTTGTTCTATGCCACGTTTACCGAAGCTTCAACAATAACCTTCATCAACATCTCATAATTTTTTGTTCTACTTCGAAAGAGATATAGATTAATGTGCAATATTGCAAACTTAATTTGTTTCTTTAGTTTTAATGAATCATGCATTTCATGTTTTATATATAATGCATCTTAGGTTTAGTAGTTCTATAATTATAATGTATTTCATAAGAACGAAGATTGGAGATACATTATAATAGAACATCAACTTTTTGAAATAACTCTTAAAAGCTGTAAAAAAAAACTAATTTTTTATTTTACAATTCACACCTTAGAATATGGTATCCAAGTCCAATTTAAATGTGCATAGTTGAATGAATCGGCAACAAATTTAGTCGCCAACTGTCAAAGGAAATGGGATGGAGACATAGCTGTAGCTGGGTCATGGAAACATAGCAGAATCAACGATGTGACGTGGGACTCTCTGCGGCAGAAAGAGAAAGATGAAGAGGGGTGTTTTGCTCACACATTTCGTGTGTGGTAATCAATGTGTTCTCAGATAGGGAAATCAATGAAGTTTTCTTATAGGGCCAAGTCTATGAAATTAAACATATACTACTGCCATTTTACTATAGGTAGATCTCATAAAGGTTAACAAAGTATCGAATATTTTTATTTTAGTACGTAAACTTTTTGAAATCTCGTTAATTATTTATAAATATATAAGGTTAACATACTTGAATTTCATCCTAAAAAACTAGCTTAAAGGATGGAGACACTATACCATATTTACACACTCAACCAGTTAGGTGTTTAAATATGTGTGATTATCCTAACTTTCTGACTTATTAATTTTTGTGGATGAGATCCAGACAAATCTAACATTATATCAAAATTGAGTTAAGTACTACAATGTGATTATTTGATTAAGATCAACGCTAAACATATGAGGATCAGTGTTGAAGTTGGTATTTGTGTTGTTAGAGTTTGTGCGAAGTCTCACATTATTTAAGTTTATGTTAATTATATAAATATGCAAGGACAACCACACTCTTTGAACTAATCTTTGGGATTGAGATTCAAGCATATTTAACATGGTATCAAAGCCGACTTAAGGATAATAATGTGGGCATTTGACTCAGGCACATGTTAGGCGCGAGGGTAGGTATTGAAGTTGATATTTATGTTGTTGAAGTTTGTTTGAAGTCCACAATGCTTACTTTCCTGAGCTGTTAGGTGTATAAATATGTGAGGGCATCTCTACCATTTGAGCTACCTTGTGGGGATGAGATCCAAGCATATCTAACATGGTATAAGAGTTAGGTTAAAGACTGCAATGCAAACATTTGACTCAGGCTCATGCTATGCGTGAGGGTGGATGTTGAAGTAATTATTTATTTTGTTGGAGTTTGTTTGAAGTCTCACATTACTTAAGTTGTTGAGTTGTTGATTGTATAAATATGTGAAAGCAGTCTCACCCTTTGAGCTAACTTTTGGGACTGAGATCCAAATATATTTTACTTGGTATCAGATTCGGATTAAGGACTACAATATGGGCATTTGACTCAGGCCTACGCTAGGAGTTTGTTTGAAGTCTCATATTGCTTAAGTTCTTTGGTTGTTGATTGTATAAATATGTGAGGGCAACCTCACCCTTTGAGTTAATTTTTAGAGTTGAGATCCAAACATATTTAACATGGTATCAGAGTCGACTTAAGAATTGTAATGTGGACATTTGACATAAGTCCACGTTAGGTGTGAGGGTGAGTGTTGAAGTTGGTATATGTGTTGTTGGAGTTTGTTTAAAATCACATACTGCTTAGATTCCTGAATTGTTGGGTGTAAAAATATTGGAGGTATCCCTATCTTTTGAGTTAGCTTTTAAGATATGAGATTCATACCTATTTAATATTGAATCAGAGTCGAGTTAAGGACTAAAATATGAATATTTTACTCAGGCCCATGCTAGGCGTGAGAGTGAGTGTTAAAGTTGGTATTTGTATTGTTGGAATTTGTATGAAGTACAAATTGTTTAAATTTTTGAATGGTTGATTATATAAATAGATAAGGAATTGAGATAGCTTTTTGAGGTTGATATCGAAAATTATTTAACAAATTTAACTACATAAATTAACTATATTTAACAATATAAATTTAATTATTTAAATACTCATCAAATTAATATATTTAGCATAGTTTATCTGATGTCAAATAAATTTATACAAAAAGATTATATATCATATATTTTTAATTTTATTTATATCTCAACTAGGGATTGAAGATGTATATGAGTTAGGTTGGATTGAGTTTATCCTAACTCGTCCGAATTTTAATGGGATGAGTTTATCACCCAACCCACAATTTTACGTATAAAATTCAATCTAACCGACTTGTTCATTTATGAGTTGGATTGAGTTGGATTCGTGAGTTGTGTTTTAAATAAAAAATATTTTTTTAATAATTTTTTTAGATATAAAAAATTATAACAATTCAATAGAATTACACTCATTTCTAACATTCAAATTGGATGAAACACATTATATAATGTATAATAAAATTCTTCCAAATAACATAACACTTGGTACTAGTAGTATTTGTGGTAAATAAAAAAATGGCAAAATTATGGTCAGTACTAAGAAATTAATTTATATTTTTATTTAAAATAACAATAAAAAAATACTAATATCACATCAATGAGTTTGAACAACGGATCTACCGGTTGAGAAACTCAAATTCGATATCCGAAATAAAACTATAAGAATTGTTACGGGTTGAATTGAGTATATTTATAAATGAATAGATTCAAATAATTTATGAGTTAGTTCAATTTGGATAAGCAAATTTGTGGATCAATCCGCACCTATAATCACTCTTAATCTATATTTATGTTTTTACAAATTTGTCTCATTTCTCATTTTATATAATGTGAACAAACACACAAATTAAATGTGAATATGCTATTACTATTATGTTAGAGTGAATACTCATTAAAATTTTACATAGAGTAGGATAAAAGAGGTTTTTTTACAAAAATAACCCACTTTTTCAAGAAAATTCTCAAAATACCCCTGATTTCAAAAAAAATCTCAAACTACCCCACTTTTAGGAGGAGTCGCCAATTGAATTGGAGACTCCTCTTAAAAATTGAATGGAGGCGCCAATTGGATTGGCTAGGGCATGTGCCCTAGCCAATCCAATTGGCGTCCCTGTGTAGGGTTTAAGAGGAGTCACCAATTCAATTGGAGACTCCTCCTAAAATGCAATTTTTGTGTTATAAATAGATGCGTTGTGTGAGTAATTGTTTCACATCTCATATAATCATTTGGCAATCATGTTTGGTGTTCGTCGCCGATACGGAAAGGTGATTTATGCGAGAGACAAACCTTAAATGCTGATGCTGTTTTGGAACATCACTACGTTCGATCAACTAAAGAGGGAGCTGGTTCGTTGGTTAGATGGGAAAATACCAGAAGGGAAAAAAATCAGAAGTATTGAGAGACTTGACATTATCTTTGGTTGGGTGCGAATGAAGACTGATATGGATGCTAGGGAAATGATGTTCGGTCGAGACGACGTCAATTTGATTGTTGTAATCAGTTAGAAATATATATGTTTTGTGCAATGTGTCTGATACAGTAGACATGTGTAGAAGGAGGATCATGCCATCCGTTGTCATGGTTGTTGTAGGCACTCTCAATGGCAGCATGTCTATCAGAAATCAAACAGATATTGGCTTGTGGAGCCACATGCGTTCTGAGATGTCGAAGAAAGAAACCCCATCCACCAGCCGTTTCACCTTCAACAAGAGCAAAGGAAATGGGAAAGACATTGTTGTTTCCGTCTTGTGCAACCGCCATGAGCAAAGTACCCTTGTATTTTCCGTATAACCAAGTGCCATCAATTTGAATAATAGGTTTGCAGAATGTGAAACCTTTGATGCACGGGTCAAATGCCCAAAAGAGACGGTGAAATATTCTATTACCTGTAGCACAGGTTCCGTCTGGCATCATCGCTGGCAATGTCTCCATAATTGCCACAGTTCCTGGGACATATGTTTTTAGTGCCCATAAAAACCGTGGCAATTCCTTGTATGAATCCTCCCAGTTGTCGAAAACTTGTTCAACAACCTTTGTCCTCGCAATCTAGGCTTTCTTGTAAGATGGAGTATAATTATATGTTGTTCTGATATGGGATATAATTATACTCACCTTCACTGATGGGTATTTATTAACCAACGGCAGAATGTCTTGACATATCAACGCTGCGCTTAGTTTACGATGATCTTGTTCAACGTTAGTTGCAATGCAACTGTGAGGTGGGTCTATTGAAGCGATCTCCCAAGAGTCGTTTTTCTTCTTGTAAGACGTAGCCAAACGAAACTTACAAAGCATGTTACGACATTCGATAACATACCTTCTAGAATCAGTACGTTTCACTGTAAAGTCAGCAGAGTTGTTCATGTGGAATTTTTTGATTGCCAGAACACATTCTTCTTTGGTACGAAACATGTCTCCCACCTTTAATTCGCCATCTGATCTCAGATACGGATTATAGAAAACATTGTGGGATGTTTCATCGTCGTGAAGATCCATAATTGTCATATGTTGAGGCGGATTGTAGACATGACTAGGAGGTATTGGTGGTGGTTGATCATCATCTTCATCGTCGTTGTTCAGCATGTGATTAACCGGTATCTCGGTCTCCTCTTTTTCTTCATCAACGACGTCCACTTCTGCTTCTGCTTCTGGGTTGACGTCATCTGACCATTATCGATCATCTTCACTAGATTCATCCTGACTGGTTAGTTGAGACTGTTGAGATGGTATACATGGTTGAAGAGTAATGTACAACTCAATACAGTTGCAGCCTGAATGTTCATGACTAACAAACATGTATTCAACATCTTCATCGTCTCGTACCTTAAGGGGAAAATACTTGCATTGACTATTATAAAAAAATATTGGATTTTGATATGTGATCTTTGACACAATACCCGATCCTTTACAAGATTGTATTCTTTTTTTCAAATGCAAGAAGGTTGCATTTCTCTTGATCGTGAGTCTAATGGTATCGGTGTTTCGAAAACAAAAACCATATAGCTCAGACTCGTATCTTTCACCGTTACAGTGCCAAAACATCCAACAACCTTATCTCTACTAAACACCCCAACAACCTTTCCAACCTTTCCTCGACGCATCGTTCACACCCATGTCTCCCTTTAACTGTCCCGGTCGCCCACCAATGAGTCAACCACTTCTCTGGCATGGGTTATGAGCTCGGTTACGGCGGTACACCATCGATGCATACTGAAGACTACGCCGACTTGTCTGAATACCTCAACAGACCTTCTCCTGTAGTTGGTAGTGACGCTCCTGGCCCCTCAGATGATCAAACACCGGTACAGAATCGTCAACGTGGGTTAGGGCCACGGGTTAGGGTAGCTAGAGGATGTGGGACCGGAGGTCGGTTAGGTGATCCCGGTCATCACCATTAGGTTTCTTTGTGTAAACGACAAATTTTATTAATATCAAGTGGTCCTATATCAAATTTATCTATCACGTATACCATTTACCCAAAAAAATTGCATTTTAGAAGGAGTCTCCAATTGAATTGGCGCCTCCTCCTAAACCCTACACAGGGGCGCCAATTGGATTGGCTAGGGCACCTGTCCTAGCCAATCCAATTGGTGCCTCCATTCAAGTTTTAAGAGGAGTCTCCAATTCAATTGACGACTCCTCCTAAAAATGGGGTAGTTTGGGATTTTTTTTGAAATCAGGAATATTTTGAGAATTTTTTTGAAAAAGTGAGTTATTTTTATAAAAAAACCGATAAAAGAATACAAAAATAAAAAATTATTATAAATATAAAAAATTAATTTGAATTTCTTTTACGGTAAAAATGTTAGTCTTTTAAATACATTGAAGACCTATCGCATGTCTTTAAAAAACTTTATAATTTTTTCATAATAAATTTATGAGAAGGCTTGCAATTTTCTTCATATAAAAGTTGGATCATGATGGGACTAAAGAGATCATCTCATTGAGTTTTGAGCAACTGCAAAAATGATCTGAACCCTTCATGTTAAAAATCTTTAGACATTAGACATAAGTATCATCTCATTTATATCTTATTCAATATTTTTTTAAAATCAAATATAAGACTCTTATTCAGTTACTTGATATTCTAATAATCTTTTCTCAATGTATATCCATTAATTTGAGACTCTTTCCCCTCAGATAGAAGTATTTTCTTCCTGATACACATGCACCGTTGTTGGTACATAACATTAATGAGATACAATGTTTGACTTTATTATCAAAAATATTTTGGATATAAGGATCTAATTGAATCATTGGATTTGATACCATTTTTGAATCATGAAAAGAGTCCAAAGAATCGTATCGTTAAGATTTGAGAAATTAGACAAGTAGAATTGGATACGGAATCTTAATTCAAAGTTTAATTTTTTTCTCAAGTAAAAATATTTTTATTTACATACACTTGGATTATCATTACTATAACGTCATCAAGATTATTATATTTGATTGAAAATATACATGATGAAAATGTCTCATATTCCTTAATTTTGTATCGGAAGATGAAATCAAATATTATATAAAGATTCAAGTTTTTTATTACAAGAAGTATCATTCAAAACAATTTTAGTTTTTCTTTGACTTTTCATATTTTCTCTTAAACCTTTGTGTTAGAGTATTGTGAGAGGGTATATTTGTTTTGGAGAGTGCGAGTGTATTGGACATTGGAGTGGTTGAAGGTAGTCTATATGTTATAACAATTTTCATAATATTATTTTCTGTTTGTCATTTGATAATTGTTATAGTTTTCTATCCGACTTTAAAATTTTGACATTAAATTATTGTATTTTTATTATGTTCCTCTTTTTCTCTATGGACTTGTTCTTTTCGTAACAAAATTGACACAACATCTCGCTATCGGTTCACTTATATTTTGTTTAACATTTACTTTCACCTATGTTGTGATAGGATGTTAGTCACACCAGTTTGTCATTTTTTATAATTATATAGACACTAACTTAGTTAATAAAAGAGTAATTACTAAAAGAAACCTCTTTCTCTCTCTCACACACATAACAACTTTCTTTTCTCTTTCTCTCAAACCCCATCATCTCTCATGCTTGTTTCTTCCTATTATATTTGTTAATCCTTCATTTTTTTCTCTTCAATTTTTTCATTTGGTTTAACCGTATTTATTTATGGGTGATTGAAAATCCAAGGTAAATTCAGTATTTAAATTTTCCCTTATTCTTTTCTCCTTTTTGAGATGAAACCTAAAACCTCAATTTGTTAAAAAAACAACTTTTTCAATTTCTCATAAATAGTTTTCTTTATAATCAATTGATTTTTTTGTTCTCTTTATAGTATGAATAACTATTTTAAATGGTTTCATTGTTCTCTTTATAGGATGAAGAAATTTTTTCATGTGCTTTCTAGAGACAAAGCTACTTCTTCGGCTAACGTAGAAGTATCGGAAACTCAACATCCAAGTGAGAGTATTAAATTTGTTAATCAAACTAAGCAAATGAATGTTGAATATCGTTTTCGTGTAAACACATATCTTATAGCCACTAAATTTCTTTTGAGGTATGACATGTCATTTAGAATGAGTGATGTGTCCCTTAACTCTTTATTTAAAGGGCCATTTCTTGAGTTGATGGACACTTCAAAAGAAATTAATTCAGAGATAGCTAGTGCAATACATTATGCTCTAGGAAATAATTTTATGATTGTCCCTAAGATTCAAAAGGATCTTGTTGCTGCTTGTGCATGTGAAATAACTCAATAAATTGTATGTGATATTACAGATAATGTGTTTTGTGTTTTGATTGATGAATATGGGATATTATTGGTAAAGAATAAATGGATGTTGTTGTTCGCGATGTTAATAATGAAGGTTTGGTAAAGGATAGGTTTCTTGACATTGTAAGTGTTAAAGAAACAAGTGTTAAGTCACTTAAGGAGGCATTTGAGAAGTCGTTGTCTATCAATGACTTGAGTTTATCTAGCATTAGGGGGAAAGGATATGGTGGATCTAGCAATATGGAGGTGAGTTTTGTGGTTTGAGAACTTTAATTCAAAATGAGAATCCATCTTCTTATTATGTGCATTGTTTTTCCCATCAACTTTAATTGACACTTGTTGCATGTACTAAGAATCACAAAGACGAAGGTGAGAAAAACACAAGAAGGGGGAGGGGGTTGAATTGTGTTTTCTTTTTCTTTCTTTAAAAAATCTTAAGTCTGATTCTAAACACAAGATTATAGAATTTGAGTTAGTTAGAGAAAGGCAACAGTTATAAAATGCAAGAAAGAGAGAATAACACACAAAGTTATTCTGATTCCTCTCACAAACTAAGAGTAGTCCAATCCCCTTGTACTTACAAGAGATTTTCACTATAATCACACAAGATTACAATTTGCTCAAGCACGCAAGCAAGAAAATTCTTTGGTTACACACACAAGTATAAGACTTCCTTGCTCAAACACACAAGTCTGAGACCTCCTTGCTCACACACACGCACACACAAGTGTGATACTTTCTTGCTCACACACACAAGTATGAGATTTTTTTGCTCATGCACACAAGCTCAAGACTTCCTTGCTCTAGCACACAAGCTAAAGACTTCCTTGCTCTAGCACACAAGCTAAAGACTTCCTTGCTCACACACACACACACACAAGTATGAGACTTCATTGCTCAAATACTTAGTAAGAAACTTTTAACAATCTACCTAGCATATAAATGATTTTTAGGTGAATACACTTGATATATAATAAGAAGTGTATAAATAATACAACACAATCAAACTCTTTTAGGACTTAGAGATTTCTAAGATATAAAATGATAAGATATACAACGGATCTTTTAGTTCCTTAAATAATGAGGAAAAGAGCCATTGAAGATGCAACCGTTTAGTCCTTTAGGAAGCTTCAAAATAGACTTTGGAGATGATGAGATATTTTAGTAAACTTTCAGGTTAAGTGAAACCTAACTTGAAAAACCTTTTTTACAAAAGGAATTAGCAGTTGTATCCCAACAGACTCTATTAAGAACCTAAAGCTTTATGTTATCACGTGATAAAGTATTTTCATAGGTGAACAATGACCTGTCAGTGTCACCTTAGTTCTTGGCTTTGACTAGCTTAGGTTCTGATCACCAGAAGCAGACTTCTCCAAGGTCAGTTCTTCAAAAGCTGACTCCTTCAGAGTATGGACTTTAAATGTTTACCTCTTTGGAAAATGACTTATTCAGAGTCGGTTCTTCATCTTCTGATACATCAGAATATAATCTTCATGCTTCTCTTTGGATGTTCAGGGTTGAAACCAATACTTGGATTTAATATAAATTTTAGTCTATGATCCTGCACACTTGAACAAACATTAGTATAACATATTATTCTTTAAATACTTTTCTATCATCAAAACTTAAGGGATATGGGACAAACCAATTTTGTTCCAGCAATCTCTCCCTTTTTTATGATGACAGACACAAGTATTTAAGAATAATGGTTGATGATTTAATTAACTAGTTGACTGCAGGATCTGAGGTTTGTAAGCTACCCCCGAGTCTAATAGTCCATAAGGTTAGATTTTTAAACTCCCCCTAAGTTCTATCCAGGTTAATTAAATATAAACATTTAAAGCGCGTATATAATTCTTCAGAATGTAAGCAAGATAATACTTCTATACTTATTCCCCATTTTGTCATCAACAAAAGGAAATAGAAAAGACACTGAAGAAAAATATTTTAATATAAGCGAAAAGAAGGTGTCCTAAATCCTAAAGTTTAAGGTTTTTTCTAAGAAGATCCAAAATAGTCTTCAGATCATAATCCATTTCATCTTGTCTTGCAACAACAGTATGCAACTTGATATCCATTTCTTCCTGCTTGGCAACAATCGTAGATAACTTCTTTCCCAAGAGAGATTGCCTTTGACTAGAAGAAGCAACAAACTCTGAAGAAAAGGAATTAAAATTATGTATATTTGTATCCACAAAGGTTCTAAGGGAGTCTCGTTTAGTTGCATATGCAATGGGATCAGAATCTATGAGCCTTTCAGCAACCAAATTCTGAATTTTATCAAAGATAACAATTTTAAATTCTTCCATTTGATAGTTTATGTAAGGTGGGGGGGGGGGGGGGGGTTAAGTTTATACTAATAGATGGGTGAGGTGTGAAGGGACTAGGTACATGTATTGTGTTAGTTTCTGACATAATATCTTCTTCCCTGTAAGGTGTTTTGTGATGGTCAGATGGTTTAGAATGCTAGATAGAGTATGGCTCTGGTATATTTTGACCATTTGGAGAATCCATTGAAGATTGGTTCAAAGTTACTTGTTCAACCTCATTTTGAGGAGTAGTCTCAGTCCGAACAAGATTTGGCTGAGGAGAGTCAATATAAGATGTAGTTTTTAGAGAAATGGATTGGAGAGGCTTGATGTTGAGAGGACTTGATTTTGATGAACTGGAATCAGAACTTGAGCTAGTGCTATAGGACTTAGCACTAGAAATCTAAATGTGTGGTTCAGTCATAACACTGATGGGTGATGGTTGGTCTGAATCAGACGCACAAGCTAAATGGTTATGATTAAAGGATAATTCATTAGCTAGTTGATTTGGAAAATCCTCTAGAAATGATGTTGTAGGGACAATATCTTATTGAGAAAAGTTCCTTAGCAACTAAGTTAGGTTGAGGTGGTATTGGCATGTGATATTTAGTCAAGAGTGGAGAAATGGAAGAATTTAAATTATCATCTGAGATAAGGTTCAGATGAATACATGTGTTCACAACATCTTTAACAACTGAAGTATGTAGAACTTCATTCTCAGTGCATATGAGTTTGAGTAGCGGCTTCTTCTGTCAATTCAGAGGTACCAACAATAGAAGGACTCTCAGCTTCCTTTTCTAAACCTTCTGTTTGCTTTTGAAGAGCTTCAACAAAAGAAGGCTTATCCATTGCCTTATTGAGTAGAACAGAAACAAACAGTCTTGCTCCTTCTTGTTCTTCAACCTTTGATCTCCTAGGAAAAGTTTGTTTATCCTCTTCTTATTCTTCATTATCAATATTTGGTAGCACCATCTTCCTTAATCTTTTCTTCTTGCCAGGAAGTTCAAAAGTGGTAGCCTGTTGAGGAGTCTTTCCAGTGGCTCGAATCCTAGTCTTGGTAGGCATTAAGACAGTTGTGAAGGCCATCTTTTGAACCTCCTTTTGAACTTATGTTAGTTGTACAACCTTTATATTAGGTGAATTTTGTACCACTTTTTCAGATTCAAAAGTGTCATACCCCGATTTTGATCCTGAAATTTTTCCATCAATCATTGGTTTGCATTCTTTTTTTCATTCACATTCATATCCTTCATTCATCTTCATATTTACTATTTCGTGTTTTTACGCTTTTTTCACATTTTTCAAAATTTGCATTCATATTTTCTTCATGTCATATTGAGATTTTCTATTCATTCATGTTTAATGATTTCCCACGAAGTCATTCATTTAGAAAAAGCCTAAAAGGGCTAGAGAGTTGCTTGAGTTGGTTCCTGATAAGTTGGATACCACATGTTGGAATGCGATGATTGTTGATTATGCATGAAGGAAATTTGCTTACAAGATCTTCAGTTTGTGAATTTGTCTTCAAATCTTTTGAAAGGTGAACTACCTAGCTGTTTGAGACAAAAAAAAAAACAACAAAGGTTGTTTTGTGTGCTAGAAACCGTTCATCAAATGAGGAGAAACAAGATCAGCATAGTTACAATTTCTACGGCAGTGAAGCTCTAGCGGGGAATATTTCACCGTGTCAACCATAGAAACATAAAGGAACAACAAGCAAAGCAATACTTGTCTCATTAAGTATTGGAGTTGTGGGAGTATTGATTGGGTATTTGTTATCTTGGTTGTTTAATCAAGTTCATAAAAATGTTTCGAAAACACCTTCAATGTCTACCTCGGAGCATGTTATTATTAGACAAATACATAATGAATTTGAAGTGAAAACTACTGCAAGGTTTACAGTAGAGCATATCTTCAAAAGAATTCCAAATACCATTGATCATTTTACAACATAATAATCAAGAAAAAAAATGAGACACCGCCAATTTCGTTGTGGCCTGCTTTACCAAATGCACAGAATTCTTCAGGCCAGATGATCTCACATTTTCCTGCTAGCATGCTTTCTCAAATTCAACATCTTGCTCCTGGTTCACCACTTCTGCCAATGGCATCTCCAGTGGCTATGTATGATGTTTCTCCTTTCCAGCACTCTACTGAGATGTCGGTGCGACAGATGGCGACTCTGCTGGGGAGTATTAATCCCTAAGTGAGTCAAGCCTAGTTAGGACGTTTGTGTGCCTTTGTTTGTTTAATTGTGTGTCTTTTCCCTTATTTATTGCTTTTTAATATCTTTATTGTTATATTGATATTTGTTGTATATTGGTTCCACCGTGTTGGGTACTTGGATCTTGATTGCAAACCATGTGGGAAAGACTCTACACCCGAGTATAGAGTGAAAAAGAAAAAACATAAGATAGGACGATGGTTGAGTAGTACAGACTCCCGAGGTGTATACTTCGTAAGAGTCGGTACGAGAACCTCACTTAGAGTAGATTCTTTTGCAAATATTGTCGCCCGAGGTGTATACCTCGTAAGCTTCGATGTTTCAAAGGGGTCCATGACTCTAAGGACCTTTTAGAACATTAAAACTTTGGCCAACTAGAAATGATGGTTGCGTAGTATGGATTCTCGAGGTGAATACTTCGTAAGGATCGATACGAGAACCTCACTCAGAATAGATTCTCTAGATGGAGTTGATGACCGGAAAGTATTTTCCGTAAGCGTCAAACAGTCTTTTGAATCCATGACTCTGAGTACCCTGTCTAGAACCCAGTCGATGGTTGCGTAGTACGGACTCCCGAGGTGAATACTTCGTAAGGGTCGGTACGAGAACCTCACCCAGAATAGATTCCCTTGATGGAGTTGACGACCGGAAAGTATTTTCCGTAAGCGTCAAACATTCTTGTGAATCAATGACTCTGGGGATCCTTTGTAACAAAACCTTAGATCTTACCCGGTGAGAACCTATTCTTGGAAAACAATCAGATTCATCAGTACCTCAGACTTTTGAACCCGTGTATAAAAATAAAAAAACAAATGTGCATGGCTTGCATTGCATTCATTCGCATTCCATTGCATTTGCATTGCATCATAATGCATGTCATTCTCCAGACAAAATACCAAAAAAAACTCATCCATCTTTTGTCCGTGAAGCAAAGTGATTCTCAACACGCGTTTAGAACAAAGAACCATGTCCCAGGAGATGATGGACGAGCTAAGGAAAAGCCAAGAAGCACTGAAGGAGGAACTCAATCTTTTGAAGAGCCAAATGAGACGGGTCTTGGAAACGCTACAAGTCTTGTTGGGAAGAGAGGGTCACCCAATATACACTGCTGCAAACAAAGAGAGCTACTACGCCACATCCATCTGGTGTTACCCCAAGTCAAGGGAAATGCTATGTGGCAACTCCTCATTTACCAGTATATGGACCTCCCTCAAGGCGTCATCATCAACATCCTCTGGCTATTGCTCCTCAAAGTCACCAAAACCAGGTTCAAAACAAAAATCAGAATCAGAACAAGAGGAACAAGGATCACAATGACTCTATTTCGGTGCCATATAGCAAGCTCTACCCGCTACTGATCCAGAATGCTTTGGTGACCCCTCGAGCTCTCACGCCCGTGTCACCATACCTACCATGGTACAATCCAAATGCAACGTGTGAATTCCATAAAGGGGCATTGGGGCATGACCTAGATTCTTGCTGTGCGCTAAAAGCCTTGGTACGAGGACTGATTAACAAGAGCTTAGTCTTTGAAGAAGATCACCCGAAGATCAAGTGCGAATACCATACTGGAACAATGGGGCACTCCATCGAGGAATGCAAGAGTTTTAAGCTCAAGCTGCAAAGATTGATTGACATAAGGTCACCAACACTCAAGGAGGAAGGCTCAGGTACATATGCCTTGATTTCTGAGCCAGGTAATGGGAAAGGGAAAGGACCCTTGAAACCCCTCAAGGTTTTGTACCACAAGGAAGATGTCAGGGATGTGGCTAAGGAGCTATCATTATTTCCTGGTAAGAGCATTGAGATACCGCCTTGGATTTCCAATGTCACGACCCATACCAATGAAAGTAAAGGAGAAGTGAGTAGTGGATCCAAGAAGGTTGCGTTCAACGATGAGATTGAAGGAAAAGAAGTTGAAGATCATCATGCCAATGTCAAAAAGCTTGTCGATCCCAACCTTCAAGTTTGAAGAAGTCAATTCCCTAAAGCTGGCAATCATTTGGCTGTCTCAGCATTTCTTTTGTAGTTTCCTCGCATGTTGATTGTTAATTGCTTTTAAGCATTGTTGTTTTCTTTGAATTGGTAAGATTAATGAAAGGTTTATGCATCTTTTGAATTAATCCATTCGTATTCACTCGTTTTTCATTTATGTTAAAAACAAAAACAAAATACTCCTCTCATTCACTTTTGTTTATCAAAGTGTTGTGTTAACAAAGATTGGAAGGAGGATGATGAAAACGAAACACCTGAAATTGTTGTGGTATGCTTTTGAGTAAACCTTGTCGATGATGTAAGGCATTGTTTCAAATCCCCAAACACTGGAGTGATAAGGATGTTAATCCCTAGACAACCACTTTGAGCCTAGAAGTTGGTGTTTATTTCGGATCTAAAACCCTTAATCTTAACCTGGGGCAGGGTAGTTGTGTTCAGATAGTTTGATCATGCATCCGATCTTTCAAAAAAAACCGTCCATATGAACACCCTCCAATTAGGTTCAACCACATGTTATCCTTCGCGCACATGTTGAAGTGTCGAAGAAGTTGAGAAAAGCTAAAATTAGTGTTGGTTGATCCTCATCCACCAAAAATGTGGCAGTCAACACCTTTAAAAAAATAGAAAAAAGCCCACTAGGTCAAATACCACAAGATGACTTAGGCAAAAGTTAGGGCATCCCGATGGACCAAAAGCTTCAAAGAAGCGGTCCAGGCAAAATTAGGGATAAAATAAATCAATCAAAAGAGGTCATTAAATCCTCGACAAAAACAAAATAAGGGGACTGCCATTTCAAGAAAATCCGTCTTGAATCCCCATCACACCTTCGAACCCTCTTGGAAGTCGAATGCGTGTATTGAATTAACTGAACGTAGGAACTGGAGATCATAAAGAAGAAGGGGTGGGTAAAAACAAATTTTGAGCCTTATATCCTTTTGTTTCAAGAAACCGCGAACCAGACCACGTTACAACCCTTAAAAGACCTAATTGAGGCAGGGTTTATTTTGAAAGCATACTATAACAAGGTTGTGTTAACTTGACTCCAAACGATTTTTGTTAATCATTTGATAGCACCAACTTGTATACTGTGAATGACTTGATCACCATTGTGTTCTTATCAACGACTCGTTCACTGTATTTTACCCGTTCATATCAATAAATTTTGATTTCAAATTTTTGCATAAGCATTGAATTAAAATTACCATTTTTGAATGAACAATCTTATTTGCGAGTCAACACTCAACATCAAAGAAATTCAATACACAGTTGAGGAACTAGATGGAGTGAAAGAAGTCTATTCGGGGGCAAATCACTTTGAGCATCAGTTAATTCGAGCTAATCACCCTAAGGGTCATCTAGCCAAGAGTAATCTGCTTCAAGAATCAGACTGGGGCAAGCCACCTCAGAGCTCAGTAAGTCCAATCACTCCAAGGCTCAGTTAGCCAAGAGTAATTTGCTTCAAGACTTAGACTGGGGCAAACCACCTCAGAGCTCGGTAAGTCCAACTATCCAAAGGACAATCAATCAAGAGTTTACCATTCCAGCATTTGGTTAGTCAAGTTCGGACCATTACAAGTTTCAAACACTTGGGGCAAGCCATCTCGAGGTAGTCTCATGGCAAGTTGTTTCCAAACTCACTTTCAAGGTGAACATTTCCAAAGTCCCAACAGACTAGGGCAAGATGAGCCACAGAGGGGCAGAACCTCTTTCTTCGTGCTTTCAAACTGCTCAAACAAATTCTGCCATACGTCAACAACTATTGAGTTTAAGACGAGTGCCCGAAAGTTATGCTAGCACGATTCATTAATCCTCCAAAAGGATCCCTTGGCTAAGCTGTGGCTATCAAACTGGATAGAATCCTCCTTTGACAACATCTATCATAAAATATTCGGTTGAGTTCTCGGTGTTGAGGAATCATGAGCTTCCATAAAAAGCCTTTACAAACTCCCAGTCTGCCCAGTGTCAGCATTCTCATAATCATGATCATTCATATATCATGCATAAAAGGAAATTCAAATCATGCATAGCCGAAATGTACTTCGTGCTCATTTTGCATTGACCCAGGTCTTGTTGTCGATCCTAGATCCTTTGACCTCTAATTCCAGCTTGTCTTTGGTATCCCTAAACCAACATCCGGTTTTCGCAGTCATTTTCAAATCCAATTTTTGTTCAATACCATTCAGGTCATATATGAACCTGTTGTTGAACCCTTATTCCGGGGTCAGGTCATACTTGAACCTGCCCTGAAGAGTTTATCCAGTTTTTGTTCAATACTATTCAGGTCATGTATGAACCTGTTGTTGAGCTTTATTCCGGGGTCAGGTCATACTTGAACCTGCTCTGAAGAGTTTTTCCAATTTTTGTTCAATACTATTCAGGTCATGTATGAACCTGTTGTTGAACCTTTTATTCCGGGGTCAGGTCATACTTGAACTTGCTCTGAAGAGTTTTTCCAGTTTTGTTCAATCCTATTCAGGTCATATGTGAACCTGTTGTTTAACGTTTTTATTCTGGGGTCCGGTCATACTTGAACCTGCTCTGAAGATTTTTCTTTCTTTGTTCAATCCTATTCAGGTCATATGTGAACCTGTTGTTGAACGTTTTTATTCCGGGGTCCGGTCATACTTGAACCTGCTCTGAAGATTCTTTGTTCAATCCTATTCAGGTCATGTATGAACCTGTTGTTGAACCTTTTATTCCGGGGTCAGGTCATACTTGAACCTGCTCTGAAGAGTTTCTCCAATTTTTGTTCAATACCATTCAGGTCATGTATGAACCTGTTGTTGAGCTTTATTCCGGGGTCAGGTCATACTTGAACCTGCTCTGAAGAGTTTTTCCAATTTTTGTTCAATACTATTCAGGTCATGTATGAACCTGTTGTTGAACCTTTTATTCCGGGGTCAGGTCATACTTGAACTTGCTCTGAAGAGTTTTTCCAGTTTTGTTCAATACTATTCAGGTCATGTATGAACCTGTTGTTGAACCTTTTATTCCGGGGTCAGGTCATACTTGAACCTGCCCTGAAGAGTTTATCCAATTTTTGTTCAATACTATTCAGGTCATGTATGAACCTGTTGTTGAGCTTTATTCCGGGGTCAGGTCATACTTGAACCTGCTCTGAAGAGTTTTTCCAATTTTTGTTCAATACTATTCAGGTCATGTATGAACCTGTTGTTGAACCTTTTATTCCGGGGTCAGGTCATACTTGAACTTGCTCTGAAGAGTTTTTCCAGTTTTGTTCAATCCTATTCAGGTCATATGTGAACCTGTTGTTTAACGTTTTTATTCCGGGGTCCGGTCATACTTGAACCTGCTCTGAAGATTTTTCTTTCTTTGTTCAATCCTATTCAGGTCATATGTACGAACCTGTCATTGAACCTTTTTATTCCGGGGTCCGGTCATGCTTGAACCTACTCTGAAGATTCTTTGTTCAATCCTATTCAGGTCATGTATGAACCTGTCATTGAACCTTTTTATTCCGGGGTCCGGTCATGCTTGAACCTGCTCTGAAGATTCTTTGTTCAATCCTATTCAGGTCATGTACGAACCTGTCATTGAACCTTTTTATTCCGGGGTCCGGTCATGCTTGAACCTACTCTGAAGATTCTTTGTTCAATCCTATTCAGGTCATGTACGAACCTGTCATTGAACCTTTTTATTCCGGGGTCCGGTCATGCTTGAACCTACTCTGAAGATTCTTTGTTCAATCCTATTCAGGTCATGTATGAACCTGTTTGTTGAACCCCTATTCCGGTATCAGGTCATACATGAACCTGTTCTGAAGAGTTTTCTCCATGATTATTCCCCAGCGTTGTCAAGTCATGTGTGAACTTACTACCGAAATCCCTTGTGTTCTAAGTGTCGTTTATCAAATCTCGCTTTGAATACTCCCCAGTGTGTGTCTGATTCTCCAGCAGGACTGTTTCCCCAACAAGATTGTTTCTTACTATTTGTTTGTCTCCCTGTGGATCATCAGTATTCCCCACATATTGGTCTGTCTAGTAACATCTTCTGTCAAGGGTCCACCGTATCCCTAGCAGATAAAAAAAATTTTACAAAAAAAAAAAGAATCATGCATCCATGCATATCATGGCATATCATATCATATCACATCATGTCATAGGGATTCAGGATCAAAATCCGGGTCTTCTTAGTATTTAAGCATCTCCCACTATGATCATATGAAGAGTGTCCTGCTTCATATTCTCAAGTTGAAGATACTTAAATAGGGGCAACTGTCATACCCCGATTTTGATCCTGAAATTTTTCCATCAATCATTGGTTTGCATTCTTTTTTTCATTCACATTCATATCCTTCATTCATCTTCATATTTACTATTTCGTGTTTTTACGCTTTTTTCACATTTTTCAAAATTTGCATTCATATTTTCTTCATGTCATATTGAGATTTTCTATTCATTCATGTTTAATGATTTCCCACGAAGTCATTCATTTAGAAAAAGCCTAAAAGGGCTAGAGAGTTGCTTGAGTTGGTTCCTGATAAGTTGGATACCACATGTTGGAATGCGATGATTGTTGATTATGCATGAAGGAAATTTGCTTACAAGATCTTCAGTTTGTGAATTTGTCTTCAAATCTTTTGAAAGGTGAACTACCTAGCTGTTTGAGACAAAAAAAAAACAACAAAGGTTGTTTTGTGTGCTAGAAACCGTTCATCAAATGAGGAGAAACAAGATCAGCATAGTTACAATTTCTACGGCAGTGAAGCTCTAGCGGGGAATATTTCACCGTGTCAACCATAGAAACATAAAGGAACAACAAGCAAAGCAATACTTGTCTCATTAAGTATTGGAGTTGTGGGAGTATTGATTGGGTATTTGTTATCTTGGTTGTTTAATCAAGTTCATAAAAATGTTTCGAAAACACCTTCAATGTCTACCTCGGAGCATGTTATTATTAGACAAATACATAATGAATTTGAAGTGAAAACTACTGCAAGGTTTACAGTAGAGCATATCTTCAAAAGAATTCCAAATACCATTGATCATTTTACAACATAATAATCAAGAAAAAAAATGAGACACCGCCAATTTCGTTGTGGCCTGCTTTACCAAATGCACAAAATTCTTCAGGCCAGATGATCTCACATTTTCCTGCTAGCATGCTTTCTCAAATTCAACATCTTGCTCCTGGTTCACCACTTCTGCCAATGGCATCTCCAGTGGCTATGTATGATGTTTCTCCTTTCCAGCACTCTACTGAGATGTCGGTGCGACAAAAAGCAACTAGCTTCCTCTTTCTTGAAGGCTTGCACACACTTCCTTCAGGAGCTTCAGGAATGTCATCCATGGTCAGTGATACTCCAGTCTCTTTTCTAATGAACTTTATGTAAATCCATAATTAATTCAAGATTATCCATTTTGGAGATGGTTGGAAAATCAGTGATATATTCAGTGTTGTCGTCCCTGATCCTGATACTTGAAGGAGAGAGGATCAAATATTTATTCATGATAATGTTCATATTTCCTAGTACAACAGTTGAGAGAATATTTTCATATCTTCATTAGCGCCAAGATTAATCAAAGTTTAAATCAATTTGCTCTAATGAAATAATTCAGAAAGAAACCTTGGATATGGAACATTCATTTTTTTGTGCTCAATACTATCTTTAATGGCCTCACACATGTGATGAAGGATGTAAGTCGAAAGATTGATTAGCTCATGGTTTTCCAAAAAATAGATGACGTGCTTGTGATCCCAAGAGATCTGACCAGTGTTTCCTTCTCTTAGAATCAGATAACCAATCAATATCCTGAATAGGAGCCTATGTTTAATGCACATGTTCTTTACTTTTCCAAAATCTTCAGTTTTGAGAAACAATCGTTTCTTGATCATGTAGGATTCAAGACTTCTTTATTTTGTGTTTAGAGCACATATATCAATGTTGTCCAAATTCAAGATATTTGCAATGTGACCCTGGGTGATAGTCACATTAACTCCCATAACAACTGATATAATCTCCACCTCCTTGAAAGCTTTGAAACCCAATTCATCTCTTGTCTTCTCTTTGATTTCTTCATTCCTAAAAATCTTTTGATTTTCCTCAAGAGCAGCTGAATTGTCATCATACACCTCAACCCTAACCCGTAAGTCTTTAACCAAGAAAGAAAAGGTAGGATCATTCAACATTTCAAAACAGTTTAACCATCCTTGATCTTCAAAATAAGTTTGCAACAGAAACACATTAACCCTAAAGGATTCAAAATCCACAATCTATTCAACAATCAAATTTAGGTTTTCTTCTCTAAGAGATAAGGTTACGGGCTTGATTGCGAGAGATTTTTAGAGCTTACCACCATAGGAACTGGATTTGATGATGATGCCATTGCAAGGAGTTTTTAGGGTTCTAGAAGGTTTTTTTTGTTGAGAAATGGTTGTTTTTCGAAGAAAGCTAGAGAACAAAAGTGTTATAGTGTAGAGAGAGAATGTGTGTGTATAGAAATGGGATGTTTAAGTGCCTTTTAGTGCAAAAATTTCTTTGATTTTGAAATAAACAAAAATAATGACAAATGAGAGATCAACACAACATTCAAAATATCTACATCTTAAACCACAAGTTATTATCCAACAACTTATAACCCAAGTGTCATAAAATTTTCCAAAAACTTGACACATAAATGGGCATATGTTAAACATCAAAAACCCACATATATGTTATTAGAGAAAGAAAATTAAATTATGAGAATTAAGGGGTGAGTTGCTCAGATGCTACTATTAATCACAAGCTTATCGATAACTTCTGACCACAACAACTTTTTATCATTATTAGACTCTGATTATCTATTTTAGAATATATGGTCTAAAGAATGTTAGAAGAGAGCAAATCATACCTCTAGACAGCTTCTGACAGATCTTTTTGTTGCTTTCTTCTTTGCTTATTGAGTCTATTTTTGAATACCCATTTTATTACAATAATGTTCTTTTGTGAATGTTTGGGTACCAGATTCCAAACATTGTTCCTTTGAAACTGATTTAATTCTTCTTGCATAGCCACAATCCAGCCATCATCAGAAAGAGCTTCATCAATAGAAGTAGGTTCAATCATGGAGAGTAGTCCTAGCATTGAATACTCTTCTATAAAGGCATACCTTGTCTTTCTAGGGCTATCTTTGTTTCAAAGAATTAACTCTTCTAGATAAGAAGACTTGCACTTAAAGGACTTCTTGGATTGCGCTTCTTCATGTTATTGATTTTCAGAATTAGCTTCTGAGTTAGGATCAACTTTTGAATTATTAGCTTATGGAGTTCTAATGACTTCCGAGCACTTAACTTCAGATGGATTGATTTCTTCTGAACTACCAAATTCTTGACCTCTAGCTATTGACGTGTCTTTGGATACACAGATATTTGAAAAATTATGAACCACCTGTGACATTTTACTATCAGGATCTTTCTCATCAAAGTTAGTGTGTATTGACTCTTCAACCATATTGGTTTCAAAGTTATACACTCTGTATGCTTTAGAGCGTTTAGAGTATCCCAAAAAGATACCCTTCTAAGCTTTAACATCAAATTTATTCATATAGGCTTTATTGTTTAGGATATAACAGGTACATCCAAACTGATTGAAATAAGAGATGATTGGCTTTCTTCCCTTGAACAACTCATATGACGTCTTGTTTAGAATATGTCTAATATAGATTTTATGTTGAACATAACATGTTGTGTTTATAGCTTCTGCCCACAAGTACTTGGGTATGTTGTTCTCATGAATCATGGTTCTAGCCATTTCTTGTAAATATTTATTCTTTCTATCTACAACTCCATTTTGTTGCGGAGTTCTAGGAGAAGAGAACTCATGGAGAATTCCATGTTTTTTATAAAATAGTTCAAATGACCCCTTTTAAAATTCACCACCATGATAACTCCTTACCTTTAAAATTTTGGATTCTTTTTCAGTTTGTACTTGTATGCAGAAGGTGTTGAAGACATCATATGATTCATTCTTGGTTCTTAGGAATTTAACATAAGCCTATCTGCTATAGTCATAAATAATCACTATACCATATTTCTTACTATTGATTGATGCATTACTAACATAACCAAATTGATCAATGTGAATTAGTTCTGAGGGTCTAGAGGTAGAGATAATGTTTTTAGATTTAGAAGAAGTTTTGCTGATTTTTCCTACTTGGCATGCTCCACAAAGAGTATTTGAGTGATAATTGAGATCTAGAAATCATTTAACAAGTTTTAACTTGTTAAGTTTATAGATTAATCTCCGGTTAACATGACCTAACCTTCTGTGCCAGATCCACTTCTCATCACTCACTAATAGAAGGCAAACTACCTTCTGATCAACCAATTCAGAAAAATTGATTTTTTAGACATTACCCTCTCTCTTTCCTTTGAAGACTATGGATTTGTCAGATTTGTTCATGACTATGCAATTGTTCTTATCAAACAAGACTTCATAGTCATTGTCACAAAATTGACTAATGCTCAATAGGTTATGTTTGAGTCCACCTACAAGCCAATATTATTAATTGAAATAGAGGAGTTACCAATAGTACCTAATCCAGTGATCTTTCCTTTATGGTTTCCTCCAAATTCCACAGTACCTTCCTCTTTCAGAGTTAGGGTTTGGAACATAAGCTTTTCTCCTGTCATATGTCGTGTGCAGCCATTGTCCAAGTACCATGACTGTTGCCTTACGTTTCCCTTGAAACATATATGCATCAAAGATACTTTGAGATTTAGGTACCCATAATCTTATGGGTCCTTTGTGGTTAGTTCTGACAAGTTTCCTCTTGTTTTGAACATTTGCTCTCATATGACTAGGTGTGGGATTATTCAAGACTTTTGATTTAGAAATTTATTGTCTTGAATAGGCATTTGCCTCAGGTTATGCATCTCTCAAAACCTTAGCTCATGTTATCTTAGGTTCTA